>NW_005187485.1:1499326-1532897 GCF_000239375.1 Pundamilia nyererei | reverse complement strand
AGCTTGCATCCAAAACTGTTGCATTACTGCCATCTCCTGGCTGTCAACCGTCCGTCGCTAGGACGTTGCCTAATAATTATGCACACCTGATATAGGGTGTTGATGTCATTAGACTACACCCCTTCTCATTACAGAGATGCACATCACCTAATATGCTTAATTGGTAGTAGGCTTTCGAGCCTACACAGCTTGGAGTAAGACAACATGCATGAAGAGGATGATGTGGACAAAATACCCATTTGCCTAATAATTCTGCACTCCCTGTATGGTCCTTATGCAGCAGTACGCTGAAGTCACTGCTCAGTTCAAGATCATTAACCCAAAGTGAAAATTACAGGACCTTTTTACCACCAATATCAATGAGAAAACGAACTAACATGGTATCTTGATGAGTCGCCTTCATGCACGGCAGGGAGATCTCAGAATCTTTGCAAACTGACAGTTGCTGTCAACCAGAAATCACCACCCATGCATCACGGGAGGGGGGCACGACCAACGACAGAGCCTTAACTGTTCCAGGTTGGCCATCCACGTAGAGAGAAACCCCCAACATGTACAATAACTTGCTAAATGACTTAAATGTGTCTCCAACGTGCAACTAATCAAAAGCTCAGTGCTCCAAGTAGATAACATCCACGTCGCCAATACTGAATCGGACATGCCCCCGTTAGCCGCATCGTTGACAAAATATACACGTAAAATACACGCAACCTGCACACATCGTAACCTTGTATGCCAGCTGAGATTAGCTAACGTGGATTGCTCCCCAGGTTGTTTCTGGCACTTCAAACGCTTCTGCCGCTGAAACCAAGAACAAAATGTCGAGCTGAGCTGCACTCGTCTTTGTACCCAGCTAGGCCTGTAGCTTTAGCGTTAGCTCGTTTATCGCCCGAACCCGGCCAGCAGCAATGACGACGTTTTCGTTTTTTAATATTACCACCATACTGTCACATAACCAACGTCAGAACTTACACAAAAGGCAACCAAAGACTCTCGTTAAAATATCGAGAGTAGTGGAGATAATGAGAACAATAAAGCTCGGGTACGTCGCTCTCACGGCACTGTTTCAGGGGAAAATGGCCTTCTTCTTCTTCCTCCTTTTAAATTTTTATTGCCAGTTGACAAACAACTGAATGGTGCATTACCGCCACCAACTGGTATGGAGTGTGGTCTGAAACGCGAAAGTGGGAAAGTGGCCTTCTTCGGCGCCTTTTTTTCTTCTTCCTCAGGCGGCGCGGTCCAAACCGAAGTCAAAGGTGCATGTTGCCGTCTACTGTACCGGCGTGAGAATGCTCAGGCAAAGTTCTAGCAGAGCCTAACCATTAGTTGACTTGCTAGTTAACCAGCCTGTATCCTTAACACATTTACAATCTTCTCCAAAGTTACATTCATCTAGAGTTTTTTCCCCCACAATATACAGTTTTATACTGTCTGTGTGTGTGTGTGTGTGTGTGGTGTCAGCATTGGAGCTGATACCAGCAAACCGCTCTGCAATTTTTTATTGAAGCCCATTTCCACCACTAAAAAAGGAAGAAAAATAAGTATCCATAACTTGAAATTTCGAGTCATCTTTCTCAAATCTTTGAGTTATTTTCTCAAAATTTCCACTTATTTTCTCGAAATTTTGACTTATTAACTCAAAATTTGAAGTTAGCTCGGCCAAATTTTGAGAAAAGTGAGTCAAAATTTTGAGCTACTTATCTCAAAATTTCGAGTTAATAAGTCGAAATTTCAAGAGAGTAGCTTGAAATTTCAAGAAAGATAATGCAAAACTTTGAGTTACCAAAACTTCGAGTTATGGATACTTTTTAGTGGCGGAAACGGGCTTCCAAAGACAGCAGATCACTTTCTCTAACAGGCTGATTCAGCTCTGATGGCACAAGGACAGATAAAGGAAATCTTTCATATCACTTGCGATCAACCTCAATAATTTAAAGTATCTGTGAGGCACAGAATCATCTCCTGCATATTATCATCATCAGTAATATTATTATTCATTGCAACTGCTGTACCAAAAGAATTAAAAGAAAGTATGGGATAACAAAAGTATTTCTCTTTCCATCATCAAATTCAAATTCAAATTTTATTTGTCACACACACACAACCATACACAGTATGACATGGGGGTGAAATGCTTGTAGCTGTACAATGCCCGACCATTAAATGACAGAAGAAAAGTTTTACAATATTTACAATTTTCAGGTTACTACAAAAATTTACAAATTAACTTAGGAATTTACAGTAAAGAATGTGCAAATAGCAGAAGAGATTATAAAGATAAGGATTATAAATTATAGGAATTATAGGATTATAGGAAATGTGTGGTGACGTGTGTGAGTCCAGTCCTACACAATGACTACCTCCACAATCACATTAGTGCAGTTCAAATTGTTCCAGTGGATGACAAAAAAACTGAATAGGCAGCACAAAAAGTAATCAATCAAATAATAGACTATGATAAACAACATCAAATAAATGAAGCATGAAATATGTTTATCAAAGGACCAAGGTCTCTGTTTTTGAGATTTTAACCACTGTGTGATGCTCTCTAACAAGGCCTGCCTTTTTGAAATTTTAACTGGTTGTTTGACTCGTAGGAGCCGCAGTGCGCTCCGGGGTTCGCGCCAGCTGTGCACCCATATCATGTGATGCTGAACAGAGAAGCCTCAGACACAGAGGCACTCGATTAATGGCTGATACAAATAAAAAGTGGCTAAAACACATGCTCAAAAGACTTCGTTGGGGGATCAGACTGTTAGTCTTATCATTTTAAACACTTCCCGAGGCGCTGCATTCGCTATCATTTGTGTTTTAGAGCTCTCCCACAACTCTTCGCTAACTATGTGAGCGCATTCTGGCTCGGTCGTACCACCATTCACCCATGCTGAAGCTAGGGCGCAGCAGTAGCGGAGCCAGTGAGCCGACGACCATTTCCGACAGCTCCGTATGGATTTAACGTCGGTATACGTTGCTGCCTGATGTTTTAGAAAGCCGATCACCGGTGATTTCGAAGATGGGGGATCCCTGTGACCTTAAACACTTCGTAAAGTGAGTACCTCGTGAGCATGTCCCGGTTGTTTAGCGGGTCCTTATTTCTGGTGAAACCACCTTACTACAAAACAAAACATTAGCTATCATGCTAGCAAAGCCGGGTCACAGACTCCACTATAGGGGTCCATTGTATCCTAAAATAGAAGTGAACGTCATATATTTTCTTCCGTGTCAAAAAACTACAAAGGTAAGGTGCTCACACTGTCGAAAAAACCCCCATTATTCTGAGTGAACACACCAGGTAAAGCTCAAAGTATAACAAGTTTACGACAGCCACGTTAGCCTACAGAGCGAGGCAAAGCTAACACAGCTAGTGTTAGCTGCTGATGCTAGCCCTTTACAGAAGCAAATGTGATTGTTCAACCCCCTGACAGGCACCCGAAAACACACTAAAAGCCTTACTTCTAGCATGTCAAAGTACACAACTGTTTGCTAGTCGACAGTAATAGCCTACGTTATACACAAGGAATATGCTCCTGCTGTCTTTAAAGACGGCCCATGAAATCTCTGCTAACCTATCCAAGCTAGCTCAGCTATTATATTTTTTTTAGCAAATTATCATCACGGTCTAATAACTAAGGTATGACGTGTTTTCTGCCTTCTCAGTGTTGATTTAGTGTAAGCAAGTCTTAAAAAATAGCAGACTAAATTATTTGCTTTAGAACAATAATTTAGCTAGTTCTAGAAGTGGCTGTCTTTTTAAAGGCCATGTTTTGGCTGCATACACTCACTGCACAGGCCATGCTTAAGTGTAGTTACTCAGTTTGCATTCAGTCACGATTTGTTTGTCCCATTACAGTGTCGATGTGGTCATTCACATAAATCGTTGTTCTGCAAACAGCATTTTGTTTTATGTAGTCCGCATGCTTGTCTTTGCCGTGTCTAATAATCAGCTGCATCTTCTAATGCCCGCCCTGCATCCATCCATGTTTTTCCATTTATCTTCGACCATGAAACTTGCTATTAATAAACAATTGGCGAACGTAACTTCCTATATGTTGATCAGCTGAAGCAACAACAGTGGAAATTTACAGCCAAATGTACTTAAATTGGGGGGAGGGGGTCCATGTCTAATGGGAGTAAGACGAGGTACGGCCACATTGCATCGATAGATAACAGAAAGGAAGGCGGGTCTGCAGAAGTCGTTACTGTGCAACGCTTTAATGCATGTGACACAATGTGCTTTCTGACGTTGTGTGCTGAATATACAATGTGTGTTGGACAACAGAGACAAACTGTGAAATACTGCAGTTATTGTGTCATTAGCAGGAACTTTACTGAGATTTTAATGGTGTCAAAAGTGTACAAGTTCCTGAGTGATTAGCTGTTGTGGATACAGAGAGACTTAGTTCATTGCTTTGTCTTTCTTTTTGTCAGGTGTGGCGTCACTTTGGAGGGCTCATTTCTCTGATTTGGATTATTCTTGGCCAGCAGCCCCTTCAGGCCTACTAATCCTAGACGAATTTCTCTATGGACGCTCTGCACAAGTCAGAGATCAGGTATTAGACAGCAGAAAATGTAGAATGGTTACCAAGTTGTGTTATGTTTATGAATATAGTCTGGCACGCTACTTTTAAAACATTTTGACTTCTACCTCAACCCATCCACCGCCATGTTATTGTTCATATAAAGAGCTTTTTTTTTATTTTTAATTTAAGCACTAAAGTGTCTTATGCAACTCATAAGTTCTGTGCTTTTTCCACATCCTTTCATCTGTTTATTTATTAATTGTCAGTCATTGTCTAGATGGTGTGTTTTTTGTAGTTCATACACAGTTCCTTAACGTTTGTTGTGGTAATACAGGACAGTAAAAGCAGACAAAAACAAACAAGTCATATATATATCGAACAAATTGAATATGAAGATGTATTTTTTTAACCATATATTCTTCATTTTCTTTTTATAATTTATTTATCAGCTTAAAAGATTAGATGCTTGTAAATTACAATTACAAAAAAATTACAAGAAAGCTGTTTGCAAAGGGAAAGATATTCATTGAAACCTGTGTTATAATCTTTTTTTTAATTGATTGCCCTTATTGATTCCAGATTCAATCTTTACAGGGAAAAAAGTAGTCCTACACATGTTTTTAGCATCAGTGTAACTGATTTATTATCTTTTCAGTGCAGAGACAGAGTAGAAAATATGGCTTGGATTTGACTGAGGTGAGCAAAAACTCCACTCTTTGTTATTGTTTTGTTTTTTGTTTTTCTTTGTAACGGGCAACTGTAAGGAATACATGGCAGCACTAATTAATGAAAAATGATTGGCTTGGAAGCATTTAATTCCAATGGAGCTAATGGGGTTATTTGGAAGCAGTTCTTAACAGGAACCAGTTGTTATTCCCCATTCTTGCATTTCATAGCTCTTTCTGTATTACTGAATGTCCCAGCGCATGTGTCTCAGTTTGAAGGTCACAGGAGAAAAAAAAGAAAATTGAAATCCTAAAGGAATAAATGACCCATTTTTCCCATCACCCATATCAAGCTTTGCCCAAAGAAAACAGACACATTTTATTAAAAGTAAAAAGGGAATAAAAAGTCACACATTAAGTTTTCTTATATGTTGACCGCTTTTATTTCTTTGTTTTTATTGTTGTTTTGGATCACCAGTTACCAGTCTCAGTAAAGAGAGTAAAGATATATAACAGCAACATGGCGATGAGAAAAGAATGCCCAATGGTGTGCCAAACCCCTTGTTCTGTAGTCTATGCCACTGAAACAGGAGTTGCATACCAGTCGCCCCTTTTCACTCTCAGTGTCATTCATTGTATGTGAGCTCTATTTATTTAAGTTCAGGGTTAGAAATGAATATGAATCCATTTAGTAGAACGTAATTATTTCAGAACAAGTTTCGAAACATTTAAATTCATGGACATTCCACAATTATCTTACCAACTGTTATTCTTTTCGGTGTTTCTATTGAAAGAGTGATGAAAGAAACTCATACTGCCAGAAAAAAATCTTACTTGCAGTAAAAAGGGGATAAATCTGAATGCTTTGTCCTTCGGTATGGTAAAGCACAGAATACACTGTGTAAAGGGCCTATTAGACCCGCCGTTGTCGCCCCTGTCAATGGTGACGCGCACCATAAGTGACGTCATATCCGCATAGGCGAGCTGCGCTTTGGTGTCGTTTCAGTTAGCCGTGGACTTCTTAGGTTTTTCTAACCCTTGTGTAGTTGGGGGCAGCCAGATTGAAGACACACGTTTTTGATGGTCATGGGTTTTATCAGCATTTCAGTGATATATCAGTGCAGGAGCTCAGAGATTTGGAAAGTTGAGACTTTCTGGAGAAAGTGTTCCCCTTTCGTCGTCTTTTACTCCCATACCAATGCTGTCGTATAGGCTTTGTCTGTGTGGCAGCACCTGTCGTTCAGGAGAATACTGCAGTGAATCTGGTGCCCCCTCAGTGCTGGTGTAAATGGTGACAGGGCTGTGGTGACGTCATGTTTGGCTTGCGACATAACCAGTGGGGGCCTAAAGATGGATGTGGGTCAGCCCACAAGAGCATCACAGGTAGATATAATAAGGCCTGCATATTTAAAAAAACCAAAACAAAACAAAAAAACAAAAAAAAGCTTGAAAAGTGAATCCCAAATATTTTTTGTTCTGGTCTTCACTGAAATATCCACTTATTTCATTCAGCTCTAAGAATGTGTGGTAGCCGTAGCGCTTTGTTTTGGTTTTTCAGTGGTGTTGAGAAGTGGTGTTATGCAATGCTGGATCACTTTTGGAAGTTCAGAGAGAGTTGAACTTTTATTTGTCTGACAGAAATCATTTCGAAATAAGCAGGAAATGTAAACAATAGAGGCAGGAATCACCAGACACTCCACTATACAGTATTATCACAATACTTCACTCATGATACAATATTTTTGTGATTTATTTATTTATTTATTTTTAATTTTGCGAAATTCTGAGCATTGCAATAATATATATTGTTAGTTTTCATAATTTTTAAACTGCGAATGATGTCCTCAAAGTTAAACTTTGTCAATATCTGTTTCATCCACTAAGATAAAGTTGTCTCACTTCAATTTCTCCAAAAGTTGATTCTGTTCATCTGGACGTAGCGTTTTCAGTGGGAGAAACTTTCCGTCACTCATTCAAGTGACTTCTTCAGTCTCAGCTGACTGCAGGTTTCCCCAATTTTATAAACAGTATATTTGCATAATAACTGAAACCAGCCCACTGAAGGAACACTGAGCTGGTTCCGTCAGTTTTTCAAAGAAAAACCAGTCAGACCGTTGTCTGTCAGTCTGCAATTGAATGAGGGCAAGCTGGCATTTGCATGCAATCTGTTTCTGATAATACAGGAATTAGTTGTGATCAAATAATGTTGAAAATCATATGTGTTGCTGTCTGCATCGACATCGTCTGCATCTTGTTGTAATATTCCCAGAGTATTTGAATTTATCTAATAAAAGAATTGCTATTTGCTGTTCTTGTGTTGATACAATGTCACCAAGCAAAATGACAATACTATATCAATTTTTTCCCTAGCAAAAAACTAAAACCTTTAAAACTGATCTTGCAAGTTAGTCAGCTTTTAGTAATCTGATTGAACATGCAGTTTTTTTTGTTAGCTTTTTCTAGTTTTTCTCTGCATAGTAGCTCATTGTTCTGCCCTCAGAGTAACAGGCTCAGAGGCTGAATGTCTGTTCTGTTCATCTGGTTGTAGTTTGCATGCTCATACCATGTTTGCATGGGTACGTTCCAACTATGTCACATTCTTCTACACTAAAGGCATCTTTATAAGGAATTTGGAATTATATAGACATAATATATATGTATATACTTATGTGAGAATTAGGCATCCAAAAGACAGTGCATTTAGATAAAATGTAACTTTCCTCAGAAATGTTATTGTATTCAACATCACATGCTGAAGTTTATTTTTTGTTTAGCAGGCTTCCTCAAACTTTGGTGGGTTTGAGGAAACCTATTTAAAGTTGATCTGAGCAGTTATGTAATGTAAAGCAATTTCCTGTTCCTGTCCCCCCCTTAGATGTATGTGACATCTCTAGGTCAGTTAACCTGACAGTCTCAGCACTTCCATTTCATTTATTTATCGGTGAAATCCATTACTGCCTAACACTGTTTGCCACTAGTAGTCTAAACACATATGATCACATGGCTGCCGTGAGTTGTAAGCTAATTCCCTGTCCGCTATATTTAAAATGTTAAAATGAAACTTGAGTCTGTTTATTTCTGTCTGTTTATTAATTTAACTCTGATAGAAATCAGAAGTGTTAATACACTTGGCATAGCATTCCCTTTGAACTTGAGAATATTGGGCAATGAGTGAAAGATACTGAACCACTGTTTCAGATTGGGCAACAGTTGTTTTGAAGTCATTTGTCATTAGTCCAGAGAACATTTTCAGGTAAATGTTTACATCCGCAGGTTTACCCTGATAATTTTGGCTTTAATCTTAAAGTTTCTTTTCTCTACTTTTACGATTGTAAATTAATTTCTGACTTTCCTTTCTTCTACTTTCCCATATTGCTCTTATGTAAATCCAGAGAGGAAGGGAGTGGTGCATCGGTAAGTTAACTAAATATAATTAATGACTATAAATATCTGCGGTCTTATCAGCATTTTACAGCCTTTTTTATGATATAAAAGAACTGAGGCAGCACGTTTATGTGTTTTCTCTTGTATTGTAGGTAAAGGTGGAGGGCCTGTCTAAAGCAGCTCTAATCAAAAGCCTGTCTCCCAGAGTCATGCTGTCCAACCACCTTTTGCCTAAAGGGACCAAGATGAAGGTCAACTTAGAAGATCAGGGTCGTCAGAAAGTGTCCTTCAGCTTCTCACAGACAAAGAAGCCACTCCAAAGCTCGTTCTTCATCCCTCCCAGTCCTGATAAGTCAGATCCTCATGCTGCCTCGTCACAGTCAACCTCCGAAAAACCTGGAAAGAGTGCAGACAGCAAAACTGAGCAAAGGCAGACACCCTTGGTGGCAGTATCAAAAACAGAGACACCTCAGACGCCAGTCCCCACAGCTACTAAAGTGAAAATGATGCATTTCAAGAAGCAAATTCTTAATGACTCTGTGACTGAAGAGAAACAGTCAGTTATGCCAGAAGAGCCGCACACCTCTCTATTTCAGAATGAACTCCCAGCACCCCAGAGTCTCATCAGCACCTGTCCCTCTGAAAGTGCTCACACTGAAACCTCTGAGACGAGAGAAACCTCAAGCCTCAAGAAACCAGCTGCTTCCTCAGGAAAAGATGGGGAGACATCCAGCAGTACTGAGCAGGATGAAAAGATACACAAAAGGAAAACCAGGTCACAGTCAGATAGTGCCCCCCCTGGCTCCGAATCTGATGGAGATTCAGCCCAGATGTCTTCCAGCCACAAATCAGTTGATTCCAAAAGTAAAACAAACTCTGACAGCAGAAGTAAAGATGTAAGAAAATCTTCTTCTGGTTCACATGCAGAGGAAAGGGAAAAAGGTTTCTCAAAGCGCTCAGAGAATTACGAAAGGTCGTCTAGTTACTCGAAATCAGACCGTGATTCCAGACACACATCTTCACGCTCATCCCGATCAGAGAAAGATCGCCGAAGGTCCAGATCTAGATCACGGTCTAGATCAAGAGGTTCTCGAACAAGTTCTTCACACTCCAGATCAGACAGAATTAGAAGTGACAGAGGATCGCGCTCTGAAAGGTCCTACTATCATGAATCAGACCGGAGATCGCACAGGAGTTCTCCACGCAGGGATAGAAGACGTTCTCGCTCTCGGACTGACAGAACTCGGGACAGTTCCGACTCTGAAGATGACCACAGAAAAACAAGGTCGAGGACAAGTGACAACAGTAGGTCATCTAACCACTCAAGCTCGCATAAGGAGTCAAAATCATCATCCTACTCAAAATCTGAAAAAACCTCAAAATCTGTAGATTCACCTCACTCTTCAGAGTTGGATAAAAGAACACAGTCCTCAAAGTCTGAAAGGAGTACAAAGCGGTTATCGGACTCTGATACCCTACGCAAGGGTTCTCCTGATCTGGACTCCAGTCACCGTAAATCTAGCAGCCATCATAAGTCAGAGGCCAACAATAAATCTTCATCTTCCAGTAGTCACACACACTCTCAGACACATGAAAAACGGCAAAAAAGCAGCCCCAGTGACTCTGAAACGGATCATAAGGGCAAATTACAGTCATCCAACAGAAGCTCCAGCTCCTTGGAGAACTGTAAAAACTCTCAAAAGAAAAGCAGTAGACCAGAGTCGAAACAGGTCCCCTCTAGATCTTCTGTGAAATCTTCTGGGCAAGATAGACAATCAGATGATTTATTTCATAGCCCTGGAAAAGCACCATCTTGTGCAACCACAACAGAATCATTTTCTCAGAGTTCAAAAGAAAAATCCGATTCCCAACCGGTTGAAAATGAAAATGGCGATAAAGATGAAAAGGAGGTGGGGTCTTGTGGTGAGGGTTCGCAAGAACTGTCACTTAAGACAGAAGCAAAATCAGGTCTTGAAACGGAAAATAACATTGCCTCTGATGTCACTTACAGCGAGAGCCTAAAGCATGTAAACTCTACTCTGGAAAACGTGTCTAATGTGAAGGATAGCCTTTCCTCTAATGATCCAACACATGTGAACTCAAATGCATCTGTCGTAAATTTATGTAGTGGTAATGACAGTACAATGTGCAATAAGGACGAGGAAATTTTTTACTGTTCAACTGGGCCAGAGTCTGTACTTCATTCAGTGGATAAAGCTGTCACAGAGGCTGTCCAGCAAAACACTAAACCAGAAAATGTTGAGCTGGATGAAGCTCAGTCAGTCAGTAAAGAGTCTGACACAAATTTGCCAGTCAAATCTGATTCATCTTGTCTTCAGTCTGAGAATCTGCCAGAGTCTCTACCTACCGATGTAAAAAAGGGCAGCTGTAGTACCCGGAAGTCACGGTGGGATATTGTTGGGCAGGATTCCTCGGAGAGTGAAAATTCACAGAGAACTGTTTTTGTAGAGAGTAAACTGTTAAATACTGTTAAAAAGGTGATCTCTGTCAAAAAAATAGAGTTCTCTAAAGATAATGCTCAACAAGACTGTGATATTAAAGATGATATTCAGCAGGAAGCTGGAACACATTCCAGACTGGTAAGGCAGACGGAGATCTCAAAGCAGGAAGTCCAAGCAGAGAGCACACCCGTGACCTTTAATTGCAAAGACCAAAGTGAGCCTTCGCAAGCCAGCACCAGCAATGACCACTGTGACTCCAAACTGTCTGCTTCTCAAAAATCAAACACAGATCAGCCACTGCACATAAATGACAAGATACAGATCAACTCGGCAGCAACGGCACAGCACTCAAATGAGGAAAATTCCGAAAACAAATCCAAGGACAGTGCTAGCAAGAGCAAACTGAGTAAGAGAATGTCTCCCAGTCAGGATGCGTCAGGACAGAGTGAGGCCAGTGATAGCGATAACTCAGAGTATGACTCTGATTGCGACGAGGCTATAAAACAGTTGCACTCTGTAGTAGTGGTGCCAAAGAATTCTTGTCTAACAATGAATACAGAGGAGAGGGGACCTTTGAATATTTTACAACAGCAGAATGACATAGCAGCTGAAAAACATATTAGTGAACCCCCAAATCAAGTTAGCCAACAGAAAAAACAACCCACAACACAGACCGGTATAAGCGATTCACTCAGTAATAGTACATTGTGTCAGTCCCAGAGCAATATGATTGATAGCACCAGTCACTCAGAGGCCTCCACCTCCATCAGTACCCAGCCTTATACTGCTGGTCATACCTGTTCCCATGCAAGTGTCACAGATTCCACCCCCATGCGTGATAATTCCAAACAGTGTGAGCAAGGGCACAAACAGCATGATGTGAGCAACAGAGGAGATCGGACGCACGTGCATTACCAACAAGATCATTTCTCCAGGGCTGACAATATTAATGAGAAGCATGAATTCAACCTGGGTTGGGATTTCTCACAACCAGAACAGCCTACTAGTACGTACCAGCAGCCTGATAGCAGCCACGGGCCTCAGTTAACAAACACTAAACTGTCAGGATCTTTTTCCAAGGAACAAGAACACAGACCAAGTACTGCTTCCTGTATCCAGCAGTCGCAAAACATGCAGACAAGCAGAAAAAACTACCTCCATGCAAATGTCATTGATCAGGATCCTTCAGGCGAAATTCAACCCGACTCCCTCACTAATGATCATGACGACTTCAGTGGGGATAAATCATCAAGTTGTAGCAAAACGGCTTTTGAGGGCAGTGGGCCTAACACTCAAGGGTCATCAAGCTTTGTACAAGGTCATGAAATAAGCAGCAATAGCAGGGGTTCTGCTGTACCCGACCCCTCTAGAGAAGACAGTTTTAGGCCCCACAGAGGAAGGGGCCCTCCCAAGAAAAGGCGTCCAGAGATAGAGTCCGATTCAGACAATGAGGCAGAGGCTGGCCCTGCAGCTAAAAGGGACCGTCAAGGAGATACTGAAGTCGCTAAAGAAACTCTTGTAAAATCTGCAGCGGACCGTCCATCACTCACTCTGCAGTACTTTCAAGATGCAAATAGATGGAAAGAGTTTGCCAAGTCTAAAAAGATGCCTCCGTACTTTGACTTGATTGAGGAGAACTTGTACCTAACAGAAAGGTAAGATGATTCCCGTCAGAGAATCAAGTTTGTTTGTGAAGAGTAACTTCCTAGCAAAATGTTGAATTATTTTCAGACTTGATCTTTGAAAGTTTTAAAATGTAATTTGCAGGAAAAAAAGCAAATCTCATCGAGATATTAAACGAATGCAGTGTGAGTGCCCGGTGCTACCCAGAGAGGACCGAGCAAGGGGCGTACTAGCATGCGGGGATGACTGTTTAAACCGGCTGCTGATGATTGAGTGGTAAGTGTAATAAAGGTTATTGAACCGCTGGCATCTTTTACATCAATAAATATTTTACAACTTTCCTTAATTAAGAACCTGGAAATCTATAGTTTTTTTAAGCACCTATTCTGTTTTGTTAATCAAATCTTTTTACATCTTTCTCGTAACATCTTTTTTCCATGTGATTTTTTTTTCTTAGTTCGTCACGGTGCCTGAATGGAGCCTACTGCTCTAATCGCCGCTTTCAGATGAAACAACATGCCGACTTTGATGTGATCCTTACAGAAGACAAGGGCTGGGGACTACGGGCAGCTAAAGACTTGGCATCGTAAGACACTTATTGGTTTTTAATAGAACGCTGTGAAATAATTTTTAGAAAATAACATTCAGTAGTTGACAAAAGAGGCTCTCTATTTCACTGCATAACGATAGAACAAGGCCTCGACAGTGCTTCCTAAGAGGTTATAAGATCTGACTTATACTAGATAAAAATGCATGTGGAAAGAAAAAACAACAGTGGTGATATATGTGAAACTGCTTTTGTTGTTTTCTTAGAAACACCTTTGTACTGGAATACTGCGGTGAGGTTTTGGACCACAAAGAGTTCAAAACAAGGGTGAAAGAGTACGCTCGCAATAAGAACATCCACTACTATTTTATGTCTCTGAAGAATAACGAGGTAAGTGATGATTTAACACATCAAATGGCGTCTGTAAATGGTTTTAATGGTTATTTGTGGTGGCTGGAAGAAACGGCTGACGCTGTACTGCCTCTCTCAGATTATTGATGCAACGCTGAAGGGTAATTGCTCTCGGTTCATGAACCACAGCTGCGAGCCCAACTGTGAAACCCAAAAGGTACGGTGGCAAAATAAAACTCTTTGGCGTATCCTTTTAGTTTCTTTTACTTTTTTGTTTTGTTTTTTTATTTAATTTTTTAATCGTTTCAGTGGACAGTCAACGGTCAGCTTCGAGTTGGGTTCTTCACCACCAAGGCTGTTACTGCAGGAACTGAGCTCACGTTTGACTACCAGTTTCAGAGATATGGGTACGGTTCCTGCGCGGTTACTGTATTTTTGTGTTCGACGTATAATATATGAATAGACTCAAAAAGAAAGACTGGTTAACCTTTTCATCGAATGGTTTAGCAGTGGTGGTTTCATCTCTGTTTAATTGTACCCTGCAGGAAAGAAGCACAGAAATGCTTCTGTGGAGCACCCAGCTGCAGAGGCTTCCTGGGTGGGGAGAACAGAGTTAGTGTTCGAGCAGCTGGTGGGAAGATGAAGAAAGACCGCAGTCGAAAGAGTGCTCTCACAACGGTCAGTTCTTTTAGTAATATTTAAAGGTCTTAAGGCATTTCTTTTAAGTGTAGCTTTAACAGGTTTGCATGGAGGCCGGCACTTTAGTGACTGATACACAACAACAAAGAGAGGGAAAGACTTACAAATTTGTATAAATTGAGTGCTGAGAACTGTTAAGCTGCATACACTGCTGTGTGCAACTGTTATTTTCCTCTTCTTAATAATCAGGTACATAAACCTGTTAGAAAATATTCATGCAAAATCAATCATATCAGAAAAGGCAACAGAAGCTGTGAACTCATTAACTGTTCCGTTTTTAAAAAGTTTACACAATAAAAGTGCAAAAAATGTTATCTTTCTTTTCCTTTTGATCACTATAATAAGTAACTGCTTCAGCAATATAGTGAAAATGTGTTAGTAATGTACCAGAACTTCAGGATATTTGACTACTTGGTATTCACAGCCTCATTTACAGGGTAATTGTAGTGGTCTTTGAAGTCATATTATTAAAGTTACAGTAGAGGATTCATAACAGCCTGTATTACAATGCCTGTACTTGCTTCTTAGATTAGATCTGTTTGTTTCAAGCTTATTATTTTTTTAATATTTAGACACTGCTGGAATATCTCTGCATAATTTGTTCAGTCTTTATTTGTCTTATATTGCATGTCAGTAGACACTCTGAAACTAACTGTTTTAGCTACCCTCCTTTTAAGGCCACCCTCAATTTAAGCTGGGATTCTTCAGAGTGCCTCACCCCTCATTTTGAACAGCAGGTTGATGGGGCAGCCAGAACTGTGTGCCTTGATATCCCCTCTCTTTGACGTCAAACGGAGCCAGAAATAGGGGGGAAATGAGCTTTTAGAACAGCCCAAGCGTTTTGGCTCACTGTGATTACTTGCACAGTACATAAGTTGACCTTTATTATTTGAAACTTTGTCCTTGTGTAATATGAGAAGCCATCATTGTAACTACAGGCTGTATACACTGAGTGTTTTAAATGCCAAAATGTATCTTCACTCTTGTTTCTATGCTGTCCTTTCACAGGTCGATGAAGAGCTGGAGGCATTACTAGAGAATGGCGAAGGCTTATACGATGAGAAACAGGTGGTGTCTCTCTGCAGACTGATGGTCCGAGTGGAAACGATGGAACAGAAACTCATCTGTCTAAAGCTCATACAAGTATGACTAGATCTGTGAATACGTTGTCTATATTGTTGATTTTTTTTTATCTTCTTTTTTAGGTTATAACATGCTATGTTTGTTTTGTACAGGATACACAAAATCCATCATGCTTGAAGCAGTTCTTAGACCACCATGGATTGTCTTTGCTCTGGATTTTCATGGTGGAGCTTTCCGAAGCTAAAGGCAACAGTGCCAACAACATCAAACTGCAATTACAGGTGAGATATGTCAAAATGTTATCATATATCACTGTATGGCCCATACACAGCCACTTGCTGTTTGACCAGCGATTGCCTTGTTTGCAGATCATGAAGACCCTCAGTGTGCTGCCCATCTCAACTAAGAACATGTTGGAGGAGAGCAGAGTCCTGACCTTCATTCAGCGGTGGGCTCAGACAAAAACTCTTCCTCAGCAGACTGAGATGGATGGTTACTCTAGTGAGAACACCTCCCGTGCCCAAACTCCCCTCAACACTCCTGATGGTTCCTCCGCTAAAATGGGACCAGAACTAGATAGTGACACGTCCAAGCCTGCTGTGTACAGACGCCTTAAAATCATCAGCGAAAACAGTCTGGACAGCGCTCTTTCTGATGCTAGCAAAGCATCCGATGGGAAAGAGGAAGAGGAGGAGGAGGATGATGAGGAAGATGATGAAAATTCACGTGCAGGACTTCCTGAAGGAAAGCAGTTGAAGCCAGACACACCGGTGGACGCTGCAGATCCAACCACAGATTCAGCGGAAGAGTCGGGAAAAGAAGTCATAGGAGAGAAACAGGAAGAGGCAGCGATGACTTCAAGCAGTGAACCTCAACCTCCAACTGAAGAGGTGAAGGAAAAACCTGATTTGGTTGTGGAAGAGGACTCCGATATAAAAGAAGTCAAAAGTGAAGATCAGGCAGATGAGCTGGAACCAGCAAAAGAGCCAGTTGAAACACAAGAGAGTGGGAAGCCACAAGATACCCAATCAGTGACAGAAAAGGCAGAATTAGAAGAAGGCCAGCCCAGTGTTAAAGTCCATGAGCCAGAGACCCAATCCAGTCAAACGGGTGTTGCTGATGCTCCACCTGAGCAGCCTTCAGAGACTATGGAATCCCAGACAGAGGCTGAAGAGGCTAAGAAAACACTGCCTAGCAGTGAGCCACACAGTGGTGAACCAACCACTGATGTTCCACCTATCGCTGAAGCCCCGGAGGCCACGATTCCCTCAGCGGTCACAGCAACCCCTGTGGATCCATCAGTGATAGGGACTCCTTCTCAAGATGAAGAGGAAGGTGTCTCAGATGTGGAGAGTGAGAGGAGTCAGGAACCACAGCTCAGTGTTTTCGACATTAGTGGCATGGCTGCTAGGCTTCTAGAAAGCTGGAAGGATCTAAAGGTATATTCATAAGTTGTCGCCTTCAAAGGAAAATAGATAAACATGTATAAAATGTGTATCATCCAAATGTTTGCGATGCTCTCATCATTGTATTCCAAAGTCAAAGTTCTGTTATTTTCAGGAGGTGTACAGGATACCAAAGAAGACTCAAGTAGATAAGGAAGGAAGAGGTACGGTTACTTCGAAGTTTATGTTTGGCTTGAAACATTATTTGCATAACTTTTAATATAATTTGATTTTTCTGGCAGATCGCAGCCGAGATCGAGATACAGCTTTCACGCCACGCACCACGTCAGGAAGCCGAGAACGTGAACGGGAGCGAGAGAAGGAGAGGGAACGGGACAGGGATCGAGATTATGACAGAGACAGGGATCGAGATTGGGACAGAGACAGGGATCGAGATTGGGACAGGGACAGGGACCGCGATCGAGGCTCTGAGAAAACTCCGCGCAGCTCTGAGCGACGGAGGAGACGCTCGCCATCTCCACCTTCATCCTACGAGAGGAGTAGCCGACGCACTGAGGAACGGTAGGAATTTGTGTTATTTGTTGATTGTGTCCTCGAATCATAGTGTTTTTTTCTTTTCCCAAACTCTCCTAGTGAAGGTTTGGTACTCAGCTGTCCTCATGTTCTCTGAATTGTGAAGGTTTGATCCATCTAACAGCAGCAAGACACCAAGAGGAGTTGGTGGCAAGGAGCGCAACAAACTTTCCACAGAGGAGCGCAGGAAGCTGTTTGAACAGGAGGTTGCCCAGCGGGAAGCACAGAAGCAGCAGCAGCTTCAACAGCAGCAGCAGCTTCAGTCTTTGGCTTATGACCCGGCTCTAGCCTATGCCTCCAGCCCTGGTTTCATCACGTACCCACCTGGATATCCCATCCAGACTTTTGTGGATCCTTCCAACCCCAATGCGGGCAAAGTACTTCTCCCAACACCTACAGTGGAGCCGAGTCTCAACTATGAACAGACTCCACCCCAGCGTCTCGTCTCAGATCTAGGACTGACCTCTCCATCTTCCACTCCCCAAACCACTCCAGTCACCAATCTCCCTCAGCACGTCACTACCGCAAACCTTGCCTCTGGCAACCCTCAGCAGTATGCCCAGCCAACTGTAGCAACCCAGGATGCAGGCGTAGCTGTCCTGTCGGTACCAGCCCAGTCTGCCCCTCAGGTACAGGGCCAACAGAGCTACACCACTCTCTGGGACCCCACCACTCAGCAGGCAGTGACTGTGCAGACACAACCTGCACAGCAGTATGCCACAGCCCCGGGACAGGGTCAGACTCCCACAGCTATCTATTATCAGGGCCAGCCTTGCCAAACAATCTACAGCATCCCTGCTCCCTACCCCCAGACCAACACTCCAGTCATACAGGTAATCTTCTTGCTCTGGTCATATACAAATGTCCATTTTATCTTTCTTAGATTTGCTCATTGCCCACGTTTGATTTTTGTGTAATTTTTGTAAATAACCTATATTATGATATACAAGAGATAACTCCTTGATATAGAAAAAAGCAAATGTTAATATCTTTATTGTGATTGAACTGTATGAAAATACAAGACAGTCTTTTAAAAGATGGTTAATAAAGGAAATTATTTTTTTCCTGACCAATCTGTAGTATATTTTTGACCCAAATTCGATGGGAGTTGGGAAAACTAAGCTCATAATTTAGAGGAGGATATTTTATTTTATTCCTTAAAAAAGAAAAAAGAGGTTCTGAACATCTGTAAGACTGCCATCTAATTGTGCTTTGTTTTTGAAGGCATACACTGATCCCACAGCCAGCTACCTACATGGCCAGCCGGTATATCCTGGTCAGCAGGGAGTGGTGGTGCAGCAGGGAGGCACAGTCACCACCATTGTAACATCTCAAACTGTTCAGCAGGTAACAGACAAGACGTAAAACAGGGATATTATAAGGCAGTTGAGTTTGTGGTTTTGAACAAGCCCTATTATCGTGGCCACAAGGGGGCGGTATAGATCTGAATTATGCATCTGTCCCTTTTAATATGAGACAGAGTCCAGCTAAATGGGTCCCATTTGTTTATAAGAATGTAAACACGTATGACTTCAAACTACAGTTGTTATAGTGACAAATTTAAGTTGTTACATAATGGCCATATACATTAGAAATTAGATGTCAATTTGTTTTGTTTTTGTTTTTAAATGAAAGCTGTGTCAGTAATTTTTGATCTCTTTTTAAACACATTAAAGTGAAGCTGTATGTGTATATTTTGTGATCCTCCTATACTAAGTTTAAAACTTATTTTCTTCTCCAGGAAATGATTGTGCCCAACAGTGTGATAGACCTGCCTCCACCTTCTCCCCCTAAACCCAAAACTATCGTCCTACCTCCCAACTGGAAAGTGGCTCGGGACCCTGAAGGCAAAATTTACTACTACCATATTGTTACAAGGTTAGTAAAACTGTGTTGCAGGGGTGTTTTGTGTGTGTGCCTCAGTAAAGTCCTCACAAGCATATTGCGTTTCATTTATTTATTTATTTTCCCTTTAGGCAAACACAGTGGGATCCACCAACCTGGGAAGGAAATAGTGACAACACTAGTGTGGACCATGAATCAGAGATGGACCTGGGAACACCCACCTATGATGAAAATCCTTCCAAAGTGAGCTTTTGACATTGATTACTCTTCACTGAAAGATTTTTAAAAAGTTAACTGTTGTGATCTAATCTTAGGTGGGTGGTCAGAAACAGCGGGTTTTAGTAACAGTCTTCACAGAGTGGAAAAGTATCTCTGCATTCCTTCGTTTGACAATGAGAAAGAATCCACATTACTTTTTCGTTAGTTCCCCTGAAAGTTTGCGCTTGGATGCAAAACACGATTATAGTGTTTGCTCCTTGAGGTAATTGAAGATGCTGCACCAGTGATTACTTTCAGCTGTTTCTCAACTAAGAAGAAAAGCCTTCAGCACAACACCACGTTCTGTCGAGTCTTATAAACTTTGCGGCGACTACACCTCTCAAAATGGCTTCATCGCACTCTACAGAGAGACAGAAATTTTAAGAGTGTGTCTAAACGCCCTGCCCCCTGCTCAGCTGTCTGTCCTTTAGCCTCAAGGCTAAAGAGGAGGCGATGCCTAAGCTCATCTCCTCTCTTCTGCTTCCTTTGTTTTCCCCTTTCATTTTTTATCCTGTCTTTAAGGATAATGGAAACCATGTGGGAGATTTAGCCTTCATTTATCTGCAGTTTGGGGTTTTACGCTTTAACTGCATAACTGTCTCTTTGAAAGACTTGCACAGTGACGGACATGCAACCCACAGCAAAGGTAGACGTGAGAGTCGGTGGAAGTTTATTTGTAAATTTTGTCATTTTAAGTGGTGACAGTACAGAGACGCGCCATCGTGTAGGAGGTCACAAATCTTAAGTGTTGTCTGCATACAAAACCCCAGAAATGAGACCACGCATCATCCGGGCAAACTCCGACTCACGAGATACAACAGCTGTTGAGAAACACAAAGAAGACACACACTGACACGCATACAGAGATTCCTTGATTTATTCGTAGGGTGTGTTGGTTCATTTAACAAACAAGACTGAGGTGAAACATCCATGTTGTTCATTAATCCAAGAACAGCTACATGTGTGTGAGCTGTAGGCTTTAGACAATGGTGGTGCCGACTTCCAGGGCTCAAAACTATGACACATGCTTTAGCCTTGCAAAGCATTCTGTCTCACTGTCTGGATTCCTCCTCTGTGTGTGTGTGTGTGTGAATCCTTTATGCTTGTTCTTGATACTCACCGCTTCATAGTGGGTGTAGGCAGTTAACTGCTGCCTGCTTGGCTTTGCTGTGGAAGGCTGCGGCCAGAGAGGAAGCGGCACCCTGGCAGGATATCCCTGCGTTGTTTCAAATAGCTGGTGAACAGGTGCTGCATTTACTCCCTACTGACCTCAGTAGCTGTCGTTGCAATTTGTAGGAATGTTTTAATTAAGCTAAGCTAGGGTTGGGTTTGCAGCATAGAAAAATCAGTTTGCAAAGTGGCGTGCTAATTCTGGTCCGCAACATTTCAAAGTTATATTTGTCCGCAAACAAGCCTGTTAATGAGTTTCTCTTATGATGACGTTGTAGTTTTCCACAAAGACGGCTGAAGCAGACACTTCCAGTGAACTCGCTAAGAAAAGTAAAGAGACCTTTCGCAAGGAGGTGAGTCAGAGTTTCCACAAACTGTGTTTAGAGCAATGTTTTTAACTCCTTTTTTTAAACATATATACAGTGTCTGCACTTCGATCTGCATGGTCGTGAATCTGTCCGGCCATTTCTGTTTTGTTTTTGTTTTTTTAATTCTGTACATTACTTAACTTTATACCTGTTTGTTAATCAGATGTCACAGTTCATAGTGCAATGCTTGAATCCTTATCGAAAGCCAGACTGCAAATCTGGACGCATCAGCAACACAGAAGACTTCAAACACCTGGCTAGAAAGGTAACAGTGTTCATACATGGATTAAGTTTTCCACAAAGTCCTTGCAAACGTTTTTCTTTCCTAGTGTGGTCACGGCACAGTGAGGATGCTGGTCAGCATTTAATGTAAACAAAGTTTTCAAAGTTTCCTTCAAACTATTACTAAATAATTAAACTCCCACGATTTCGGCGTCCAGCCAAATGTTTTTGTGTTCTGCCTCCAGAACAAATGTTGTACATGCTAGCTATTATCACTGTCTCTTTTGTTTTAGCTCCTTCTCAAAAGCTGTTTTCAACCAGCATCTCTTCAAAGGGCGGTGGGGTTTTTTTTTCCATTATGATTCTCAGTAGGTCCATGGATAGTGCATGTGAGTGGTTTGCCACTCGAACATACCAGGACTCTGAGGACATGGGCGCAGTAAACAGATAGACGACTTAGGCTTCACCCATTTAAAGACTGCAGCATTGTATTATGTCAAATTATAAAGAGCAAAGTCACTAAAGGGGATTAACCACTCTACCGCAACTTCAATATCAGTTTATTGTAGACTTGAGGGCAAGAATGAATGCCTAACTCTTTCCTCACTTCTGCTCTGTCTTCTAGCTAACTCACGGAGTTATGAATAAGGAGTTGAAAGCTTGCAAGAATCCCGAGGACCTCGAGTGCAATGAAAATGTGAAGCACAAGACCAAGGAATACATCAAAAAGTACATGCAGCGATTCGGCGCCGTGTACAGACCCAAGGAGGACACCGAGGTGTATTGAAGCATTTCAGTCCACAGATGTTACATTTTGCTCTGCGCTAACACAGGAGAAGCACAGATTTGCCTTTCCATTCACTCCCACATGTACGAACTGTCCAGCCTGAACGGTGAAGTAGTTTCTTTATTTCTATTTATGTCTACGAATTGCACTGCTGAAGTTCTCCAGGCCCTGCGGATCGCACAGGAGCCCCGATATACGGACTCTGGGAGACTTGGTTGTTGATGACCAACCCAAGACTCCAGGTGCAGTGTTGTCAGACGATGACACTGAGGGGTGCTACAGAGACTGTTTTCACTGACTGTTTTATTTTTTATCGTTTTTGTTTTTTTTCATTTGCGGCTCTTAAAAGTTCCTCAGATGATCACCTCAATTCCAGTTTTTAAACTGTTATATCCCTGAATGAGGATCATTCACAGGAATCAGCTTTGGTATCACATTTATCAAAGTTTTGTTGTTACTTTCCACTGTTTAAAAAAAAAAAATTTAAAAAAAAGGATCCGTGCCCGAACAGTCGAGTTCTCCCTCCCCAGCCTCCTTTTTCTCCCCCCTCTGTACACGCTTCAGCCCCCCTGCCACTGACCATATCTGGTGCTGCTTTTAAATGGGCTGTGGAGGTCCAAGCTTCCACTCCTGCAAACCCTGCCTTCTTAACCACAAGACTTTGGAGCCTCTGTTGTTTTATGAATGCATGATGTAACCTGAGGTCAGAGTGATCCTTATGGAAATCCCTACATTTTCCACATCTTCTTACTTCAAGTAATCTTCCCTCACGGGGATGAGCTTTTTGCTCACGGTATACTGAGGGATCAATCGGTGGCAATCAGGCTGGCGAAAAGGAGTTAGCGGTCAATCTTTTCTTGACTTTTATCAGTTAATGTGTAATAATGGGAGCAGGGTTTGAATGCTATGTTTGACATGCTGTTTAGGTGTGTGTCCAGTTACTTCCCCACTCCGGCCCCACTTCCTCAACTTGTTCTGCCCGATTTCCTCTTCTTGCAGGAATGATTCTGAGAATGAAGGTCGTAGCATTGCAGTTTTAACCGTTTCTAAACATCCCACGTGTTCAGTCTTTTTACCACTCTTAGTCCTAGCAAGACATTTGAGACACTTTGGTCGACAAACTGTCGCTCATTAATTTCTGAGATTTTTACAGTTGGCACTAAAAGTTGTTTCTTTAGCATTAGGTCATCGATTTTACATCTCATAAAATTGCATTAAAAAGAATTCCAACATATGTACATTGCTTTATATGTGAATATACTGAATAATAGTTTTTTGGAATGCTTAATTAAGCCGACACTTTGTAAATGGAATATGATTTGGTGATTAAAAGTGTAAATATTGTGTAAAATTACCAAAGCTGTATGCAGGAGAGTAGGGTGATGGAGCACAGTGAGCCCACTCATCCTCACCAGCTTAGTCCTCCTGATGCAGTTCCCATATCAGTCAGTGAAACTTAGGAGCCCACTGACTACACAGCCAATTTATTTTAATGAAGTGGCCAGGGAGATGTTCATGTGTTTTGTTTTTTAGTTGTTATTGTTGGTGGTGTTTCTTTTTTTTAATTATTATTTTTCTATGTACAAATTAAATTTCACCCAACTCTACTGTAAGTATTGTGTAAGCACATTGTCATACCGAGTGTAAAAACATTTTAAAGATAATAAACTTTTTTTGTAAAATCACATCAATATTTTTTCCTGCGGTGCAGTTCAGTTAGGTTCGTTTGAGCATCAATTATATAGACCAGAATATCTCTAAGCAAATGTGACTGCCTTGTGCTTCATGATTAACAGCGTCGCGCACACCCAATCCCATTTTTAGATCTGCTCCCGCCTCTAATAAAGGGTGCACATGGCACGAATGCCACTACGGCACTTTCGCACAGCACTGAGCCAGATGTTCGGCCCCGCTAAAAGGGAAAAAAGTATGGACTGCCTTCATTAGAGACATTCAGTGTGCTCTAAATATGGAGAGCTGTGAGGAGTAGAAAGACGCGCTGCTGTGCTTCCCCTCTCTCTTCTGGGTCCCAACCCCACCCCACCCCCTTTCCAGTGTATGCACATTCCGCAGCCTCATGCCAGTGTGCTCCAGACCGCAGTTAAGCAGTCCCTTCTGGAGTGTGTGACGGCATGTAACGCTGCTCTAGGCCATGCACGATGCCTGCTCCCACTTAGGACTGTAGGCAAAGAGATCATTAACAGATCCGAGTTCATGGCAGAAGGGGAGGAGGAATGAGAGATGGTGTCTCGGTGAGAAACAGAAAACTGCTCCTCCAGAAGATTTAAGATTATTTTGGTTTCGCCCTCAAATTATTAAATACCTCTTAAATGATTTCCCCTCAGGGTTTTGGACAGGAAATGTCCTCATACACTAAATCCCTTGAAGAGAAGTAGTTTATTCCATGTCCAAACTTTGTTACTCTAACCCATCAGATGAGTTTTATACTTTGACTAAAGATGATAGACGTAGGTTTATGGGACTGTGGTTCTTTAGCAATAAATGTCTTATTTCCGTAAACCTAAAAAAAAGACTTTTCATTTGGTGCAAATACAACTGTTCACTGTTGCCTTTCACTAGACTGTCATAAAACACTGTATCATTATTACGTACATAAACAATGCCAGAACTGTTTGGGCCTTTGGGAAGATGACAAAAAGATGAAAATTAAACTATACTGTGTGAAACTAATGAGGCCTGTCGAATCTCTTGTCAGCTGAGCTCTTTTATCATCACTTTTACATATTTCATCTGTTCTTCATTTCTGTGCTTCATGTTTAAGGCCCTTTTAAAACTCATTAACATTTGTTCTGATTGTAACTTTAAATTGTAATTCTGCTTCTTTTTCTTTTTTTGTTTTTAACGAGTTTGTAAATAATCGCTTAGCCTCGAGAAACTAAATAAAAGGTGCAAGTTCCCCAGGCTGATTGTAGCAGATCTGCAGCATAAAGACTGATGTTTTATCGTCTGTATAATGCTACACTTGATTAGTAATTCCACAAAAAGCAAAAGAAGTTAAACATCAAAGTTAGACTTGCTTGCCAATTCATTAGTTACAGGTAGTGAGTACTGGAATGGACCTCATTTTACCTTCAGAGCTCAGTTTCCTGTTCTTAGCTGACTGGAGAAGCCTTCTGCAGCTCTAGCAAGGTTCAACATGTTGTGGATTCAGAGATGCTCTTCTGCATACCTTGGTTGTAATGAGCGGTTATCTTGTTACTGTTGCCTTCCTGTCAGCTGAAAGCAGTCTGGCCATTCTCCTCTGACCTCTGACATCAAACGAGGCGTTTTCGTCCAGAAAACTGTGGCTCACTAAATATTTTCTCCTTTTAGACCAGTCTCTGTGAACTCTGATTAAAATCCCAGCAAATCAGCATTTTCTGAAATTGGCTGATTAGATACTTTTTCACTAAACTTACTTACTAAACAGTTATACCTAACAAAGTGGCTGTAAGTGTATTTGTTAAATGACAACTAGGCCACCACAGATATCTCATAGGTTTTATTTACTTTCTGACTTGAAATGGTGTTAAAATAAATACAAAAACAAGGTGTCAAGCTGAACACAAGGATTAATGTTGAGAACTTTTTCTACGTTTTAAAATGGAAAATTCCATCTGCATCTTCACAAATTTCCACTTTAATCCAGGACTTTACCAACCCCTTAACATTTAAAGTGTTTACAATTAAATGATGACTTGAATGATGACAGAAAGCGCTAAGAAAGTTGTTTAGCAGAATCTGACGGTGCTTGATATTTCCTCAGTGTAAATGACCACAGCTACTTTGTGGCTGCAGCAGAAAAAAAAAAAAAAAGATTAAAAAAAACCCCAACAGAATAGGCAATAACTTTTAACAAACAACCTAGTGAGCAGTTCCTATCTACATACAAGATAAAAGTGTTCTTATAAAAAATATAAACTACAAGCAATAATGGGGACAATTACAGAGATATGACTTTGGTGTTCTCCTGAAGAAATCAGACCACATGCCCATTAAACCCGCACAAATGATCCCCATTAGGAAAAGCCACAGGCAAAAAACATGCCAAAATCAGCTGTACCATAGTGGTTGCTTCAGTTGTGAGTCATAACAAAAAGGCTAGCCATACTAAAAACATGATGACGTAACCTGTGTGCATTTGTACAACAACGTGGGGCAGGATACATATATGTGAATATATATTTGGAGTTTTTTTACATGGGGATGGATCTAATTTATGATGTCTCTGAATAATAAAACTCATGCAACATGTAAACATGTTATTTCGCTTCCTGCCACTAACTAAATATTTACAAGACATAGTAGTGTGCGCGTATAAACAACACTGTAAATGCTCTTATTGTTGTGTGAGAGGAGATCTTTCCACGTCATCCCAGATGATCAGGTTGTTCTCTCACTGGTAGCATCAGTTGCAGTGATGAGATATACAACAGTTTATACCGTTAGCGTCCCGCTTATGTGTTGATAGGACACATTAACAGGAGAATCAGTCATGCAGTTAGAGCAATGTACAATCAAGTGGTGACATAAACTGGAGTAAAGGTTCAGAAGGTAAAAAAAAAAAAAAGAGATTAAAAAACCCATCAGTGGCAGAGGTGGTGATATCAGAGTACCTCTCATCATGTCAGAGTTTTTCACCCGAGTCTCTGAATTTCACACGTAGGGTCGAGAAGTTGTCAGACCACAGACACCCCCTGCACGGGACAGTTAAGAGCTGTTACTATGTCGGGCCTCTCGATGCGGGCCACTGCAGAGCACAGCAGTCCCAGAGTGGAGCCTTCTTTCTGGGCCCAGTTAGAGAGGAGTGTGTGGGCCGGGGCCTCTCCCCGCTCGAACAGATCCAGCTGTTCAGGCTCATAACCCAGCGCCGCGCCAAGGTGCCTCCAGCCTCGGCCGCTTCCTTCTTGCAGGAGGCGCTCCACCTCTTCCTGTCTTTGTGGAGGTAGGTTCGTGTAAAGACGGTTGTCCTGCTTGTCTCTCATGTTACCTGTGAAAACAAAATCCAACCAAAGTTACCACATCTGTCCGAAAAGCAGTAGCAGTGCTTACAGTATATTATCAAAAGCTATAAAAATACCACAAACATGGGCGCTAGAATAATTGTGTCCTTTTAGAAATACCAAGTTAATTATTGCAAAATTAGGAAGTTTACAGTTGTTGTGGAAAACACTGAAAACTTAAAGGTGATACAGAGATTTCATCCAAACAAAGAGACTTTGTTTAGTTTTAGTGTTAGTTTCTGAAAGCCACAATGCAATACATGGCTTGTCTGCCAGACATCAGTCTGCAGACAAGCCATGTATGGTTATAATATAACTTTTTGAACTTGCTTTCATATATATATTTGACCCCAATCAAATATCGCTTTTCTTAAATTAACCCCTGCAAAATACAGTTGCATTTTATTATAATAAAATAGTAATAATGGATGAACTTGAAAATGAAATTCCTCCTGTGGAAGTTTCCAAGCTAACCAATAAACACGGCAAAGCTCATGGAGTTGTCTCAAAAACAGAGGAGGTTAGACCAAACACACACGTGATCTAAAAGGGATTTTCAAGGCACGTCAACTTCCAAGAGACACGGCAGGCGGCATCATGCATAACTTTAAAAACTCATCGGTAAAGCAGCAAACGTCCCTGGGCATGGAAGAAAGGTTTCGCCGAGAAGAATCAGATGTTTAAAAACAACAGCTGAGATAATAACATATGACTGATGTCTTGGATTGTCTGAGGCACCACGTCATTTAAAAGAATAACACAATGCGCTGAGTGGATAAACTGTAATCGCTCGACTTTCCAGCAAGAAATCATTCCTCGGCGTATTTCCAAGTTAGGACTGGTTCCTGAAATGTCCTCACTTCTCATTTAGAGGCACTGAAAATACTTTTCAGGCTTTTAAAGAAAGCAGCGTGAGCTGAAAGTGTTTGGTCACGAGGAATGAACTAAAATTCCAAAAGCGTGGGAGAAACAACAATAAACATTACCCTTTGGCCTTCTTCTCATCATTAAAGTCAAGGATTGTTATTGTTACTTAAAAACTTTAAAACTGTCAACCTGGTTGCATAAATATGCACACCCTTAACCTAATACTTTGCTTCAGTGACTTCTTATTTTAAAACACCATCTAGTCTTTTTAGGTAGAACTCTATCAGCGTGACACGTCTTCACCCTCCCTCGCGTTGTCTCCTGTGCACAGCTGTCTTCACGTCCGCCCACAGATTTCCTGGTGTGTTTATAGATGTCGGGCACGTCCAAAATTTTAATCTTCCCCTGCTGAAGTAATTCTTTTGTTGATCTGGATGTATGCTACGGGTCATTGTTGTGATGAAAGATGACATTCCAGCTGAAGCATGATGCTGCTGCTGCCATGCTTCAGCGTAGCTATTGTGCTCTTTTGGTGATGTGCATAACTTTTGGAATTACGGCAAAAAAGTCCAGTCTTGTCATTTTCCCACATGCTTTTAGGAAGACCGGATGTATTTTGTTCTGGAAAACTAGCAAGGCTTGGGTATTTTTCTCTGCAAAAAAAGGCTTCTGTGTTGCCACCCTACCACATAGCACAGACATATGAAGAATATGAAGATTGTTGTCACATGCAGTACACAACCAGATCTTGCCAGAACTTCCTGCAGCTCCTTTAATGTCTCTACAGGCCTCTTGGCAGCCTCCCCGACCAGTTTTCTTGTTATCTCTTCATCATTTTTTGAGGGGTGTCCAGTTCTTGATAAAGTCACTGTTGTGCCATATTATTTCCACTCGTTGATGACTGTCTCCATTGTGCTCAATGGTATATTTAATACCTTGGGGATTCTGTTGTACCCTTCTCCTGACTGATACCTTTCAGCAATTTGGCAATTTGTAAACTCTCAGTGGCCCTTTTTGCCGTGACCAGATTAGTTTAACAAAATGGGTTGATTTTGGTTAATGCTCAGTTATATGAGGGTGTGCACTCTTATACAAACACACTACACATTAAGCAGTTTGCTTCTCATTTGAATTGCAGAGGTTATTTGTCATATTAAAGATGGAAAAAGCTCTGAAATTATTTATATTGACATCCCAAAAACCCGCGATGGGTGGAAAGGTTGTTTTTTTTTGTATCCACTGTTCTCGGGGAGCTGCTAGATGTTTTAGCAGCATTTTTAGAAAGCTTGAATGATTTGAAATCAGTTTAATTTAGTTTCATAGCGTCTGTGGCCATCATACCTTTGCTGGGCTGGTTGTCCTGTAGGCTGTAAGAATCCAGAAATACACCACTGTCGCTCTGAAGCTTCTCTCCTTCTGGAGATGTTCCCAACTCTGCTGCACGGGCCTTAGAGAGCGCCTTCTTCTGTTTGCATGACCTCCAGCTGTGAAGACCACAGTAAAAACAATGATAGTTAATTACCCATTAGGTCCTATTTTTAATCACTGGGGGAATAATTACAGATTCTTATGCACATTTCAAAATAAGGACCCTTCTTCAGTGAAAACCTACCATTTATAAGCCACATAAATAAGCAAACCCAGCACCACAGCAGCCAGAACAGACACATATACAAGAATGTTGCTGTTGCCGCTCTCTTCCTGTGTGGTTAAATCAGTCGTTCCAGGAGCAGGACTGGTCTTCCCGTCCTCCGTTACGCCGGGCCACCGAGGAGCATCGGTTTGACTGGGGCGAGAGAGAATGTGCAGCTTCTTCTCTGTGAAGATTAGGAGATGGACATGCGCCACAGTGAGGAGCATTGCATGTGCACATTTTGCACGTCAGAACACATTTGCACACCATAAATTAGGACCAGATGTAATGATAGCCTCAGCTATCCCACTCCCCTGAGGTTTTCAGACCTTTCATTGCCCCCGTTTCCAGCCTGATTCTCCCTCCTGCCGTCTGCCTATTTTGGGATCAAACAGTATATCGTACTGTGCTGACCCACGAGGGGTCAAAGAGTCATGACTTATGGACCCACGGTGTGCACAGATGACCTAACTCCTGGAGAGCGGGTGTAGCCATTTGGGAGCGAGCAGACTTGCTGTCAGGGTCAGCAGCCTCGCTTGACCTTCAGGTTTTTGAGACAGTTAACCTAAAGACCTGTCAAGCTCATATCAATTGGACTACAGCACTTAAGTGGGCTCTTTTTCACAACTCATGTTTCCCAACTCACAGTGTTACAAAGTGAAGTGTAGATGCAGATGTTGACCACATGTCCTCATTTTTTCAGAGACTCTTCCGCTGCTTGTCTCCCCCTTCCCTTCAGCTCTCTCTTTCATCTTTTTTATGCACTATTGCCTGCATCAGATCTTTAAAGGATAAAGCTCTCACTATTCTGTATTTTCCAATTATCAGCCAGTTATAAAATCAAGACCCCAATCAACCCACTGGATAATTTATTTTTAATATAATTTATTTTAATAACTTTTACAGCTGATAAAAGCCTCCCCCATGATTATTCATGGTTCTTGGTTTATTCTTGTTAAAAGGGAGTTTTTCTTTCCCTCTGTCCCTTTATGCATTTTATTTACAGAGTCTAAATCTTTGATAAAGCTCACCCATGCAGAGTGTGTCAGATTGGGGCAGGCAGGACCGGATCTCCACCTCATTTTCAGAGCACCGAGCGCAAGGCTGACAGGGACCTGTGGGACGAACCGGCTCCGAGAAGGTTCCAGGGCCGCAGGTGGCGCACACAGTGTCTCCCATAGAGCCACACTGCCGTACAACCCCCTCACCACGACTGCATGTGGAGCAAGGTGCGCACACGCTGTGCGAGCTCAAAAAGAAGTAGCCTTTGTCACATTCACACTGTGTGTTTTGAGTGGCAGAGCATGGAGAGAAAGTGGGAATACTGTGTGGACACCTAGCACATGGAAGGCAAGAGCCAAGGTCTTCAGATGAGGAAAATCTGCCTATGGGAAAGATTACAAACTCTGCGTCAAATTGGGTGAAGAAAATGATGAGGCACTTGAAACACGCTGAATCAGAGTAGTAACATTAGATTATAAGTGCTTACCCTCTGGGCACGGTGCACATGTGGTGTCCTTTTTCCCACATTCTACCTTCACTTCAAACCCAGGAGGGCACAGACTGCAACACTCCCCTGATTCAGTGAACTTACCGCTGGCACAGGCATTTCCAAGAGTAACCTACAGCAAAAGTGACACAGTAAGAAAAATAAGATACCCCTACTGGGTTTTTTTAAGGCAACAAATCATACGTTTGGGCCATTTTTGGATATAAAGTTATAGGACTGCACGATTAAAGAAGCAGCAAAGAAGATAAACTGTAAATGCCCCCCCCCCCACACACACACACACACACACACCCCAAACCCGCCTTGTTTTTATCTTTCGATCTGCCTTGGTTTTCACCCATAAGTGCTCTTAATCCTTATCTGCAAGTGGGTAATGGAGGTCCCAGCTTGAGTTATGACATGACGAATAGATCAGACATTCCTAACAGCTTGTGCAGGGAGCGAGGGTGCCTGACAGGAGTGGCTGGATTTAATCACATGGCTTTAGGTCATTGAAAAGAATGAAACATAAAGGGGGAAGTAAAACAACCAGAAAAGGAGCGTGAAAGAAGTAAAAGAAAAAAGAAAAAATCTGAGTTTCTGCCTCTCCACTCATTCTAAATTCTGTGTGAATGAGCGCTCTCTGTGTGAATTAACTATACTGGTTGTGGCGGTGACTGGGAATAAAGGAGATGGCCCCAGGCAAGAGTGTCAGTTAACCAAGGCTGCTCAGCATGAGAGTGTCCGTTTGGGTAAGAGGAGCGCTTTGAAGTCACAAAGCCCCGCAGGTGTGTCTGTGAAGGTCAGTATTTCACTAACACGCCCTTCTCCAGGCTCTATGCAACGGCATCTTAAACATGCACACATATTTAAGGGAGATTGACCTACTCCGCCTGGGGCCTGACAAGAGCAAACAGATGTCTAACAACTAACCTCCTGCAAAGGAAAAAAGTAACAGCTAAACAACCTCAATGATGTCTCTCTTTGTTTCTGAAGTCTGCCAAGACACTCAGGAGACATGTGTGAACCTGTAGCCCCCCAGATAAAAACCACACACTCACACACGGACACACACACACACACACACACACACACAGACAGTGGTGCGACTCCAGTCGCGAAACCCAAAATGTTCCGTGCTGATGATACAGGCGAATCGGCTTTGAAACTGTGCTCGACTCGTACCAAAAACAACAGCCGGTTTGACCGCACAGCTTACAGAGGAGCCTGATGATATCTGAACACCAGCCACACAACCCAGAACAGAGGCATTTAGGAGACTGGGGTGGTAGGATCCAGCAGGGAGGAATCAGGATATCTGAGTTGGCGTCATAACCACAATAACTCGTAGCACAGAGGTATCCTGGTAACCCTGGTTTGCCCTCTCCATGTGACTGATGAAGTGCTTAATAACCTTTTGGCCTCTTAATCTATCCTTTGGTAAATATTTAGTGACAGTGGCTCTGTTTTGTTTTTTGGCATTTTTTTGGTGTGTGTGTGTGTGTGGGGGGGGTGACCTCGAGCTTGAATTTGTAGCATTTTATAACGCCTGGTGTGGGTCTGGTTGGTGTAACTTGTTAAACTTGGCTGGGGGGCCAACTGTACGGAGAGCAGGCGCCGGCAAACCCATTGGTCTCCAGTATACATTGAAAGATTTAATTCATGCCACACTGGAAACCAGCGGGAACTGACATCTACTCCTTACAGGAATAAATATCTACTCATTGTAAATTAAATGGTACTCCTTAAGGGTAAATTGAACTTTAAGTACTAAGAGGAGTAAATTATACTTTTACAGGACAATGATGAGTTTCCTGTTTAAGTCTAGAAAGGAGACATAATCACAGAAAAAACATCTAAATTATTTGTTGCTTGTAAACTCAGAAGGCAAAAACTGTTATTTTTAGTTTCGTGCCACATAAATCGACACGCTTTGCTTTCTAAAACATGTATATAACTTGATTCCATTTAATTATTGGCTCTTGTTAATCATCTTGCTACAGCTTGTGTGGCTACAACGTCATACCTTGTCATTATGTTCACTTTTCAAGCAAAGTTTAATTTCCCTCAGAGTCCTCTGGGTCTTATCTGTTGTACTGGGGGGTTATAAAGTCTGAGGGGAACCAAGCTGCAGTTGCTTTTTCCATCAAGGTAAGAAGCTGCAATCTAAAGGGATTCCCCAGTGAGAACAGACGGACCACCGAGGAGCACAGCTTTCAATGGGGCTCTCAACTCCACGGCTGCTGGAGTCACTCAGTCATCGGGGATCTCACACACAAACACACATACACAATTCATTTCAGCCGCCTCTCTGCCTGAAACATTTTCTGAAGTGAGCTCCCTTTTAAAGCCTGCGGATGTGAGTTTCCACTGTTAATCTAATCTGTGTGAAAATAAACATGAAAAGATTGCTCTTCGCCTGTGAAGATGCTGACCCATGATATTTCACAATCTGGCTGTGGCAACAACAGTGAGAGGTCTTTCAGCAGAGTCAGCCCAGGCTGAGAGGGGAAACCTGTCTGAGCAGCACATCTGTGCCCATTCCTGCTATTGGTGCAGTATGCAGGCAGCATGAGGGACAAATTAAAGGACACAGGGTTCCACCACAACCGTGAT
>NW_005187485.1:1420525-1499077 GCF_000239375.1 Pundamilia nyererei | reverse complement strand
CGGATATCCAGACCCCAGCAGTAGTAATAGACTAGGCCACATTTTCACCAGGAACTGCCACTAGTAACAAATGTATCAACGCGTACAGTAAACTAAATGGAAAATGTGTTGTAGAAAGAGTTAAGGTAGTAGAAAAACACCCAACTTCCACACTGAATCATATAGTGACTAATGAAACAATTATTTTTGGAAACAAAAGATTCCTTTTGTGTTTTTTCCAAATGAAAAGCATCTTAAATTCCACAAATTAATCCTACTGATATTATAATTATAAAGAGATACCCATCTTTTTTTTAGAACTAAAGCCTTATCTAACCACTTTGATCTAACAAAAGTGCTCTGACTCTTAAAAAGCATGTCTAGACAGGACTACAAGCCCCATGGGCTTTTTCAGGTAGATGAGTGTCAAATTATTGTCTGCAACTGTGAGGTAGAGGCTTTCTTTGCACCCTGATCCTGGCTTAATGGCATGCTATCAAACACCACCGAAACTATAATCTGTCTTTAAATCATACACCATTTATTTTAATGTGGCTGCTTAATCTTGATAAATGGTGTGCTCCTGGGTTTTGTTCCTGTTTTATGTGTTTGGTTCATTGTAGCCGGTGTGATGGGCTTAAAATGCGAAGTTTCGTGGGAAAACAATGAGATTGCAATAAATAAATAAATAAAAAATCACACACACAAGAAGAGGAAGAAATAGTGCCAAGGAGGTATTCAGTAGGCTTCGTCTTAGCATGTGCATCTGAGAAATATGTTTACCACGGTTCGATTCCAGTTTTGTCAAGAGAGCCTTTCAAAGACGCACTAATTTTACTCTATTATCACCTCTGACGCTTATATTCACCAACATGTGTCGTGTGACAGCCCTGACGAAGTACGGTTCTGTGTTGTGAAACAGATTTCCTTTGGGAGCAATGGTGCAAACTGAGCTGGATTAAGTTTACTCAAGTTTAAACAGACCCCTGATGTAAAGCCACGAGTGTGGAATAAGTAAGAAACGCCTTATAAAACACGTCAAAGTGAAAATCTGACTTTAGCTCATGTGGTGGTAAAGCGTGCAATAAACTGTAGCTTACTTTTAACAGCAGAAATGCGCATACGACAAACGGTTTCATGTCTTCAGCTCCAAAATCCTCTTTGGCTTCGACACACAGGGGCGTCTCAAAATGGTCCACAGAACAGTGTTTTCACTCTGCAGCCTCCAACAATGGCATGAAAAATGCCAAAACCTCAAGTTCCCCGAGTCTAGTTAAATACACCAACTTGTCCTAAAACGCGCTGGTTCCACAGAAAGGAGAATTCGGTCATAGTCCAGTAACCAGATGAGGGTTTTTACGCGTGAGGAAGCAGTTTTAAAATGTGTATAATCCTTCGGTCTTCTCCGCGTAGCGCTGCAGCCCGATGCGTCTGTGTCAGTGCATTCCTCAATGTTACCTTAAAACAAAGTTTCTTCTGTCTCAGCTCACAGGACGCACCAACTGCCACACTCCTGCAGCTTTGCAACAGATGAATCTGCTGCGAGTTCTCAGGAGCCTTTTCTCCTCCCATCGACTCGGCTTTCAGTGCGGCTTCGTGATTGGCTGCATCCCGGAGCTCGGTAACAAGTACAGACGATACAGGAAGGGAGAAAAGTAAAGGTAACCGTCCTTGTTATCGACTGTGTGTCAATGTTATGTATCTAATGTTACGTGTATTAGTCTACAGGCTCAGTGCACTAGCTTAAAAAGAGCAGCCCCAAAGTTTCCAGTATTAAACACAATAATGGGACATAATACATAAACAGTCGTGTTAATAAATGGGATAAAGGTATTAGTTTATAGACTAGACTGTTCAGATAGTTTGTACTGATATTTATTAATTTTTTCCAAAATTTTATTGTAATTATTGCCTCTCCTGTATTTATCTGTCTGCTCTTTTTGTCAGTTAGCCAACAAAATAAGACTTTACATGCAGATATGAAATGTGTTGCATTGTTGGATACTTTTTTTTTTTTAATCTGAAGCTGAGTAATCCTAGTGAAAAATGCGTAAAAGCAGGACTTTACCGATCACGTTTTACTGCGTTAGGCCCTACAGGGATGCTCGCAAAGAGCTGTGATCAGTTGTTATCAGAAACAAAAGAGGGCATGCGAATCAAACAAGCGCCCTAAAGAAGAAGTACATGTTTGATCTCAAGTAATTCAAAAGATTAGAAAACCAATCCAGGCTAAATTACACACCTTGTAAATTCTAGAGAGCGCATCGCAGGGGGCCCGGAGACTTCAGAGGCAAACAAATGGAAAGATCTCTCAGACACAATACTACTTGCACTTCAAAGCCTGCCGAGAGATAAGAGGAGACTGAGGATGTTCCTCCTCTGATAAAATGCCAAAAAAAATATTTGAGACAAGCAGGGATCTCCTTTGCGTTCATTCATAACAACTGACAAAGTCTCCGCACTGCAAAAACCTCAATCTGCCTGAGGAATTCTTTTTTAGTTTTGAGTCTATATTTTAAACACGTCTTTTCTTTTCTTTTTTCACCCTATTAAATCTACTTTCGGCTGCATGTTTGTTTAAGTTTAAAAAAAAGAAATTACGCCGGATGCCCGACTCAAACTGACTCAAACTTCGGGATCTGCGTCTCCTTCAACCAAGGAATTTTCGTTTGTTAGGTGAATGTGTAAACCACCACAACGTAGAGCTACTATTGCCCTGCAAAATCAAGTAGATTTTTTTTTATCTTCTATGAGTTTATAATTGAGGCACTATGAGAGCGTGAATCAAATAAGCGCTCTTAAAAATACATGCATTGTTAAACAACGCAATACGAAGAAAAATAAAGTTTATTTCAAGACTGATTTAAAAATAAATAATATAAATGAGTTTGTACAGCAGACAAATCTGCCTCACTATGAAAACAAGCCTAAAAGTTTATTTTTATGGGGAACAGGTTCCAATAAGATTATCTTACTGGAACTAAAGAAAAAAAGTGTTTGTTTTTTTTGGTTTTTTTAGGATTCAGTAACCATCCTTCAAAGCAAGTTTTATCATAAATCAGAAAAATAAACAGTCTTCATCAGTGTCTTCCCCCTTCACTTGTCTGCATTATCTGGCTGTAGGAGCACAAACTGCTTATCAGAGTTTGTTTGTAGTTATACATGACTGGGAATGATAAGGAAGCTATAAAAAGGAAAGAAAATGAAGTTCTTCTCCACAGGCCAAGGTGAAATGGACCAGTGGAGGGGGAAAAAAGAAGAGGAGGAGGACGCGGGGGTTGGGATCTGAGGTCGTTTGAGCGAGGACTATTTGAGAGTTGTTGCGGTTCTTGGCAGGAACATCTTGAACAACACCAAAATTGCAGCATATCATGAAATCAATCCCCTCCGCCTGCCCTCAGGTCTGGAGAGGTCAGACGGAGATGCTGGCAGCAACTGGGAGCGAGGTGTTAATCCCTCCCTCCATTGTCAGAGGGACCACATCAGAGCAACTGCACCCTCCTACTACACTTCCCTTATTCACTGTGCTGTGGTTTGTATTTGACTGGAGGTCCACAGGTCAGTTTTACCACCCACCTCCCCCCTCCCAACCCTACTGAATTGTACCTCATAGAGGCGTTTATGGGGAGGCTGACAGGATGTTCGGCCCACCAGGAGATCAAAGTCACTTGAAGTAAATGCGCTCTTGCTTGCTGTGACCTTTTCAACTCTTTTAGGGTTAACATCACAGATGCATGCAAGGCTGGGATTATGGAGGAGCTGGATGAGCTACATTGTGGCAGCAGATAAGTTTCCTTCCTCCTGGGGTTCACACACACACACACACACATATACAAACACACACACACGCACAATCAGAGCTCATTTTTCAGCCCTATCATCTGATCAACCTCAGGTAACAGGGCTGTTGGTTCACTGAAAATAAGACGATTGAAAGTAAGCATCGGGAAGGAGCAATACAACTTCTCACACTGAGAGCAAACAGAAACAATAATGTCTTTAAAGTTACAAGGAGCTGGACGTTTCTTTTACTAGAGCAATGCCACCACTTAACAACAGTGGGAAAGAGAAATGGATCAAGTCCAACTGCAACACGCATGGCGTTTCTTACGGATCACTTTGAATCTGAATGATTTCAACACCAAAATTAAAATACATAAAATACAGCACGACTCAAAAGTGCTTTAGATGGAGGATCGGGACTGCAATGACTGCAAAGACGTACATCTAAAACTGATGAATTCAAAGTCTCTGAGAGTTACTGCATAGTTGTGTGAAATAATGCATTCTCCCTGGTTAGAGCAAAACGTCATAAACCGATATCAGTATTTGCAAGACGTGTTTTATTCACAGACTGTCTCAGCAATGCACAGCTTATACATTTATCCTTATCTTACTGCTGTGTAAATATGATTTTTAGACAGTCTGAACCCATTGAATCAAACAGTGGAGAAAAAGGTTGAAATGAGGAGTAAACATTTCATTTCAAATATAGTTTCCTTTACATTTCTTATGCAATTATTCAGAGAATCTCTGACAACTAATCATTTTATGTGTGCAACATATTATGGGTATTGCTTTCACCCAGATAGTTCCCTTTGTCTTTCTCCCATTAATGACACTGCAAAACATCGACTTTGTTCCAACCGCAGTATTACAAAAAAAGAAAGAAAGAAAAAACAAAAAGGAAAAAAAAAAAGCTGGCAGGAAGTGAATTCCTCTAAAACTCACTGACAGACTTTCTACACACATGTTTCAGATGTTCTCAGTACTTCATAAGCGGTTTTACAATACCAGCACAGTCAACAGTTCATCGAATCCACGTCTGAGTCACAGTGGAGTAGAAAAGTGTGTTCAAAATGGATCAGCAGGGACAACAAATCTGACATATAGTGATTTTAGATTCAGTGTTTATACAAGGCCTTAGATGAAAAAGGCACTTTTGAGCTCAAATATAACAGGAATACAGTCATATGGTGAACAGAGTAGCAACAAAACCATTCCAGAAGAATTTATAAAAGCCTTAACGCTATCATGAATAAGGCAACAGAGGGCCCTGCATTTGAGGTTCATTGCATCCAAACTCCACATAGTTAAAAAAACGAATATACTTCACATACTTGACCATTAAAGCAGTTATTGCTTTAATTGTAACAGTCTTACATTACCTAGAGCCTTAAGGAATGCAGAGATTATAAAATGTGGTATCCTGGTGTATTTCTGGTGCTAGGATAAGGATCTTTCAACCACTAAACATTATAAAACGGCATTAAGTATACTAGCCTTGTTACCCCGTGTCTTTCTTTACAAAATCTGACCTTTTGTGGTATTACCAGTATTGCAATTTGGGAATCTCAAGCAACATCTACTGTAGTTTTTTTCAAGTTTTCAGGAGTTTTAAGAAGTTGCCATTGCCAAAGAATGGCTTTGGGACATTCAACAGTACAGGGATTGTAGCCGTGTCTCTGACAATAAAGGAGAAAAACATGGAGCCCGGGGAGTTCACAGCACGACTCGTCTTTGCGTCTGAGGCTGAATGTGGATCAGAGTGAGTCAGTCCCCTGAAATATGACTCAGAGCACATACAGTTCGACAGCAGTCCACAACCGCAAACACGGAGCTCTTCTCCATACACAAAACAAGGCCACTCTTTGGAATGATGCTGATTAAAAACAGTGTAACCATCAATGAAATATGCAATAAAATATAAAACCATTTAAGAGTAGAAAGTGCTCAGTGTATAGTTGCTCTCTCAGAGAGACAAGTGGCTGGCTGGAGAGCATAGTTTACTATTCTTTACAGTTTGTAAAGGACAGGAGGCCTTGTTGAGTCTTGCGAGCGTGTGACGATGCATCCTACAGAGTCCTCAGGGTTCCTCCCGACTGTCGCTCGTCTCATTTGCCAGCATTCTCTGTGGGATTGTACTCGGTTTCACCTGACGACACCTGAGAGATGCGGCGCGTGGAGCCCCACAGACGACGGGAGAATTGTCCTGAGCGAACCTGAAAGGAGGAGGGCCAGCACGTTAATCTTCACTTCTAAAAAGGCTCGATTATCATAAGAAAAACCTTGTTTTCAGCAAATATTTAGCATACAAGAGCCTCCTTCCCACACCCCCACTCTCTCACATCTGACAGTTACCACTCCTGCTTCTCACCTCCTCTGGTTTCCCAGCCCCCACCACAATTAACTTCCCGTCTTCTAGTCCCACTAGGATGTGGCTGCACTCTTTGGTGACAGACACACTCCTCACAGTGACCCTCAAGGCCAGGGGTGTCACCAAAGCATCCAGGCTGCAAAAGAGGGAAGAGTTAGAACCAAACATTTTTTTGCTCTGAAGTTTTGTGCAAATGCTATAAATTAGCAGCCTTTAAATTAACATTGCACTGTGTTCTTCATCTCTTTACCTGTACAAGTCCCGAATGTGGAGCTTGCCTTGAATAGTTCCCAGGATGACATATTCAGACACCAGGTGGAGTGCAGTCACCTGCTCCTCCATGGTGAAAGAAGACAGCAGACAGCCGTTCACTGAGTAAACATGAATGGAGTACTTGCCCTGCAGGAATAAGCAACATTTGGATAGTGACATAAGCGGAAAGAAAAAAGGAGCCGTACATTCGAATGCATTAGAAAATATATGTTTACTGGACGTGCCTTCTTGTTCGAGCGTTCCTCCAGAGACGTCTGTACCACAATGTGGCCTTCCATTCCCACCTGTAGCCCGGAGATTTGGGCGGGTATGCAGCTTTCGTTAGGTGGCCGCAATGTTCGCAAGAACTGGCCTCGTCGGACTGTGTGCACTATCACAGTTCCATCCTGGCACACAGGAAGCACAAGCAGAACTTCATTAAAGATCCAACAGCACTTCAAGCTTAAACCTGTCATCTTGTCATCCTGCGAGGTGACAACTCTTGGCGTAAGAAGTCAAGTTTAAGTTCCTGTAATAAGAGCTAAGAATTGCAGACCTGAATTTTCTGTTTGCCCCCTGAGGATTTGATGCTATTTATTTATATAAAGGTTTGAGGGGCAGCTTGGCAGGACGCCTTCTGTGCACTCTAATCAAAAAAACGGAGTATTTCCCGAAGGGAGAACACATCTGAAGCATACTATCTTCTGTTGTATGCTACATGTGCAAAAGATCAACACTGGGCCACAGCCTGGCTTGATTTTCTGAACGTTGCCTGGACTTCATGTGTGAAACAGATCTAGATCATTTAATAATGAGATACTTTGGAGATTTAAAAAAAATCGCTGGCATAACATCTTTAAATTTCTCTCTTAAATAGTAGCATAAGTACTTTTATTTCATCTTTAACACGTCCAAGTTTTACATCTCTGACCTTTGATCCTGAGACAGCCATGTCCAGTTCAGTGCTGATGGCCACACAGGTTACCTCCTGGTCATGCCCACAGAGAATCTGTACTGGCCGGGGAGACAAGCTGCTGGAGAAACCACCCTGAATGACAAAAAAAAAGAGAGAGAGACTCTTTGCGTGAAGGCTTCATTTTGAGCCCAGCTGCTTCTTAGTGCAATTTACAACTGCTGCATGTGAGTGAGGCTAAGCATAAAGATGATCACCTGCTGTAGAACCTGCCACACTATACAGGATGTGTCCCTTGAACCAGAGATGAGGTAGATGCCACAGAGATCCAGAGCCAAGCAAGTAACAACGTCTTCGAAGAACACACAGAAACACAGATAAATGCGCAACAATGCAAAATACAAATATTCCTTTAAGACAGATAACCATCAGAACTCACCAACGTGCCGGCAGATCCTTCCAACCAGCTTGCCTTTCGCCAGCTGGGTGACGCGGAGACTGCAATCCCAGTGTCCCCCGCTGAACAGCAGGCGGCCATCGTTAGACACGACCAGCACCTGAGCGCTGATGTCGACCCCAGGAGCGAAAGGTCCGCTCAAGAAACGCTGAGTTCTGGGACACAAAGCGGGATTGGAAAAGATCAAAGCGACTTCCAAACAAACAACAAGAGCAAGCTGTGGTCTAAATGTGGACGATTTATAATGTGCCATAAAACTGTCACGACTTCTGCAGATTACAACCTGTGTGAAAGAAAATGTTCAAATGGTTTTTATCGTTATTTATTTCCTGTTTCCTGATCCATGGAAACGATAAGCTGAAAATAAGATCCAGTAAAGCAAATTTCAACAAATTAAAAGGAACTCTGAATCATCACGGACGAGGACAGACAGATGTTGTGCTTCCATCCAGCTATCAGGAATTTTCTTTATCCTGGGAAATGCTGCAATGAGTGCAAAACATTTCAATTTAAGCACAAAGTACCCAAAGTAATCTTGTCACCGTTTCTGTAGAGTCAGATAAGGATCCTGTACTTCAGAGGTTCTTCTCAGAAAAGAAAAAAATAGCAGGGTAGTGTGATTTCTTCTGCCATCAGCTTTTAAATAGAGCTCTTTTACTGCTTGCCACACCTGCCTCTAGAGTCCTGCAATTGGGCCCTTATCAGGACATTATTACGTGTAATTTACGAACACTTTTCTCCCTAGAAAATGGAGTTCCCATGGGTGTATTATTTGTTAAGGCACTCACTTAGGATTATTCATCGTGGGGTCTTTAGAGAAGGTGAAGTAGTTGGCGATGTTTTTGTCGTACGGCAGCCAGTTGTGTGTCCCTATCAACCCGTTGGAACTGACGGTCACCTACAGAGGAAAAATCATCTTAATGCAAAAGTTACACCAGCCTTTTCTCTACTATCTAACACAAATGTCTTACTGTTGCTACTGCCTGGGTTTAGTTATGAATTTGGTCCTTACCAGTATATCTGAGCCCTGGGTGATGGAGCGGGTCTGTGTCTTTGGTACCACAGCTTGGACCACAGGAAAGCCATCACTTACCACCTGAGGCACACACGAATAAACACATGCACATACACAAACATGACTTAATATTCATTATTTGAGTTGAGGAATGAGTTTAAAAAGATTTTAGGCCGTACCTCCTTAAATGGCCGGAGTTTTTGGATATGTTCAAAGATATTCAGGGGGAGAGTGTCCAGACGGGCCTGCCGCCTTGATGCGTTCTCAGCTGACATGCGAGGCGGATGAGGCTCCTGATTGGACACAAATGTGTTATAACACTGCTGCTTTTTTTTTTAAACAAAAAGTCAGATTATTATTTATCTTGAAAAAAGCTGTGAAATATTTTGAGTGTACCTTAAGGAGCTGACAAGGTGTCTGTCCAAAGTTGCTGATGATGCCCTCCAAGGCCTTGCGCTCATTCTCATTGGCTATTGCATCCAGATCTACTGCACCTGCACAGAGGTCAAGAAAACTGTAAGAAAGAGCCACAACCAAGAAAACAGAATAACAATTAATGCTGAGTGAAGTTTCCTCTTTTTTTCCTGTTCTTTATTCTAGCCTTACCCTCATAAGTACAGTAGTAGAAGACATTGAGGGCATTCACTGCCTCTTCGCCTCTCTGCTTATAACCAAAGATCAGGTCAATCCACTCATGGAGGTGATTGGACACGTACTCAGACTCCTACAGTTTAAGATAAAAGAAATTACCTTCTTTAGCAGCTTCCTTAACAAAATATTCTCACAAGAAAATGCATGAGTAAGTTTTACAGACACAGGATGTTTGTGTAGACTCACCAGGGCTTTCTTGTGTTTTCTGATAAAGTCTTCCCTTGATGTCGCCCAGCGAGGCAGCACAACATCTGTCACAGGCTCCTGAGATATCTGTAACTGGCCTAGGTCGAAGCCTATAACAGTCATGGAGCAGCTATGAGTTAATATTTTTCATCTTTAAGCATTTATTTGACAAAATATATATATATATATGGGCACTCTTTACCGTTCATATTCTGCAGGAATTCTGGGAAGTAAAAGAACTCTGGGATGAGCTCTTTGACATCAGCTGGACTCTCCATGCGAGCCTGCCAGGCTGCTGCCACCGAGTGGAACTGTCTGTCAGAGCAGTCAAACCTAAACAGTGGCAACAAAGACCTGTGTGAGAAAACAAGATACCAGGAAACTCAAGAAACTCCTGAACTAGTCAGCACTCCCACCCACTTTCCACTCTGTAGCTGGATATGCAGGGTGGTGAATGGCTCCATGCGGATCATGTAGTGCATGACTCCTGCTGCATTAGAGTAGTGTGTGCCATAGTGGAATTTGTCAATGGTGCCCGTTGGGTCCTCAAAGCTCTCATATCTAAAGAATAAAGAAAAATATGTCCACAAATTATTTATATTATCGATTCAGGTGGTAACACAGGAACTGCTTCAAGACCCACTTACTTCTCTCTGACATTCTGTGCATGACGTGGGTTGACCACACCGATGGGTTTGGATAAATCCCTGAACACTGCAGGGTCCTCCAGATCCAGAACAGTAGAGGTGTAGTCGCATAAGACCCAGGGAAACTGAAGAGAAACAAAAACACACAACTCACTGTAGCCTTTGCTCACACTGAAAGTGCAAACTCTTTGGTGATAGCAGTGGTAGCAGATACAAGTGCGGCACACTTACAACAGGGTACTGCGACAGGTCGTTGTAAGTGCGTCCAGCAATGGTGTTCAGTTGCATCAAATACTCAAAATTGGAGATCTCTCTGCACACCCATTTCTGTTAACATCAATACTGGACTGGTCACAAACATGTACATGATTGATGATCTTTGTCTGAAGAATGTCTGAAGAAATGATATGAATTAAGACCTGTGTGAGCCCAGATGCCTTCAGCAGCTCTTGGGGAGAGCGGGAGCCAAAGTAAAAGAGGTTTGGAGGCCGCAGGCCGAGTATCCTAGAATAGACTTTGTTTCGTACCTGAAGGGTGAGAGATTGAGAATCTTAGAGAGCACAGAAGCCGCAGTTTCATAACTTCAAAAGCACAGACTTCACTGAAACTAAACAGCAGAAGCTCTTTAGTTTCAATTATGGCTGCAGCTTCCTGAGCAGTTCAATTTAAATCAGGCGTCACCTTCTTTTTGAAGTTGATGAAGTAGTGAGCCTGGTCGATGAAGAAAAGCTCCAGTGCAGACCTTCGCAGGTTGTAGCGCCTCAAATGAACCTCTCTGAGCTGTGACAGAGGTCGCTTGAAATCAAACCCAATTCCTGGGGGGACACATTTATTAGTGACCTCAGCTTGGACACGTGTTTTGGTTTTTTTTCCACAGTGTCAAAGATTTCTCACCCTCCTCTGTCTCCTCTTTCTCACTGCTGCAGTCATAGAAGTACAAGTGATGTGTGGTAACCTCCAGACGACCGGGAACAACTGCCACGATGGTGATGAGCTCACAGTCTTCAGACAGAACCAGCTTTTCTTTCTGGCTCTCGTCTTCTCCCTCCGCCCTGCGAGCATTGAAAAAAAGTACAGCTTCAGTGGATGTCCGTACTTTACATTTTTTAATACTGAAACCTGCTGCAGAAGGTGGTAGTAGCTCTGCAGAACTCACGTCTTATCCCAAAAGAGAAGGTCCTCTTCTCCTAACTGATCGTCCTCCATGTCGCTTACTTTCGCTTCCTTAGCAACAGCCAGTGGGAGGGGTTCGGAGCCACGGGGGCTTTCAGCTCCTGATAATCACAGAAATATGGCAACGTGGTGAGTGCAGCTTTGTACTTTGAGAAAAAACACTCACGTGCTTACAGTCTGTGGCATACCCATGTTATCCCGCAGGGCGCTGGCCTCGCTGTGTGGATCGTAGTTATAGTTGGGCACAAGTTTGAGGCGCATCTTTGAATAAGTCTCTGCATTGGACAATTTCCATTTTACTTCCGGCTGAACTCTGGGATCAAAGACACAAAGTACACATCAGAACATTTTGGGTAGTGAGCACAGTAACAACTTAGTCTTAAAAATCCACAGCTAAACATGATATCTTGATCAGAGCTGAGAGAAGCTGTCGTACCTGTTGGCCCATGCTCCTCTCTCACAGGTCAAAAGCCTGCGGAGAGACTTCCAGTGCAGCCACACCACCCCCTGCTGGCTGGAGCTCTGCTTCTGCCAAATGAGGTACCTGTTGTTCTCAGTCCGGGCTCGCTTCAAGCAGGGATCCACTATTGCCTCCTGTTTTTACAGGCACATGCATGAAGTAAACGATGCGAAACTGTATTTCGGCAGTTTGCAGTGCGAAGGTCGTAAGGTCTTAACCTGAAATTTGGATTTGCTGTCAGATCTTTCTTTCTCCTGTTTAAAGGCTGTACTCATCAGGTCATCGAAGCACGAGTTCCAGAAATTGGACATGATGTCATGGCTCCTCCCAAACGTGTCCAGCTCGTACTGCTCCATGGTGGGCTGAACCTAGAGGCACAATTGAAGTAAGTATAATGTGTTTATAAAGCACATTTAAACGCAGCTTAAACAGAACAAAAGCCGTCTCTGTACTAGGAAAGGCTTTGAAGCCAGACGGAAAGGATTCCAATATGCTATATAAGTGCAAGATAGGACAAAAACACTCTGGACCGCAGCACGTTTAAAACACAGAGAGACAGTGTCAGAGTTTATGCAGGAATTAATGATACTCTGGTATTGTCTCCCAGCTCGGACACTGTTTTTGAAGTGGTTAATAAAAGCAAATAAGCAAACTGATTTTGGTCACACAGCCAGCACACTGGTTATCTTTGAGAAGTCAAAAATTATTCAAGGTAACACTCAGTCATTCAAACTAAATATCAAATATCATTTCAATTAGAGAGCTTGCACATTAACCATGACAGGAACATCATTTTGGTCAGGACCAATATTGTTTTATTTAGGGCAGCTGTGGCATAAACCTTCTGTCGTTAACCGTTAAGCACTGCGTATTAAGATTCTTACTGCTTTAACGCTAAATGCTAAAACTGTAAGCACATTTACAACAAACTGTTCTAAAAATAAACTGAAAACACACTAAGACAGACGGTATGTGATCGCTTTCTGCATGAAAAAAGCGCCCTGGAAGTTTCACGTTAGCCAAAGTTATGCCATACTGGTTAATGTACTGCTTGATCCGTATACATAAGTAATCTAAACGAAGCAGATTTATAAACACACACTGTCACGCAGCGCAATGATAAATCAATGCTGAGCTCAGTGTGGAGTGTGTCTGTTTGGCATCAGTTCATGAAATATTTAAGGTGCAAGTACAAGCATAAACTAAGCTCTGCCTAAAATACCAGGCAACATTAGGGAGTTTAAGATTGCCTTTTCATTTTTCTAAACTTGTGATAGCTTTTCTTTTTTTTTTTTTTACTTTGCATTAGATTTCTCAGTTGCCCACCGGGAGGTAACTGGTAAAGCCTGAAAATAAAACCGCAAATATTCCTAAAGTACACAAACCTGACAGAGAACAGAGGCAGCCGTATCAGAGTGCACGCTTTATTAAACGTGCTTAGTGAGGAGAACAAGTTCTCGAGACTCCCTAAACAAAAGATAAATGGCATCTATTTTTAAATGCCCCATTTCAGCTGACACTGACCTGCTGCTGGTAAAAGCCTTGCCACTCCAGTGTTTGACAATAGGCCTTCAGGTCCTGGGCGAAGGTGGTGCTGCCGTTGGTGATGGGCAGGTTGGGCAGGAGCTTCTGGAGGTTGATGGGGTCGGCGTGCTGGTCAAGTAGCGTACGCACGATGGGCACAAGGTGGGAAAAGGTCTCTGGCTGTCCGTAGTTGGTGTTGTCCATTGCACCACCAGGCCACAAGGGGGAACCAATCCGCCCCAGCAAGAAGCACACCTCTTCCCAGCTCAGGCAGAGCACAGTCTGAAGAAGGCTGTGGAGCTTGAGATAGGCCATCTCACTCACCTGATGAGGGGAAACAGACACATAGATCTCAGAAAGAAAAAAAATAACACTAATTTATTATTATAGGCACATTTTTTTATGTGTTATATCAGTATTTGATTGAGAAGTTAAAAAGAAACTGGTTAAAAAGTCCCTCAAAGTCACACTTGTGTACATAGCAAATATCCATGACTACCTCCAAACACCTGATTCATTTTACTTTCCTTAGTAGACCAAAAATTGTGATATGTGTCAAAGTGCAATTAAGTTAATATATCTTTAAAGTGACAAAAGGGGGAGTTGCACTACTTAGGAGATGAATGAAACCAGCAGCATGTAATGGAAAGCCTTATGGTCAGTTCATTTAACACTGCTCTCTCTATCCTACAGCGAGAACAGCCACAACAGCCCTGATAACTCAGAGAGAAGCTGCCCTTTCATACAGAACACTCCCTAAAAAGTATGACTGCAATATCTTTGAACAGAAAGCCATAGAAGGCCTGGTATTTAAAAACTATCTTTATCTGGGTTTACTTATCATGATAGGGACTGTAAACCTTTACAGTTCTGCAAAATTCAATGTTGCAGGTGTTTGCGTTGTGAAAGACATGCTTGGTGAAAAGTATTTGACATATATGGTTGGTGCATAATATCGTGGTTGCAGCTGACCGTGGGGTGCTGCTGTTGGATATATCCGGTGATGATACGCAGGCCGATCTGGGCCATTTCCTTCAGTTCAGTGTTTCCTGGACTTCCAGGGGTGCTATGCCAGGCGTTTAACTTGTCCAGCAGGTTCACCACCCCTTCAAAGATCTGCAACAGAACAACAACATCTGTCAACAAAGAACTCAAGACAAAGCCTAGACCTGTTTCCACACCTTGCAGCATCTATAAAAATCCAAAGCCATTCAGTACAGCCTGACTTTAAAGGTTATTCAAATGCAAACTTCTCACCCAACCACGCCTCTCCACCCTTCAGTAGAGCAAGTTCCACATTTAGTACATGGACTGGTTCTTATATAGTACTTTTCTAGTTTTCAGGGAAAGTCTGAGAATCTTTTTTGGAAACACTGATTTATTTTCTCGCTGAGCGTTAAATGAGAAAATCAATGGCTAACGTAGCTGCATCGCAAAATAATAAAATCTTCCTTTAAAACAACAAAGGGTCAGTCATGACTCAGCATGGTGTCAGAGCAGGCTTTCTACCAATCACAGCCGTTCCTTGCTTGCTCTGTCTACAAACCAAGGTGTTTTGGGGTAAGCCACTGTGTATCCCTGTTTGATTCTGATGGGAGATGAGCACCTTGTAGTGAGAAATAATGGATTGGATTTATATAGCGCTTTTCAAGGCACCCAAAGCGCTTTACAATACCACTATTCATTCACTCTCACATTCAAACACATTATATACACATTATAAGTACTTTGTAAAAAGGATCATGAAGGTGGAGCACATTTACAAATTTTATGACCGTTTCTTGGTCTTGGAGCAGTCACAGAAACTGCCAGGCCACCTTTTTCCAAAAACCCTGTGCTAAGCTAAGCTAACATTACTGATCTGTACTAGCTTGAATTTTATTTTGAAATTCAACTCACAAATAGAAAGAGATAAAATAAGACACAATCATGAGGATATTCAGTAAGGTGATTATACTTAAATTGAGCACTTGTGCTTTGTGTTTAAAACTGAAGAATTTGGACTGATAAAGAGGATAAAACGTGACATTATTTGGGCTACAAATTGGCAGGTTTTATTAAGACCATATTTTTTCTTGGTGTATTGATTCATTTTGCTTATATAACCATAAAATATTAAATCTAATTTGTCAGGGACTTTCTTTTGTCTTTGGTGTTTTTCACTTATGAGAGTTAAATACAGGCTTTCAATAATCCAAGACTTATAAAATCCCATATTGAATGAGTTGCTGTTACATGAATCAGCTAATATACCTTTTCACTCCACAGCGCGTGGTTGTTTGTACCCTCTGCAAACAGGAAATCCTGCAGCAGCCTGAGGAGCCGAACGAGACTGGGACAGAAAGGCAGGAACGCTCCCTGGGCCTCCCTCAGGTCTGACAGTGATGACTCCAGCATCATCTCCAACAAGCTGATGCACAAAGCAGCAAGCAGACTTTGAATAATTCACTGCATAACACAACGGTGCTTCTAGATATTTACAATAAGGTGATACAGACGAAGGAGTGGTTTCGTTTGTTTTTTCAGCTGCGAGACAGGCTCACTCCTGGTGCGTTTCTTCTCCAAGTCCACGTAACTAACCTGCGTTTGATGTCATCGGGAGGGCGGACCAGCTGGCAGGAGGAGCCCAGTTTGGTGAGAACAGAAAATACCTGTCCTCGCTCTCTCCACACCACATCTTCCGCGCCCTCCGCTCCGCTGCCGCTCCACAGGACGGAGAACACGATGTTGGTTAGCAGGTTGCACAGCTCCTCCTCAGGGGTCTGCTGCAGTGTGAACAATAGCCGGTAAATGGAGCTCAACAAAATCTCATCAGATATCATAGACAAGGAACGAGATTTCAAACCCTGGATTTACATGCTAAGTGCAGTGAAACCCGCATTAAGGGAGCAGGCATACCTGTGGGTTGGACGTGTTGGAGATCGTGTCTCCAGTAGGAGGATCGGTCCCATAGCTGGTGTCATCCAGCACATTGGACAAACTGGAGCTCTTCCTTGGTCTGAGCGGTGGGAATGGTTTGTAGTGCTCTAGAGGGGATGGTGTGTTGGTCAGACTACCAGCAGGTGTGTGTGTGCCAGTCTCTCCCACACCTGGCAAATCCAAATCAAAAGGTGATGTACCGAAGGGGGAGAGCGGATGGTAGTCCCTTCCCTCGTCTTCATGGTGAGACGAGGCGATGTCAACGGGATTGGAGGTAGAGGATGAGTGGCTCCCCTGATCCACCGAGTCAAACGACTTGAAATGCAGGGAGCCTGTGAAGTTTTTCAGCGGGCCTCCGCCTCCACTGGGAGGCGACTGTGATAAATCCGAGAAACCCTCAGAGATGTCCCGCTGTCCACCTTCATCCTCCTCGTCCTCATCCTCGATTTCCTGCGAGGTGCGGTAGTTCATGAAAATGTCTGTACGTGCGTCCTCTATGACCAAGGATTGCTCTCTGCGCAGAGGCGGCCGGTAGTTTGGTTCCGCTGGAGTGTGGTTGCTTGAGTCGGCAATGGTGGCGGCGTGGGCCTCATAGGACTCTTTCACATAGAGTTTGGTGAGAACATCCTGCCAGCCAGGCTGCTTTGCAAGCTGTTTCACGTAATCCTCATTGGAGTAGATCAGATGAAAGAGCTGGAGTAAAACAGAACAAGAGCTTTTCATTACTGAGAATAAATCTTTTGGTGGGATAGGAGGGAAAAAGCCAGTTTTATAAGAGCACGACTTCTTAAGCAGACTGACCTTGCGACACACGTCCAGCCGGACAGTAAGTTCAGCTCGATGGGACAGACAGGCCACAGCCAGGAGGTCTCTAAAACTAGGACTGGCATCTGTGGAGCAGCAGTTAATTCATTGGTTTCATCATTTCAAGCTTGTTTTAATGGAAGGAAGTTATTGCTGTTTATTCAGTTTGTTTGGTTAGTCGATTCAAGGCCGGGGTAGGCAATATGTTTTCAGCATCACTTTCAAACAGAAACCTGCAATCATTTTTCAGCATATTATATCTGAGAAGGTCTGGGAGGCATGAAAAAGCAAGCTAGGCGAGTTGGGAGAGAGTTTCTTTTTTGGACTTCTGCCTGCTGCTTTTTTAATCTTACATACATTTATGAACCTTTAGTGAAACATTCAATTTAATTCACTATTTTGTCATTATTAGAACGTTTTATAACTATTATTATATTATTTTCTCAAAGCATTACAAAAAACAGGACTGACCACTGCACTTGATTTTGGGCTAAAGCGCAGCTTTCTTATCTAAACATCAGATAAATGTTTTTTGTCATCCATTTCCATCATAAAAGGAAAACTCTTGTGTTTGTATTACCTGTAGCGAGGACCTGCTCGTACAGACACCGGACAGTGGTCATGGTTACGGGAATGTTATCAAGACAGCAAACAAGTCCACGATAGCCAAAATCCCTTAGTTTAATGCGATGCTTGTTGCGCTCCGACACACGCTCGCTCTTGAGGATCTTGTACAAAACCTAGAAGGTAACCACAGGGAAACTGTGAGGATCCCATTTTCACAGTTTACAGTACGATGCACATATCTGCTGTTTAATAAATTGCAATATGTTAAGCAGAGGTCCGGTGACTGGATCTCACCCTGAAGACCCTCTCTCTGGCCTCATCCCCAAATCTTGGATTGAGCAGCAAACTGTACAGCTGCTCCACGCCCCACTCCAGCAGCACTGTCTGCACCTGCTCGCGAGGAGGGCTGCTCCTCAAGAGCTCATACAGCACATCCAAGGCCTTCACCACCTGAGTGAGAGAGACACGGGAAAGATGTGAAGGAGGAGGTTGATAAAGAGCCAAGAAATGTGGAGTAGGGAGGGTAAAGTTTGAAGTTGCACAAAGAGCATTTCGAAAAGTGCAGATATGCCAAAACAACATATAAAGAAAAAGAGATTAGGAGTAAAATATTACACGGAAAAGGTCAAATGATAGCAATTTTAAACTCCTGAAATAAAAACAGCTGTAAAACATGCGAGTTATTACCTGCTGCTCCTCTCCTACAGTCAGAACGTAGGCAAGGACGCAGTGAAGCTCCTCTTGTGTAGGAGACTTAAGAAAATCTTTCAGCAAGGCGAAGAGAGAGGTTTGAATCGTCTGCTTCTCATCAGACAGAGAGCTGCCGTCTTTCTCCACACTGTGACCAAAGATATTTCAATGAATTCAATGAAATCCCATCTGAGGAACAATGTTTTGGTATCAAAGGGGAGTGAACAAAACACGGATATTTACAATAACCTGATAAGAGTGATGAGTATTTTTGAATACACTAATCATTTACCTAATGTGACCGTTCATCATCGTAACAGAAGGTTTACCTGTAGTATGTTCGAACGGTATCCAGTATGTACTGAACGCCGTACTTCCTCCTCATCCGCTGCTTGCTTTTGTTTATCACAGACTGCAGGTATTGTATGTGTGCTTTGGGAGACAAAGAATACTTTTGTCATCTTCTTTCAGGCTGACATTTAGAAATGTCAAACTAATATGCAAGACTGTGGTGAAGAGGAGCAGCAATTTATAACACGGGGCGTTGAAGTGGTGCATCAGTCACCGATTCCCTTTTGACCCGTCCCACAGCCTGAACTTGAGACATTAATGTATTCAGCCCCCACTCTGTTGTGCTTTGACCCTTCTCCTTCTCCTCCCACCATGTGCACATGTATAAAAAGGGACATAAAAAGCTTCGGCAGACATTAAAAGGTTCACAGGTGCATTACTCCACAACAAGGGTCTGCTTGTGGCTTACCCAGACAAACAGCAAAGTGGCTTTTGGTCCAGATGCGGAAATTAAAGAGCAGGTGCTGGTAGAGATGCTGTAAGAGCTGACTGTTGCCCTCATTGAAAACCTGCTCCAGCAGCAGCTGACATGCTATTAAAACATTCATGTCCATCATACTGCCTGGAACCTGCAGAAGAAACAAGCAGATAGCAGTTTGTATTAAAGTCCAGTTTGCTTTCATTTATCTGGATTTTTGGGAATGAAGCCCCGTTTAAATAACACTAAAAAAGAAGAAGAAGAAGAAGAAGAAGTAGTGTTTGTTTACTGTATATAACACTTCTATTTGTGAGCCACTGCCACACTAATAAGAAGTAGTTTCCTTACAGGATTGAACACATTAATATTATACATTTAAACATGCAATCACTGGCCACTTTATTAATTACCCCCGATTGTTAATGCAAGCATTTCAACCAGCCAATCACATGGCAGCAACTTAATGCATTTATGCAAGTATGAATGGTCAAGATGTCTTACTTGATTTAAGAAACTTTGAATGATACTTGACTAAGAAATGGAAACCTACGATTTGCACAGGCTTACTAAAACTGGACAACAGCCTACCTGTAATGTTGCTGACCATGTCAATCCTTTCATGACCACAGTGTACCCATCTTTTGATGGTTGCTTCCAGCAGGATAACATGCCATATAACAAAATCTCAAATCTGCTTTCTTGGGCATGACAACGAGGTCATTGTACTCAGATGGCCTCCACAGTCACCAGATCTCACCTCTGGGATGCGGTGGAACAGGATTGTCACATCATGGATGCGCAAACAACAAATCTGCAGCAACTGTGTGATACTATCATGTCAACAAAGACCAAATTATCTGAGGAATTTCAGCAGCTTGTTGAATCTATGCCACAAAGAATTAAGGCAAAAGGAACTCCAACCAGTAATAGGAAGGTGTGCCTAATGAAGTGGCTGATTAGTGTATATGGCTAAGATGGCACCGAATGCAACACCTAGCTAGGTGCATTGAAGAATTACATCTGAGAATACTGTATGATGAAGTCAAGTTCAGAGCTTAAACATACAGGAAATTATCACTGACCCGAAGAAGAAAAAACACTACTGTGGCTGCTGAATCAGCACTGTTGTAACTCGGAAACACGCCACATTAATCCGTGTTTTGTTTGATGCAAGACAGTGGATGTTTTTGTTTAGCCCTTTTCAAACATGTAACATTGATCAGTCTGACATTCACGCTCATCGTGTTTTTATTCAGACATTTCCTCAAAAGTATGTGCCACAGTACTTGTGCAACATCTGCAACATATAATGCACCAGGATAGAGCTTTTTACCCATATACTACTACACTTTATAAAATATGCCACATCCTGTATGTACTTGTGCATCCTTACATACTTTAGTAGAACAAACTAAATAAACTATAGCTTATACACTCTTAGTCTGTGCAAAAGTTCACCTGTGTAACGTTAAACACAAGAAGACTGTTGAAAATATTTAAAGCAGGAGACTCTGAGACGTGAGGCTAATGTTTCCCATGTCACTGTGAGAAAAAGTAAACACTACTCTGTCCTTAGATATCACAAAACAAAAACAACCTTACTGCAATTCAGCACTTTCTCAGGTCGTACAGCTGCTATCACCACTCTCATTCAAAGAGTGACTGTGCAGTCTAGCAAACTCCATACATTCACCCCACATAATCATTTGATACTGTCATTCTGAGAGAACCGCTGCTCTTTCGACAACACTAGACCCGTTTATTACACGGCGATTACGCTGCATCAATACAATGGAAAAGGTCAGATATTCGCTTTCAGATGATAATCAGTTCTTCTCTCATTTAGTTCCCACTCGATGGAATGGATAGGATGTGAGGGGAGCTTACTTTGCTGAGCATGGCTCCTATGATGCTTGGGCCGTGGCAGTGCAAGAGGCTCTCTTGATTAACGGGGTGTTGGCGAATCAAGTTTTTCACCATCAGCAGGAACGCGGCGATGCTGTTTCTCTCTAGTCTGCCCTCTGTGAGAAGAAAAATAGGGCAAATCATTTTTTCCGGTGTTACCGGCAGTCATCATTTCGCATTACCAGGCACTTTATTGACATTTTCTAATCTCAGGATGAGTCATCAGACATATGTCAGATTATATGTTTCATTTTGTTACATTTTTTCCAGTCTTAGGTGAACTGACCTACTGACTTCTCATCATTATGCCCACATAGATTCTGACATTTAACCTATTAGGATTGATTGCACAATGCTTATTGTTTGTCTGCAACTTCCTGCTTGTCATTGCATCGTGCACTACATCTAAACTCTAATTTACTACTAGTCAGGATGTCACTTAGAGATTGCATCTAAACTAAATTCAACAGGAAATAATGAATATTTGTGATACTAGCTTTGAAAACTATAAACATGCAATGCTTTCTGACCAGTATACATGCAGTGTATGCAGACATGCTGACAGCTTGGTTTAATTTACTAAAGTTTTAAAAAGATTACAGATGCTACCTCAATACAGTGAATCTAAATGTTATTTCATTCTCACATTAGTCAAAAGCTACATTTAAAGTATTTTACATAGTTGCAGGATCATACTCTGGCTTTTCAAGGCACAGAAAGTAGCTCCAGTAAAAGTATACTATATGGAGTGTATGTAAGTACTGGGCCACCTACAGGAGCTGCTTGGCCATGGAAACCCATGCCACAACGCTGCCGGCACACAGTTTTTATGCTGATGTTAATACCAGAGGAGATTTAGAAGTCTGCAGTTATTGAGTTTACAGAGAATTGGCAACATTTACGCACCTGTCTGTAACTTTACATGGTCTAAAACTTCGTGGATGAGTTGCTGTGTTTCCTGAATGCTTCTACTTTCAAATAAATAATAACGCCAGGAGGGAAGACATTTTATAAACTGAATTGTTGCATGCTGGGATCCTATTACACAGTGCCACTCTCTAGTCAGTGTGATCATTACAATATCCCTGTGGCTCTGGGACTTTCTTGAGAACAGCAATGGAAGACGAAAAGCAGATATCTCAAAACCTGGGCAAACAAATCGAAGACTATCTATATGCTACTAGAGATTTGTGAGATTCATTTTGGCGAGCCAGCTATTTGATTGCATGCTATAGCCCCATATAATACACAGAGCAGTAAAAAAAATTAATTAACTCAAGATTAACTGACCTGCAGATTTGTTCAGCGGCAGCAGCATTGCAGCAGGGCCTCTGGGGGAAGTGAGTTCTGGCCCCAGCAAGTCTGAGATCTCCTGACCTCCATTGTAAACTTGTTCAGCCTCACACACCTGCTCAAGCAGGGGCAGCAAAACCCCCATACCACCGACCACGTTTATAACATCCTGCAGGGACAAAACAAAATAAATCACAATCATAAAAAAAGAAAAAGAAAAAGAAAATTAAACCATGACAAAAATAGCATCGTGCAATGCTCAGTGCATTATTAGTACAGTATAGGTAAGAGTTCGCAGGCATATAACATGGGTAGTTATAACACTTCTTACTTGCCATAAATGTGAGATACAGTTTCAAAATGAATACAATACATTTGAAAATGCTTCATATCTAACCTTGATGTCCCAGTTCACCACCCTGTGTCCTGTAAGCCTGCCATCATAATGGTGACTGGGTGCCAGGTCCAGACATATCTGATTTTTAAAGGCCTGAAGAAAACATACACACACACATGCATAAACAGGAATAATCTGTACTGTTTATAATTCGCCCAATGACAGCACTGTAGTGCAATATGAAAGTTTCAGTGAGCTACCTGTGGAGTGTAGTACAGCAGCAGTTTGCTATTGAGTTCAGACAGCTCTCCTTCCACTTTGAATAAGGACACGTGATTGGGGCCTGTGATGAAGTGTAGAAAGCAATGTAGGTCATGAAATATGCAAACATCGCTCGGTGCACATGTAAAAAAGCTACTCTTGTTTTCAGTGTGCACAGGACTAATCTTTCAGCAACACGCCTGAAAGACTGTGATTTTTCTTTACTGCTGGTTTCCTGAATATTTGATAGTATGCTGAATTCTGGCAGAGGTGAATCCTAACATACACTAATGCTCAAAGTGATTAAGAACATTTTGCACCTGCAGCATGTAGAGCTCTTGTTTGGGTTTGCTGCAGAGCTTCGTGGCAGATGAAGGCAGTGCCTAGGAGCCCATCCAGGGATGTGGGTGTCCCCCACTCCGTGTCCTGCAGTCCTGCTGGGATTGTGTGCACTGGAGAGTCTCCTATGGACCCCCAGCGGCCACCCGCAAAGGAAGCTGGGAAGGATTGGGAACGGATGAGGGAGGGGGCATGGGAGGGGAAGGCAAACTCAGGTGATGGAGTGGAGGAAAATGATGTGGGCAGGTTAGGAGAGGTGGTGGTGGTAGTGGTCCGATGGCCTGCAGAGCCGATGCAGCAGGATGTAAAAGGCTTCAGGATCAGGTTTGGGTGGGGTACAAAGAGAAGGAATTAGAATGATAAGGAGGAACTCCTCTCTAATAATAGAATACATGCTATGCTAGTTTCAGTTACCTCACTGAAAGATGGAAAGCGAAGCTGTGCGGTTTTACGCAGCTCCCCGTCGATGTAGATAGTGACCAAATTCTGACCAAAAGGACGGCGGCCTGGGATGTGAACTATAGCCACTGAATGCTGTGAATAGAGCACAGCAAACACACATGTTGATGGAAAAAAAAATGCCATGCTAAAAGTTTGAATACTACAAAGGTGAACATTATGAACATTAGTTCAAACTTAACAGCAACTTTATTCTCAAGAGAAAAACTCAATTTATTACATCAGATATACTCCAAGGTGTCCACACTCACCCAGCACGAGTCAGCTAGTGGATAGTCTTGCAGAGCAACAGCCATGTAGTCTTTCTTAGTGCAAACAGCCACCACCAGCACGCCCTCCATGGTGAAGAAGGCCTCCAGTCCAGTTCCACTCACTGTGAAGAAACTTTACAGAAAAAAAGCATCTCAGTCAAGCACTTTAGTCCACAGCAATAAATGTAATTATATCGTGTTGTTACTTTATTGCTCACAAATGTGTCCTTTTACCTGTAGAGCTGTTTCCTGCGTGGTCCCTTTCCCATGTCATGCTGAGTACCCATGCCAGAGCTGGCAGCAGGTTTACGGTTGTTGGAGAAGTCTGAGTGAGAAGAGGGGAACTCCATGTTAAGGCAGAGCCAAGCGTGAAAAGCAAACCCACTGCCTGGCCATCGCTGGATTGAGGGCACCATGATCCCTGCCATCGGGGGTGTAAGATCAAAATATTGCAAGGCACTGTCCTTTCCTTCTCTGGCTGCCATGGCTGAAAGCACACGTATAACACGAGTGCAGTAGGGGTGGACCCTCCCTGCCAGTGCGCCGTTGTCCTGGCCAACCCTGAGGAGTCTCAAGAGACTCTTCAGCTCCTCTGGTTTGAAACATAGAGAGCCCAAGTCCTGCAAGAGGCCCAGCAGGGAGTCTGCACACTGCCTGTCCAGACACTGGGGATGGGAGAGCACCTGCAGCAGAGCCCCCACCATGCCTGCTTCCACAGCCACCGTGCGACAAGACAAGGAGCCACCGCAAACGGTAGCCAGCCACTGAGCAACCAACAGCTGCAGGTCCCTCTGACCTGAAAGGTCAGGCAGCCACTGCAGGAGCAGGAGCAGAGGCTGGTCGTTACTAATGCCAAGGTGATGAGCATGGGCGTGCGCGCCCTCCACCGCCTGGATAGAAGACAGAGAATAAGAAATAAAGGATAAGATATAGACAGGTTAGGCTAATGACTATAACACCATTTAAACTTTGGCAGTTTGACTTCTACTGTCTCTGTACTCATTAAGGAAAATGAGAAAATTCATATTTCACCATGTTCATCAGCTCTTGCAGAAGCCTTTTGGTGGGTTGACCTTGACTCTTCAGCACGTCAAATAGCTGGGAGTAGCCAATCCTCTCCTTGAAAACCTCCTGAGGGGAAGTGAGACAGAAATAGGCTGGAGAACGCTGTTCTGCAGGGGATAGCTAGCTGGCACACTTCCATATATTGGAAGGAAATACAATGAGCTTTCCCCACATTAATGGAGGGAACTTTCCTGGTCAGCAACCAGGAATTGTAACATTTGCAGTGTTGAGGAGAACATGCAGGTTTTTGTCTAGAGAACATCAAGGAGGGCTTTACCTTAGCATTGGATGAGTTACTCATTATAGCTGTGAGGACTCCCAAAGCATGAACTGTAATACTGTCTGACCCTTTCTCCCAGACCTGTATGGAAAAAAGGAGGCACAGTTGATTAGAAATGTGCATCATCATGAGCTGGCGCCAAAATTTCCCAAAACAAACTAAAAGTAAACCCTACACAAAAGCTTCAACACATGGATTTTGCACCGAATATCTACAAATTGCAAGAGGAATTTTATTAAACAGCCCTCTTTAAAAAAGTTTTTACACCGTAAGTACTAAAAGTAAGCACACAGTTGAACAAGTCACCAAACAATCGCCCCGTTGTTAATTACTGATAGGTCTCAGCATGCAAAACCCAAAGCCAACCAAAAAAACCCGAAAAAAAAGAAAGAGCTGAGGCAATCCTCAACTACTGCGAGAAATTAAGCAACATCAAACTCCAGGATAGGAGCCAGATCTTTTATACAAGCACCACCAGTCAGACACACGTCAGAGCAGTTAACGCATGAGGAAAAGAAGGAAAGACGTGCACCCAAAAGCAACCATTTCATGCACTATGAAAAACACAGCATGCTCTTATTGCTCAGTGCTGTCAACAGGGAATTCAGCCTATTTACATCTGTGATAGAAATCAACATAATGCCTGAAATAACTAAGATGAGCTGTGACAGGACACTTGTGTGATGGCAGATAAAAAGAAAACTCGAGACGGCAACTATCATGTACAGCCAGTGCTACCTGCTGTATTTACAAATGAGTGTAAGCCAGACTTCCTGCCCTAAGCTTCCTGTTTAAATAGCTCAGAGCAGCTAACGAGTGGAGAGAGCACTGAGTTTCCTGCTGACAGTCCAATAGCAACACAGAGTGGGGGAAAGTACCTGGTCCACTTCGACCTCAGTGAGTAAACGCGTGGTGAGGTCACACACAACCTCACGCTCCGGCCTACGCCTGTTGCTCTGAAAGAGCTACAGGACATACAAACACACGCAGGCAGACACGCACACACAGAGAGCACAAAAAGACAGACAATTAGACCAAAAAAGAAAAAAAAAACTCATCCGAGAGAGGCAGGAGAGACAGGTGTGATCCTGGTCTCTCTCAACAGATGCAGGGGTACTTCTTTATCAAAGCCAAGTGACGGACAAGTAACATGGAAGCATGAACATTTGTGATTTTTTTTTTCAAGGTAACCAAAGAAGAAAGAGATTAGGCGGCAGATGTGACATTTATGAGAACAACAGAGGAAATAGACGTGAGACAAATAAAAAGGTGACAGACTGGTAGGGAGGCTGGTTCAGAAGAGCACAGAGATGAAAGAGCAGACACAAAATGTTTTTAAAGGACTTGCTCTGACCTTGCTGTTCTGAATGAGTCTGAGGATGTGTTCAAAGCAGTTGTTGTTCAGGAAGATAGCTTGAAGGACTGGTCTGTCAGAGCACTGCAGGATCTCAGGAATAGCAGCTAAAAGTGACAACAATAGGGTTGACTCATCTTATTTATCACACACTGGGACAATTGATTCTTGCCCTTCATACCGACTGAGAGAGATCAACAAAAAGGGAACAATCTGCACCCAGGCAGAGTTGAGACTTAGTGAATGTGCTCTTACTTAGCATTTGGCTCTGGAGCGAGATCAGGCTGTCTTCCCAGGACTGCCTGTCTTCCTGATCGCTGCTAAGTGGACGGTTCCAGTTGAGGAGCTGGAAGTAGTTCTCCAGGATGGTCCTGATCTCCACCTGCCGCTCCACAGGGCTGCTGGTGTGCAGGAGATGGATCATCGCTGTCAGGCACTGCAAGCTCAGCCGCGGGAGTCTGGTGTCCTTGGGTTCAGGGGAGGTCCGGCAGCACCATGCTCGCATGACCGAGAAGAGGTCATCCACAGAGTAAGGAGTGATGGAGAGAAGACCATTCTTCTGCAAAAAACAAGGCGGAGTGTGACTGACTCACTTGTATTTTAGTTTGACTGTCTACTGTTTTTCCTCAGACTGCTGAGTGACTATTGATAGACAGGACAGAGTAGCAGACCTTTCCTCCACTGATGACAGCGCCTTGGAGATGAGCCAATCTGAGCGTGAGGAACTCTGGGATCTTCTCGCTCTCCTGCAGACTTTCTGTGTCAGGAAGCCAAAACAATATTATGTAAGACAAGCTAATACTGGAACCACAAGACAGAAAACAAACGCAGTGCTCTCAAAATATAATTAAATTAAAGCAAAAACATTTTCTTTTCAGCCTCTCTAGTTTGTTTCTTTCCCTAATGCATACTGGGACCGATTCCAGGCTCCAGTCACTATAAATAGCACACGGGGCTATAGTAAATGACCAACAGCAAAAAATAAATAAATGAAAGGGAAAACTTCATACCACAACGCCTCAGAAAACGTCCCTTGGAGTGCCTTCTTTGTTTTACAGTTATGCAAAAGAGAAAAGCCTAAGCCTTTCTTATAGGCTCGGTATTACACAAGTAGCCCCTTAACATTGCCAATTACAGCTTGGTGTTATGATAATCCTCCTAAAATGTGGACATACTGAAACTTGTCCAGCCTGAGATTTCCCACATGGCTAACAGATTAGAGCAAACGTGACTCTATAATTACTAACGCTTGGACAGCTGATTGAGACCTGATAATTAGACGCAGAATAATTGAGTTCTTTTTACCCGAAGTAAACATGCTGAGAACTGAACCATTTCTACACACACATATATTTTTTCTTTTTTATTCCCAGACAGTGATTCACTTGGAACTGTTTGATTCTTGTGGTATGTGAAGCCTGACAAAGATCAGAGTTGCAGAACAGCTGAAAGGGAGTGTCTCACCATGGAAGAGGGCAGGCAGCTCTTCTGGCAAGGCCAGCGGGGAGAACTTATACTTGTTCCTCTCCAGCAAGCTCACCTCCTCCCTGTAACACACAAAGACTCGAGTCACCACGCTCCCATTCACATCACGCCTAGTTAGTGTGCGGCTGCCACTCAAACCGCTGGTACTAATGAGGTTTGTTTGACTTGAAGGCTTAGATGCAACAAGATGAGGTGTTACTGTGACAAAAGATTGTGCAAGACGTTGAATGCAAATAAGAGTATTCTTCTAGTCTTTGTGCGCCCAAATTCCACCTCCCACACATTCACGCAGGCAATGTCCAGTGTTGAAGTAACACACACTCACCCTGCTAGGCGTCTCCTCCACGTCTGATAAGGGTCAAACAGGCTCTCGCACAGCACAAGTCCGTACTGCACGACCGACTCCAGAGACGATTTCTCCCCTTGTCCCTTCTTTAACTGATCGAATGAAAGTTGGTACACATTTATTCACATCTGCATCATCTGTAGTTCATAATCAGAGTATAAACCCCTGTTTGAACATCTTTTAAATTCCTTAACAATGAAAACAAGGTCAACTGCACACCCACCCACTTCTCTTTTAACCATAGCCTAGTTCTCTTTCCTTAGGGTAAGCATATATATTTTACTACCCAGTTCTGTGTAAGCCTACTGGATCTCTACTTCCATATCCTATTTCAGCAAATTTGTCCATGTATGGGGAGCCAAACTGTGTCGCTGAAATCTTGCTTATGAGGGCCTTACCTGGTTTAAACAGAAATTCAAAAGTTTGATAGTCTCGAAAACAAAACTAGGGGTCTTCTCTGGATCAATGTTCTCCATATTCCTAGAAGTAAAGAGAAATCATAGAATTAGGTTAGGAAAGGTGCTAGGAAAGGTCTCACAGATTGAAAGGGGTGAGGGCACTTTTTTCGGTTAGTCACTGTGGAGCATAATAAAAAAATCTACAGTAGAATCACCAGTCAAATCTGATTTAATTTAAAAAAAAACACCTTCAAACGTTACTATATCTGTGAAAAATAGAAATTACCCAGTTCCCCTCACACCCTGTTTTTTTTGGTACAGACTGTTGAATAAAGAGAACTGATAGTGGTTAAGATTTAATTCCACCCACTGCGTGAACTAAGGTGACATCATGAGACATGCGACGCAAATTCGGGCGTATGATTTGGAACCCGAGATGTAGCCTGTCCTAATTAGTCATCTCCTGCCTATCGTCGTGAGAACGTCTGCAAGTTGTTTTACAGAACGCTACGATTAGCACAACCTATTAACTGCGCAACATGTTTACAGTTCTCATTACAACACATTTGCACAGCAGGCTGTGCCCTCACCTGCAAACAATGATGAAGAACTTGATGAGGAGCAGTGGGTGTGGAGTGCTGCTGTTTTGCTCTGCAGCGCCGGTGAGGTGTAGCGCACTGTGCCATAGCTGCGTGCTAAGGAACACCAGGACCTCCCGGGGGAGCAGGGGCACCTCTGAGCTGCACTCCTCCAGCCTGGGAGATGAGAGAGGAGGACATGAGAGAAGAGAAGGGAAGTAAGAGCAAAGAGGGATTGCAGCAGAGGCCGTGAAGCATAAACATGTCACATCCAATGTCCACAGTGCGGAATATAAACCGGTGGAAATTTGTGGCTTTGTAGTTTGTGTAAAATAAATAGCCGCTCACCTCCGAGGCTCCAGCGACTGCACATCAATGAGCCTCTCAAAGGATGCCACAAATGCCTCCAGCCACTGCTGCAGATAGCCCACATCCTTCTGTGGAAGGGAAGAAGAAACAGGTGAGGCTATAACAAATCGGCCTTCACGCCTCTAGGCGTACAGTGTTAGTAAACAATGAAGGGCATGAAAAATGCCCACCTATAAAAGCAAGCTCTTTGTGGTCAGTTGGACCAAGTAGTATCAAACAGAAAGGTTTAGCGCTAAACTCTGACACACGGTGGCTACAGAAAATGCTATGACCTGTTTTTGTAACAGGATGTTGCAAAGAGATGCAATTCTCACAGAGAGGAACACATGAGCTATTTCTTTCCTTTTTCATCACGGGGGAGGTTGAAAGAAACAAAAACAACATGTTCCTTTCATTCAAATCATAATTCCACCCATAACGTCAACAGTGGCCCTGTGTTCACCGTGAGCACATCCTCGTCTCGGACAAGATGTTCTTATTACTGCCCCTCTATAATGTCATGTAAGACAACTTCATTTGTACAAGGATGTTTATATACAACAGTTGCTATCACAGCTACCATCAGTCTCTGCACTGCAACATATCCTGTCAGTCTTCCCTCCACACAACAGTCTCTTGATCTCGTTACAAACAAATGACACAGGTCACAGGCGAAACAGGTCAACTTTAAACTGTTTTTCTTTTATGAGCAATGCTTTGATTTCGATATAAAGCTGGCTCATTATTATCGATAGACAAGTAGCCCTACTTTTGAGAATGTAAAGTTTCAAAACTCAATCTGAAAAAACTCTAAAAACTGAGAAATGTGCAGAAATGTTCTCTGATGTTCATGTGCCAAAACAACTTGTGCGTTCTGATAACTGAGCAAGCAAGTAAGCGTAGCGTGAATCTTCTCCGATTTAGAAGGAAGACATGAGCTGTCTCAGACCGCCTGACTCACTGTACACAAATAACATAAAAAACAGCACATGGTATAACAATTCATCAGGTACTTCCCCCTGAACCAGCAGGGAAATGGCTCGAGTGAGCAGCGTTTGCTGCAGCTCGTGTGGGAAAGCAGCACGGCGATTAAAATCTTACAGTTCAGCACAGTTCTCCAACATGTATGCTTTCATGTTCTGTTAGATCTGCATTTTTAAGTTGCCTGAGTAAGAGTAGCAGCAATCTAATAACCTGAACCCTTTGTGCAACTATGCCTTTCCTGCATTAATGTGAAATGTACATTACCAACTGGCATTGACTTATGTGCCTGTCCATCTCTCATTGTATGCGGCTGAGCAGGGTGCCGGGTTCTTGCGAACCCAGTCTCAGATGAACCGTCGGCGTAGACAAAAGTCAGCGGCTCAGCTGCACATCACTCCTGACCACCAGCAGCGTCTGACTCGCTCGTTTTTTGTCTTCAAGCGTAAAGCGAGCAACCAGGAAATTACTTGTCACTTTAACTGAAGCTTATTTCCTTCATCCTCGCCTCCTCGTCAAACCCCTTCCTCTTTTGGTTGTAGTGCAACTTGTGTGTAGATTGATGAGAGGCCTCTATAAAAACATCCCACAGTAACAATAAAGCACCGGGACTACATTTATGATTCCTATATTTAGCCAAAAAAAAAAAAAGATGTTGCAGGAGAAACTTTGAAATTTAGCGTTTGTTTTTGTAAAGTGTGTCTGGCTGTGCTTATGCACAGGGACCAGAAGACTGTGAGCAGATTCAGCTGAAACAGTAGGTGGATGCTATAAAATCACAAAAACTGCATTTGAAATTGGAGAAATTGACTTTAGATGCCTTCAAACGGTTAAACTTTACATGCAGAAAAACCCCCATCTGATTTTAAAGTTGATACACAAACTGCATTTTAAAATCTCTGCGTGTGCTCAACGAAAACAGGAAATGACAAACAACCTATTGTTGTGTGGCTCTGTCATCTGAACAATTAGGTATTTTAAACTTGAGGGGCGAAGATAAGAATCTTAAAGCTGGTTTTTATTTTTCATTATTGAATAGAATCCACAAGTATGCACACTAATATGCTTCATAAAGTGTAGGTTGACTAAAGAGGCTGTGGCATTCAGTTCAGGTACATTGGTTGGCTGTGCAACAGGTAGATTTTAGTGTATGATTAAAAAACAGGGAGAGACAGAGATCACAGATACACCAGGTGTTTGAATCAGTTCTTGTTTATAAAAACTCGCCAAAAAACGTGTGTTTTTTTTAATAAAACAGAACTGGCTTAGACTTCTGGTACAGCGCTGCTTTATGTCTCCACCTTTAACGACTCCTAAAATCTTCCCATATCGACTTACTATTGATCAGCCCCTCTAAACAAATCCGAATCATTTGCTCGCAGCTAAATCAACAAGCTAGTTCAAAGACACATTTACAATTAGAAAAGCTAATTAAAACCACAATTAGAACAAATGTCACAAACCAACCATGAGCTATCGGCCTCTATAAAGCATGTCATTTATCTCTGTTTTCTCTGCACATGGCCAAGCAGCTGTGCCGCTCAGTGCTGCTTGGCATTCAGCTTCGCTCCAGCTTCCTGCACAAGGGAAAGCAAAGAGAACTTTGATTTTCCTGGTTAGCCGTTCGGTCGGTAAACAGGGGAGCCCAGGCACACAAGGGGATTCAATCAGAGGGCTAACAGGGCTATATATCGTCAGCTGCAGGGATGGATGTATCTCTGAGAACAGTTTGCTGACATGCATCAAAGCACTAGTAACTGGGACAAACACACAGCACGACTGACTGTGTAGGGACAAAAGCAAGGATGTGTGATTTGTTCTTTTCATAGAAATCTGAGGAGGTGGTTTCACAGCTGTTGATGGGTGGCAGCTGGGTTAACGCTGTGGCCCAGCGCTGCGTCTCAAGGCTTTAATTAGGTCCTCAAGCTATGGACCACAGAATAATAACACACCATTTCTCTTCCAGACTAATATCTTACTCTTACATCTTTACTGGCTGAAAATGATGCTTCTCTTTTTTGGCAGAAAAATGGCATCTGTGATTGGAGGCTTACTCCTGACTTAGAGCAGCCTGAAAGGTTGGAACTATCAGTCTTTTTTATTTCTTTATTTTTGAAGATTTATTGATCATCTTATCTAAACAGACTGAAAATCCACCTTTTTATGGTTTACTATCCTCAGATTTGTTTTATGTAGTACTTTCAAATATGACGGGGAAACAAAGAATTCTCACACGTGAAAGCTGGAATTTTTTTTACCAGTATATTAATTTGAACACTAATTAAAGCAGTTGTTGATTAATTTTTTTTTATGTCAGCCATCTCATCAACTGATCACTTCATTTGTACCTAGTGGTGCGTGTTGATGCATTTGTAACAACATGAAAGCATATTTACCAGATATTTAAGACAATATGACTCATTGAGCTATCCTGACTTTTACCAAGTCAACAGGTCAATTAAAGATTCAATATTTAAGAAGAACTCAAACAATAAGAGTAAGTACAACAATGTTATTAACTCTAGTAAAACTACTCGCTGCCTATTTATTCTTATGTAATAGTCCTTGGTTTTAATTGGACAAAATAGAAAACAAGAAGATACAAATGTAACTTTTTACTACAATCACCAGTTGATTGATCAATCAATCAATTACATTGATACAGATATAAAATATCAAACCAACAAAACTGATCAAGTACTGGTTATTACTACATCCTGACTTGGTGAAAAGCTCAAACATGCCCAAGAACAATACCTTTTTGCATTTTTTCCAGACAAGATCTAACAAGTTATGCACCAGAGCGATTAGATCAGACTCTTCTGCGTACCTCCATACCCGCAAGTCATGAGGATTTTATAATGGCCTTCAAATATTCTTAGATGTGAGATATGAAGCAATGAAATAGTGCTGGAAAGGCTGGCCTTACAAAACTGGAGACACAAACACGTCCTGTCTCTTGCACAAAATCTTAAAGTGCCCTAACTACAACTTTGTTTAGCACATTTCCTGACAAAATTACATCAGCAAGCCCTGAAAACCAAGAACTTGTCTGTGAGTAAATAGTCTAGATGTAAATTGCCTGTGCTCAGGTATTTACTGAGCTACAGTATGTGGCAAAATAATAGGAAGCTGGCATCGAGAAAATAATCAGCCTATAAATCATTGTCTGCCTGTGATTTTTGGAGTCACTTGCACAGAACTTTTACCATTTTTCACCGGCTTTAGCGCAATACGCTACTCAATCACAATGTCTATTAAACATTTACATTAGCTCCTGATCTAAAGGTCTGGCAAGAAATGTGATTTTTTTGCACAGTCAAAGGAGGCGGACCTCCTTTATCAATGACAAGCTGTGCTTTCTAAAACAGATTAAAGGCTGGAGATACCACATTTACTCAAACATGCTGAAATCGATTGTTATGATGTATGAAGTTGTTGTGACATACTTAACAACTTCCACGGGACAATATAAGGACACTGAAAATTTGAGTACACCGGTTTTGGTTTTGTCAGGGTGCACAAAGGAGGTGATAAATGCACAACATTTCTAAACCAATATAACAAATCTGTCAGTGTCACAAACAGGGACACGTAAGGCGCTTTCGGACTTAAAATGAGACGTGTTACAGGGCGTAAAGCAGCCGAGGGCTTATTTACAGCTTTGACAAAACCCCCTGTTGAATAAAGCTCAGGTTTCTTGTCCATCTGACTGATTTACAGCAGTCAATACGTTCTTTAGTGTGACAAATTACAAACAAGGTCTGTGAGTCAGAGATGGGCTGTGTACTAAAAGATGATATTGTCTGTGTCTACCTGACTAACAGGCGGGTAACAAAAACACTGAATACAATTACATGGTGGTGTTTGTAGGAGAGGCCAGTGATTGTTCTCTGTAGTGGTTCTCCTGCCTTTCCACGGCCTGCTGTGCTCCTCTGAGTCACATAAGGCGGTGACATTTAAGCTCAAATCAAATCCCGCTCGAGCAACGGGGTATGTCGTTTACACACGTGAAAAATACACTTTCAAGAATGCTGCGAAAACATGTTCCACTCTTAAAGTCAAAGGAGGAAACTTCTGGTCCTTTTAGGCTTCAGGGCAACTGAAGGAAAGTGACACGGAGCCAAGAGGCAGCTTAATAAGGAAGTGATCTTGCACATAGAGATGTGAGACAGCTGACGGAGCCAGATTCAGGGCAACCCCTCCCTACCTCACAGACACACCCCCCCAATGATTTGTTCTAGCAATGGATTGTGACAGCACCTACTACTTTTTTTATTTGTTGCATAACCAGAAAAGTTCAGTAACTTTGCAGTTACATGCAGCAGCAGGAGGAGCAGAGGAGTGGATTAGACACACTTCCTCTGGGATCTGCCCAGAGCGACCGCAATCACCACTTTGACAGTAAATGCTGCAAAAGGTGATACACTGTTGACCTTCATCGGTGATGCATTTATTAGGGTTTGTTTGCAGTTTGTCCACCTTTGACTTCACTCTTCTAGAAAGTCGTTGGCTGCTTTCCAAGATTGGGATTAAGCTCTTCATTAAAACAACATTCAGTGAGATACATAATGAAACATGAGCCACTCTTTGAGAAGGTTTTATCACTGTCAGGAGACTAGCCCTTTAGATCTGCTGTGATGATGAGATACAGCGCGTACAAACTTGGAAAAAAAAACGCTCCTCTTCTTCTTTTTTCTTTTTCTTTTTTGTGTCCTCAGGCATGGAAGCAGATTGCAAACTCATTAAATAATAATAATACCCAACCAAACTGTCTTCCTTCTTCAAGTAGGAACATGATATGAAAGCATTTGCAATATTTTACTCTAGTTAATTTGTTTTCATCCATATTAGCAATATATTACACCTTAATAAACATCCAGAAACCTGAGCTGCACTCACGCCCACAGGGGACAACATCTGAGACCAAACTCCCACACAAACAAATTTGACAGTCAATTCAACATCGGAGAGAGGAAAGCAATTGGCTACTGCGTAACAGTGCTGCTGCGTGCAAAGCCTAAGCATATGCTTCAAGTAATATATGACAGTAGGATCTTCCAACAGTTTAAAAGGCGCATGCTTTCAGTAGGGGAGACAGGCAAGCAGCAGAAACAGGAAGTAGTCTGAGTAACACCTGCATCACAGGTATAACAACGGATACTCGAACAAGTGGTTAATCAGCTTCAAATGCCATTTTTTTACGCGTTGCTTTCGAATTGGGGACAGCTTAGAGGCGCATCAATGTGACATGATATTATTTTATAGTGTGCACAAGGCAGCTTCGGCTATTAACAGAGCGTCACTGTAAATGCAGGAGAGAAAAAATACGCGAGTTCCTCAATAAAACCTCGATTTTTCAAAGAGCGACCCTGTACACACACCGTGAATCACGCAGAGTATTTAGGGGTCACAATAAAGTTCAGGCAAGGGACCTTTGGCAACAACAGGTGTCACCGTCAGCTCTTCCGCACTTGCACTCACCTTAGTGTAATATAACATCCACAGCTCATACAGCTTTTCTTTCGATGCCATTCCGCCGCCCTTGTGGTTGCTCATGATTTCCTTTATTTTCTTTTAAAAGATCATGAAACTGGCAAAGATGGTCAAAGCCACGGCTGTCTGAAGTTGCTTCCTACAGGCAGGAGGACGCAGCACGCTCCTGGGTGAACCATTCCTGCAAATTCGGGCACAGTAATCCCAAATAAAAAAAAAAGTGCTCTTCAGTCTCGACACACAAAGTTGTCAGGGTGACGTGAAAAAGCAAAACATGACGGTGTGGATGTGGCCGCGGTGCGGTCACTGCCCAAACTGTGCAACCAGGAACACAAATGCGTGGAAATGCATGTCTGGAGAAACACCCATGTCCGCATTTAGAGCGAGCTCGCTGCCGTATGATTCCTGTTGGAGAGAGTTCCCACGGAAGCGACAGATGCCATCCGCTCAAGACCAACAAATTAATGCGCTGCCCCTGCGGTCTCGGTCTGGAGCGGTGCGCGATCCTAAACGCTGTGTGACAATCAGGAGAAAATTATCACCAACTAGTGTGTAACCCTGTAAAAAAAAAGAAAAAAAAGACAAGAAATGTGGTGAAGAGTTCTCTAGATCATGCTCACAGGTAGGCTGATATTCTTAAAGGCACACACACATATAAACACTGCCTGCTCGAGGGCTGATCTCACTAACTGACTGCCACCCGGGAGCAATGAATGCAGCTGCCCCCAAAGTTTTTTTATCATATAAACGTTTCCGTACAAATAAAACAAATAACCATTAAAAAAGTGTGCAAAGAAGACTGAGTGCTCAAACTCTCACTTGATTATTGAATAAAAGCCTGCGTTGTGTAGTTACGGGTGTAGGGGTGTAACTGTCAGCTTTTAAAGCGAGGAACTTTCAGTTCTGATGACAGCTGCTCACAGTGGGTCCTTACTATATTCCTTATTGTGATCAGATAAAGCGACACTGTGGCTGCGTTAGTCCTTAAAAACTGAAATAATACGTAGGTGACAGATTCAAAACATTCCTGCAAGTATGAGAGGTATACTGAAAAAAACACGGCTTTATCTTGAACAAAAAATAAATACACACTGGAATGTTTTATTTTGTAAAATATTACCTTACGGAATTACTGTAAATGACAATGTTTCCTCTCCGCTCTGTGCTGAATGCATGTCAGAAGTATGTTTGTCCCCTGACTGAGCAATAACATGGTTTATTGCACATGGTCATTTTATTGATATATAAATCGTATCCCTCCTAGTTTTATGATCACCACCTTGGTAATATCATTAACAGCAGCAGGTTTGTATTGTCATACACACTCTCGATTAGGAGGATAGACAGGGTGAAGCTCGAGGCAGCTGTATTACCATGGCAATGGCCTACATTCCTAACCAGGACCTGTCACTGGGACCATCAGCAGGCAGGTCTGTGTACAAGTCCGTGTTTTACGTTTAGTATATAAATATAGGTTTGTCAATATCGTTAAAATAGACTGAAATAAGCCATTCAAAGATAGCTTGTAAGCTGCTGAAAGTTACATTAGTTAAGGTACTTGATGATACAACTAACATAGACCACATACATCTTATTTATAAAGTATGTTTTAATTATTTATTTGGGGATCGCATTATTGTAAGCAAGAGTTTGGTTTTTAAATAATTCTCGTTCAGGTTTCAAGTGAAACTTACGGATGATTGTGATTTTAAAAATATGAACACAACAAATAACAAAATCACATGATGAGGCAAAAGGCATCGCAATCGATGTGCTCTATGGACTTCTTTTGTCCGATCAGGACAATGAGTAGATTTCAGAGAGAATCGAGCGGCGTGTGGCTAAAAACATGGAGCAAAGTGTTGGGTCGCTTCAGGAGCAGGCTCTAAAGAGGAAGGAGAGGCTAAAGGCTCTAAGAGAGAAACAGCTTCATGTAAGTTTCTTTTATGGCGTTGGCGGTATGTTGCAAAGTGTAGCACAGGCCACAGAAACCCCGTCATTTTGACACTGAGGTGCCGTTAGCAGACTTAGCTTTTAGCTAATATTAGCATACTCGTGTGTAAAATCAGCCTTATTTTTAGCCCGTAGCTTTGTTAGTGAGCTGTCAAAGTTTCGATAAATTCGTTTAAATATAAACAGTTTTAGTAATTAATTGTTATTTTACTGGTATGTTTTGCATTTATTCTAATCTCATGTGATTGTTCTTGCACCGTGACATTCTCGTTGTGTTTTAGTTCGGTTTCATGTTAGGTCGCTGCTAGCGTCGACAGTTGAATTAAAACCGCTTCTCAAAGTCAGTTACAGTGATACTACATCAGATGCTGTACATTAACTACAGTCATTTAGACTATAGATCATTTACGACCCAGTTTACAATACTGTGCAAGAGTCTTGGGCCATCATTTCTCCTTTTTGCTTCCACGGTAGAAGCTGTGTTATGGTTTGGCGCTGCAGGTCAGCCAGTGGTGTTATGAAAAAGTTATGAAAAAGGAAAAGTAGCATTTTGTTCCCCAATGCAAAATCATATGGAAAGTGTCTCATTGGGAACAGGTTTGCTTTTCAGCACGACAGAGATCTCAAAAAGCTGCCAGTGCATTAAAAATATCACTGAATGGAAAAACACACAATGAAGCACTGTCAGTCAGACCAGATCTCAACATGAGGAGTGTGGGATCGTCTCGACAGAAACCAGAAAAGAAGGCAGAGCTTTAAATGTCCTTCAAAAAGCCTGGAGAACTATTTCTGAAGACTACTTAAAGAAATGACAAGAATGCTTTCCGAAGAGAGCTCAGGCTGTGTTGAATAAAAGGGGTCATACCAAATATTGACTTTCAAGACTGTTAGAATTGTGCAAACTGTGCTTTCTTATTTTCCTATTAACATATCAAGAAATGAGGGTGGCTCAAAACTTGGGTGGGTGGGTATTCACTTCTGAAAAACGTTGCCCACACAGCTCGTTCATTCTAATCTTTCTTAACAATACATAAAATAAAAGAAATTAAGCATAAATGGATAAATATTCTTCATCACAAACTTCAACCTCAAACACTCATGTAAATAAAGAAATTGAAATGAATATCACAGTATCACCAAAAGTTAATTCTGTTCACCTGGACGTAGCGTTTTCAGTGGGAGAAACGTTTCATCACTCATCCAAGTGACTTCTTCAGCCTCAGCTGACTGCAGGTTTTCCCAATCTTATAAACAGTACATTTGCATAATGACTGAAACTAGCACCACTGAAGGAACAATGGGCTGGGAGGTCAGATACCACAGTATCGAGCCAAAGTTCAGGTTTTATTTGTCATATAAAGGCAATGAAATTCTTAGGCTCAGAGCTCCCTCAGAATGGTGCATAGAAATGTAAAGTTGCAGATAAGTAGCATTTGGGTAAAAATAAAATAAACTATAAATAAAGAAAATATATTTACTAAAAATACTGTAGCAGCTTTAGTGCAGAATTAATGGTATATACATGTAGAGTGTATCAGTGAATCAGGTTAGTGTATGTTTGTGTTGAGCACCCTGAGGAAGAAGAAAACAGTGATGATTGCCACTATAGTCTACATTTATCAAGTCACTATACTGTAGATGTATAAATAAATAGTTTTCAGATATTGTTTGTTTCTCATTTACTAATACTGATGCAGTGTAAATGGAACAAAAATAAACTTGCTAGTTAAAAAAATGCATCATTTATGGTGAAAGTTGGAGAAACCTTGGTTAAAAAAATACGGTAGGGTAAATTCGGACTCCCTGTTATTTGGAGGATTTTGAGTAAAGTATGCAGGTACCTCAGTTTTATTAAATATGCCGAGAATAAATCAAAGCAGTCAGTTGTGTAGTAAATTTAAGCAGTGTGTTAGATGTGTTTGAGAATGAGTTCTTCATCATGTACAATCAGAACTGATGCTGCATTTGCTTCAGCACACCTCGGCTCTTGGACTACAGGACTCAGACGGGGATGTTGCACCAGATTTTCTGTCACTCCTCCACAGGGCTGCAGTCTGTGTTGAACAATTTAAAGTTTACACAATCATTGTCCGCCACTATGGCAGAGTTTCAATTCTAGTTATCAATTCATTTAGCAACAGGAAGGCCCATTCAATGCGAAAGCTACTGTTTTGGAAGCTGGATCACAACTTTCACTAAGCAAACGTTATCTAGTTTTGCTAGCAACAGCCGATAAATGATCATTGACATTCCTGCAGTGTGTCGTTGTTTTCCGTTTGTGCTGCGCTTCAAGAATGAGCCAGTACCCTGAATTGTTCTAGCAGGTGGTCAGGAAGTCTCTTCAGGAAAATGTAAGCTGGGAGTGGTTTGATATCCTTTGTTACAAGATGTGACATGGGCTCAATATTGTGCTTTTGGAATTTCTGCAAGCCTTTTTCATTCTTCACTTACACTGTTGTTTACAAATGAAAGGTTTAGTGTGTGACACCATCTCAGATGCATCATGACTAGAAACAAAGCTTTAAATGATCAGGATGAGTAATCAGAGTTGGATTAGTGGGGCTGATTTTAAATTGCACATAGGTGTAAATGTAAGTGCGAATGTTTGTCTTTCTCTATGTGTTAGCCCTGCGACAGACTGGCGACCTGTCCAGGGTGCACCCTGCCTCTTGCCATATTGTAGTTGGGATAGGCTCCAGCAACCAACCCCCTCCCACGCAACCCTGATAAGGATAAGCATAAGAGAATGGATGGAGTTCTCAGGGTTTATGAACTACTTCTCCTGAATAGCTCAGTGTCAAGAAATAATGCAGCTTAAAATGTAAATTCATTATTTGACTCTCAAATGACGAGTGACAACAAGCAGATATTAGTTTGTTTTTCTATGCAAACAGCACAATGTTTTTCTATGGTGCTGGAGCTAAAATGACCACATACATACCTTCACTTTCACCAGCCACTGCCAACACATTTCGTTTATGTAAATAATATAAAAGAAAAAATGATTTTCATTTTCTTATCATATGTTACAAAATGATTCTTCAGGGCAGATTACAATAATTTTTTAGTGTTTTTTTTTCTAGTTTGTACTCTAAGAATAATGAACAATTAATGCCGGTAATGTTAATAACTTTGATGTCCTTACAGGGGCGAGAGCAGGACGATGGGGAGCCAGAGAGCAAAAAAGCCACATTAGAAGAGGCCACTCAAGAGAAACACAGGTTGGTTTGCTGCACCTCCCACAGAAAACAAACGGCTGTTATCTTTTAAATATTCGTCATAAAAGCTTGTTACTGCGTCTCCACTCATTGCTGTTACTCGCCCCTTTAGCTGAGGCTTTTTAAGCTGTGCAAACGGAACTGAAACTGACTCACAAGTACATCATCAGAGCATTTATCTGCCCTTTATCTAGACACCAGTGCATGTCTCGGTGTAAGTTGTGAAATGCAGTATTTACACTTGGCTGGATCCCAGCCTTGTGCTAGTAGCTGCTCAAATAACCTTCAGCTTACTCAACTTATGTGCGTTCATTTGTAGGAAGGAGCAGCCATCTTTCCTGTCCTACAGGACCTTTTTTCCATTGTTTATATTTAATGACTGCACTGACGGCACCAAGGGAGTGCCTCTGTTTTTCCTCCAGTCCAACAGGGCAGATCTCTTTCATGCGAATGAGAAACTCGCTGTAGGGTTAAGAGCCTAACTTAGACATTTGTCTGCAACGAAGGCTAATTATTGCTCAATGCAGTCTATAGGCTTTTTCTCTTTTTCTTTTTTTTATGTTTTAATTTGAGACTCATCTTTAGCAGGGTGCCAGTGTAATGTATCTTGGGATTGGTATTAAAATTTCATGGGGCATCAAATGACTAAACGAATGTATGAGGGAACAGAACAATCAAAATGTTTGTCCCAAGGTTATTCCAATTTTAATTTGTGAGAGCTTCACCAGTTTCAAATGTCAAAATGAATTCATTAAGATTGCAAAGAACCTTTTAGCTTCCTGTGTGATATCATGCATTCCTCCAAGCCTGTTCCACAAAAGGCACCAACCAAACCAGGCAGCTTTTCCTGTTAGATCTTGTTAGGTGTCAGGGTGTTTCCCTGTCTTTTCTTTTTTTAAAGATAGGTAAGTAGATTTAGAGTTCTTGGAAATGGCAAACAAGTTTTAAGAAATCTGAACTTGGAAACATTGTTGTCACATGTTAGTTTTTTGTTTTAATTTCACGTTTAAATTAAAGGATTTCTGGTAGCCTGGAATTATTTTTACTGGGGTTTGATGAAGCAGATAGCTTTATCAGTGCAAACATTTGAACACACTGCTGCACCTCCTCCTTAAAAACAGTTCACTCTAAACATTTTGAGAAAGCCAGACTTCGACCAGAGCTCTGAATTTATCACAGGTTCTCTTTGATGCTACGGTGTGCTTGAAGTGGAAATGTGTAAACACCGTCACATGGTTTGGAAGTGTAAAACTAAGAGACAGTCAGGAACAAAAAGCTTTTGAAGGGCGAAAATTTACATGAAGTCTTTGTCCTGTTTTTTTTGTTCTGCTAAAGGGGGTGTGGGGTTGGAGGCGGGGGGAGGATTCCTGATAGATTAGTGGGTTATAATTCCCTCGAGTCGTAGCACAGTTTGTCTGTGACAAACCCTCTTAAAAAAATAGCACAAAATCCCTGTGATAGACAGGTGACCTGTCGAGGTGTATCCCACCTCTCACCCAGTGACGGCTAGGATAGGCTCCAGCACCTCCACGACGTGGTCCTCAGATGATGACGCTGATGTTTCCTTTCTTCCCACTTACCTTGATGTTGCTCCCTACAGGAATAATTTTTTGTATTTTTGGAACTTTGCGTGCCACTTTAGCTCCATTCTTAGACAGTAGAGATTAGAATGACTTTGTGCTTGACGTTGTGACACTTATCCACCCTTTCCTCTGGCCCCGTATATACGTTAATTATTTAAACACAGTATAATGCATAATTTAGTTGAGGATTGTGCTAAATGTGTTCATGTTTCTTACATGTAGCAACATGTTTTGGGCTACGTTTGTGCCTGTTTAATAGCTTGTTAATTGTAGAAAGCTGTCAGAAGATAAGGGGTAACAGAAGAGCTCCAACCCAAGCTTCAGGATGCCTGAGGAAGATATGTTGTGCTATCATTTTGAAAGCATTTCTATTTATTTCAGTTTTACGTGATGAAGGCTGATGAATGACTGCTTCTACTAACCTTTGAAGTGTATTGTGGCTGCTAGGAAAACCTGCTCTGCTTGCTTTTAAAGCAGTTTATCAGTATACCTCTGCATATCACATAAATTTTACTGCAGTAACGATGTTTTAAATAAAGATGACATGTTAAGCTCATTACCAGGTCCATATTTTTCGTTGTAGATGCTCCTACAATAGCTTTGCATGATTAACTATTTCAAATAGTCGTTTTTTACCATATACTTGACTTTTGTGCACTCTTTGAGCTGACTTTCTTCTCATTGGGTGCCTTTTGCAAAGATGCAACGATTTAAACAGCAGGCCGTGCTCCTTTCAGATAAGTGCAACAGAATGTCTTATTTCTATTTGTTGTGTTTGCAGTTTTAATGCTAAAAAAAAAGTCCCTTTTAATAATCAGCTGGACAAACCAGCACAGTGCCTCCTTAAAACAGCCCCTTCAAGGTCTGATATGCTGGAGGTAGAGAAAGAGAGATGTGTGAATTAAAAGTGGACCTCAGGCGTCCAACCACAGAACATGACTAGCATTTTTGCCCACACCCATACAAGGCATTGGTCTGTCTTTTGGCAGCAGCAGGAGTCTGATGAATGCATCAAGAGTGTACGCTCTCAAGCTTCATCACAAATCCACGTTAAGCTCAGAGCAGCTGATAACTCTTGGTCGGTGCTTGGGCAGACGGTAGTTTACCTCTGCCTCTGGACCCTCGGTTTAATCTGCAGAGATGTCAGCTAAGCTTGCCAACAATTCCTCCATGTGGAGTTGTGATGAAAGACGGTATAATTCAACATCAAGGGAAGAATTCCTCAGCTGTTTGCTGCTCTCCTGCCCGGCGGCAGGTGGAACATGTTAATCAGAAGTGTTCACAGGAATAAAGAGGGACATTATACCCAACCTTCTTTAGACATTAGATGTGCAGCTGTGTAGGGATTGCAGATGGTCTTTTATGCTCTTTAGTCTCCGGTGGAGTATATTTGCCTACACTGCCACCTCCTGGAGGTCTAGAGTGTGGGTTAATGGTATGAAAAAAGCATTTTAAGAGCATTCAGACTTCTAATAGTAGTATCACATTAAGTGGTTTTTTTTTTTCCACAGAGAACTGAAATTGAGGAATTACGCTCCAGAGGATGAAGAGCTAAAGGAAAGACAGGTGCCTAAAGCCAAACCAGCATCAGGTAAGAAATCTTCAATCAAAGGCGACCTTTAAAAAAAACATTTAAAAAACCCTTTTTGGTGTCAATGCTGCCTTACTGATTGTAGTTTTGACTCCTGTTGGCTATATAATGATAAGTATTTATTGTTTGCAGTGGAAGATAAAGTCAAAGATCAGTTAGAGGCAGCTAATCCAGAGCCCATCATTGAGGAAGTGGTGGGTACCCCTGTGTAAACGTGAGTTTTCTTCACTGAAGCATTTTTATCTGCCATGTTGAGTTTTTTCTTTTTCCTTTTCTTCAGGATTTAGCCAACCTTGCCCCAAGAAAACCAGACTGGTAAGACCTGTTTTCAAAATAGCTTTCTAAGCTGTATGGTGCATGATGAACTCTTGGTGTATTTTAAGATATTTAGTTAATGATTTTTTTTAAAAATTGTAATTCTGGATTTAGGGATCTAAAGCGCGATGTGGCAAAGAAGCTGGAGAAGTTGGAGAGGAGAACACAGAGAGCCATCGCTGAGCTCATCCGTCAGTATTTCCTGTTATGTTTCTGCCTTTTATCACTACATTTTCGTGAGGCCACAGAGATGACGGTGCCTGAGCTGGGCATAATTTATTAGGCTAATTGCTCTGTGGTTGACAGACTCTGGAGGCTTGAAGCTGTCTGATAACATCAGAGGTGATCATAACTGATGAGTGATTCTAAAAATAGGCAAAATGAGAGATACATCACAGGTTTAAGTCGAGTAGGGGATTTCCCATATTTTTATTGTGCGTAACTGATTACTGAAGACCTTTATTTAAAAGCATTTAAAGTACAGGAAGCCTGGTTTTGTTTTAATGTGTATTAGGGACAGGTTTGTATTGTATGTTATTTCATCAAAAATATCAGATACATCTTTAAAAGTTAGTTTTAAAAAAAATCATTATCCTCCTGTGATCTACAAGGCTGAATAAGATCTTACCTGGAAGATGGAAAACATTGTCTTAAGCTTATGATCAGAGGATGCGGTCAATGAATGAGTCAGATTGAGTGTTTGTGTGTATGTCTTTCCAGGTGATCGTCTGCGAGGCCATGAAGAGGAGTTGGCCGGAGCCGTTGGAGCCATCGGAGCAGAGGCGGGAGATTCAGACTGAATCCAAGATGTGACAGAAAACAAGGAGACTAAACAGAGATGCCCAAGATTTACTGCAGCAGTCACATCTGGGTTGTGCAGAGGTGGATGATTTAATTGTGCAGGGAGTAAAGCAGTGTTTCCTGTCAGGTCTTCAGGCGAGTCATAGCTTCTGTCCTTGTAGTACATTCTGTATATGTGTTTTTTTTGGAGATGCATTATTAATGAAACGGCCAATATTTTGTAAAATTAAAATATTGTTTTTTAAATTGCTGTCCATTTCATTTGTAATTTTTGCTGCCTTAAAAAAACTGAGGAAAACAGACAAATGTAAATATAAACAAAAACAAAATGCAGTGATTTGCAAATCATAATCTCGTAAACTGATGTTTCCATAGAACATAAAAGTTTAAACTGGATAATAGCATCTAAATGACATTGATATGTCTCTTGCATCTTATTTATATCAGTTCATTTCAATTGTATTTGATATTTTTACCTTTTTTTTTTCTCCACCCCTGGTGAGCCTGAATCGGATAAGTGTAAGGAAATGGACTGATGGGCAAAAAGAAACTACACTACAGAGGCTCTGTGCCTCACATTGCACCTATTGCTCGGTCCTCCGTAAATGGTGTTCCATCAACATTTGACCAGAGATGTAAGAGCTACAACAGAAAATCCAAATGGAGATGGCATGTCAAATGCTACTGAGCATCAAATAAGAGAAAGAACACTTAAACACACATTTATTCAGAAAATGTTCTGAAAAGCATCATTTAGTGACACCTAAGCACTCATGGTAGTTACTGCAACACTAATGTCTTGCTACATTTGACTCAAAAGTTAGTTTTAAATCAGTGGGTGATAACATGACAAACAGTTATGAACAATAAGCTGTATTTTTGGTATGACATTCACTACTGCACGGACCTGAACTGAAATGCTCCTATCCTTTCACAATAAAGTGCATCTTTGATTTCAATAGGCCCAAACTGTCCTCGAGAAGGAGGATATTGCACAGCTGATTATTTTACCAGTCTAATACAAGGCCACCTGCTCCCTCCAACAGCTTCCCTCTTTACACAAAACTCTTATCAAAGATCTAAAAAGAAATTCAGTCACTGCTCATCTGAAACTCACACAAAAAAACTACACAAACATGTGACATAAATGTCATTGATATGAATAATAGCCCATTATAGACTCTCCTACACACTACAACCTTCAAAAATATACCACACTGGCGACGAAGCCTACAAACTACAGACATTTATAGCAGAATGACTAATACTGCAAAAAGTGAAGTGCTGATATTGTGGCTCTGGAAACTTATCAAACCTGTATGAGCAGGTTTGTAGCTCTAAACACTGATGATCACAGGAAACGACAGATCCTGGATTTTTGCATTTAAGAAACTGAGCTAGAGTGATCAGAGGAAGCATCAAAGTTCTGACAGTGGGACGAGTTAGATGATGTTTTGGCACTCGGAGTGGAAGAATAAATACGCCTGCATGCAGATTTTAATAATAATAAAGGGAACAGAAGCAGAAAATGGCAAAGCGGAGAATAAAATCCTCAATACTTAACCTTGATTGCAGGCTGGCATTTGGTGCCAAGTAGACGCCTGCAGATTTAGCCCTTGAGCACGATTGCTCGTAATCTTGTTGATAGTGTGGAGTTTTCATTTGCTGGTACTGACTGATTCATTCATTGCTAGTGGTTCAAGGCTGTCAGTCACACTGTCCTCCACCCGATTCAATCTTCCTGGCAGCAGGACCCAGTTCCACCTTGCACACCCTCTGAGCAAACTTCAGCGAGCACAAGGTCTCTCCCACATTACTCTCCAGAGCAGAAACCTTTAGTAAAACAATTTGAACAAAAATGATGCTCCTTATAAGAATTTATATTTACTGTAAATGATCACAGGCTTATAAATCAGGTATTAAGTAGGACTGGAGCAGTAATCTTACCTGCACAACCATGACAGTCTTGCTGCCCTTTCCCAGGGAGTCTTGCAATAAATAAGTAAGACGGGAGTTCCTGAAGGGGATGTGTGTCTGCCGAGCCCTAAGTGCCTGAATTACGTCTCCCAGTGCTAGCAAAGAGCGGTTAATATTCTGGGCCTCTTTCAGCCTCTCTCCCTCTGCACCGGACTTCCACACCCTCTCCGAGCCAGCCAGGTCCACCAGGTTCAACTTGCCTGGGGAGCGAAAAAGTAATGTCAGCAATAAAGTCAGTCATTCCAACAAAGACTCATACCAGATGTTTGTCTTATACACTTAACCCCTGCTTCTCATCCCAACCTTTACACACTGATACCCGTGTGAAGAGACAGTTTTAAAGGGTAAATTCACAGCCTGCCCTCACCTAAATTTAAAGTAGGTATTAGACTGTAAACCATGATAATAAGTGATATTAAGTGGCTTGGACGAGTCAAAACTCCATTTTCTGTCAGAGTAAAGATGTTTAATTACACATTTAATTCCTGAGATATCTAAATGTAAGATAAAGGAAGCGAAATTTCACTAACACATCTACAAGATAAAGATTTTTCTACATGACAAATGTGTAAAATTACAGAAAGACTTCTGGTAGCTCACTGCCGCAACTGTCCCTCAATCATAAAACATAAAATAGCATGAATGGCTGTGGGGGTGGACTTGAAAAAACTTGAAAAACAATACAGGCAAAAGTCCAAAAATGTATTCGCTCCTTTATATTTTCCAAAGCCGTCCAGCGGGCTGGATTGGCGTTTTTGATGTGCTGATTCTGACCCCCGCACCTTATGTTTGACACCCTTGTGTAAACGTTCCATCTTAAAGCAGAAATGCATTAATAGCTGACCTGTGGTTTTGGAACCAGTGGCGAGGTCAGTGCCCTGAACAGTGATACAAAGCAGGGCATGGGAGCGGGAGCTGTGCTGGTTCATCTGAGTGCCAAAGGTAATCCGGTTCCTTCGGGCTGTTGCTAGAATCTGGATTAGCAATCAATCAATTAGCATAAGTGTAATCATTTTTCTAATGCTGAATCATAATTCAAAAAGTTGCATCTGTGTGGGTGTTTGAAAACAAATAAAAAGAAGAGAAGCAGACATTTTTTTACCTTTTTGATGTGCTGAAAGCTCTTTACTTCGATGACCCTGAGGCCCGGCACGTGCAGCTGTCCTGTTCCATCCGGGTTGATCTTTATGTCCAGTTTCTCTCCATCTTTACTCAGCAGGTCTCTAAAATACAAAATACAAGTAGCCACATCTACAAGTGGTAGTTATTATTTAGGTAAGGCTCTATCGAAAGAAAAAAAGGAGGAAAGCTGTACCTTAGCACCTCATTGTAGATCTCCACAGAGCTGACTGTGACACTGTAAGACCACATGTCCTTCCTCTCCTCAATCTCACTGAAGAGATGTTTCAGTGCTCGCTGGTTGATACCTGGGTTTTCCACAGTACCCTGGAAATAAAAAGGGTACTTAGCTTGTATTTTAAACCTTTAAATGTCTATTATGAGTAGCACGTACAGTAATCAGTGTTTTACCTCCATAGTGTAGGTTTTTCCAGAGCCCGTCTGTCCGTAAGCAAATATGCAGACGTGGTATCCATCGATGCAGGACGTCACAAGAGGTTCAATCTCCTGGAAGACCTGAGGAAACCAAAATAAAGGTTAGCGGTCTTCCCGCTGTACAATAATACTTCCTTTACACGTGTCATCTTTATTACCTCTTCCTGTGTGGACTGTGGGTGGAAGATTTTGTCCATTTCAAAGATGCGAGCCTTTCCTTTGCTCAGCACCGAGAGCGAGGACTCGTTGTTGGGGTCCGTCGTCACGACCACCGAGTGGTCCTCTCCGTGCTGGTCCTCCTTTAGCACTGGCTTCACGCGACACAGCACGCGAATGTTGCCTGCAAACAGGGAGCTCGCTCAGTGATGCTGATTTTACTTGGTGCGGCCAGTTTGAACCTTTCAGTGTTATACCTTTAAGCTCCACCAGCTGCTCGTGATACTTCCTGCGCAGTGCGACTTCTTTCCTGTATTTCTCCAGGAGATCTTTGTTGGCTTCAGACATCTCACTAATAGCAGCTGAAATCTGCAACATCAAAAGACAAAAACAAAACAAAACCCAAAAACCCTCCATCATGAAACCTTTTGATTTGGTCAGATAGGCAAATTTATTAAACATAGTTCTCAAGGCACCACATACCTGTTTTTTTGCTTCGCTGATAGCTGCTCCATAAAACTCTGAGAAATTTCGAACTTGGCTCCTCAGGCTGGCGTAGTCTGTCTTCATAGAGCGTAAAGTTGGAGGAAGTGATGTCAGACGCTTCTGCAAGCCTGATAAAAGGCAACAAAAAAAAAAATCCAGTTTTTTCAAATCCAGTTGCTTTTTTATTTCAATTCCTCTTGGAGAAACCAAGAGTTCTTTTCCTGGAGGTTCAGTTACTCACTGAAGAATTGGTCCTGCAGGTTCTGAAAGTGTTCTGCTGAGCAGTTTGCAGCAGCCTTCACAGCCTCCTCCTTCCTCTCCTCCAAGTGGCCGATCTCTTTCAGCAGCTCCTCTTTCAGTTTACTGATTTCTTGTTCATACGCCGCAATCTGTAAGAGGTTCAGCAGAGCAGCTTGTCAGTCTGTGAGCTCGACTGCTGCAGTATGTGCAGATTCTGCTCTGCAATCAGTTCTTCTGTGAATGAAACTGTGAATTTCCAGCAGCAACACAGAAACATCCTCCTTCTGACTTTGATTATCCATCCTGTGATGATGTGTTAACTAAACGGGGTGTTTTTTGATTTATACCTCTTTTTTGGAACTTCTTCCACCCAACAGCTAACAAAGGTAATTCATTTCTTTATTTGCTGCTGCCTGTGACAAAAGCTCAAACATTGGTGGAGCACATTGTCCCTACTTGTGCAAATGGTACTGCCAATGTTCGTCACCTTGTGTTGCAGATTACAGCTGTATTCGTCTGACTTCCTGATCTGTTCCTCCAGCTGTTTGCACCGCTCATTCTGACCGGACAGCCTTTCGGACAACAACTCATTCCTCTGTCTGGCTTTGGTTAGCTGCTTTACTGTGGCTGGAGATTCCACCTCCACGGTCTGCGTGACATACTGGCAGAGAAGATACATCTAGTTAGGGGCATTTTCTCTAAAATAATATGAAAATATATTGTCAGTATACCCAAATCAAATTATCTACATTATTAATTCTTTATATGTGTGTTTCTACTCAACAATATAAGTTACGAAATCAGTCACAAAGAATTTCTGTCATTTTCTTCATCATCTTGAAAAGTTTATGGCCATTGTTCAAATCCATTTTAAAAATTCTCCAAAATAAGATTTACCTTAATAACGGGCTCCTTGCCTCGCTCTCTATCCAACTCCAGCTGTAGGTCTCTCACTCTGTCCTCTCTCTTCCTCAGCTCCTCGCCTCTTCTCCACTCGCTTTGTTCACTCCGTCGCTCCATTTGCGACAGCTGCTCAGCACGCTGCTGTAGGGAGAGCTCCAGCTGCTGCACTCTGCCACGGAGGTTCTCATTTTCCTAAAGCAAAGTAGATTACAAGTGTAAGAAGGCCTAAACTGAATGTCTGTGAGCACTCAGCTGTGCTGGTCCCTCTCACCTTGATGAGCATGGTGCTCGACTGGGAGGGGATGGTTGAGAGCTGCTGCAGGAGGCCTTGAGTTACGCTCAGGCTCTGTTTCAGACTCTCATTCTCTGCTGACAGACACAGGACCCGCTTCTCCGAGTCTGTGGCCCCCTGAGGACATGAAACATAAGGCTGAGGACCAACATATTAACAGAAAAAATCCCATCATTTATCAGAAAAATGTCTATTTAGTATATGTATACATTTAGGTCAATGTTTTTTTTTTAAAAGTAATTTCTAGTTAAGGTTTTGTACAAGGCAAGCAGACCACTGCTTGGCTATTTTTAACTTGGTCGTGTGGCAGCTCAGCTGATGAAGTGGACACTCACAAAGACTTGAGAAACGATTAAGTCAATAGTTTGACCGTGCAGCTCTTACAGTGGCTGTTCTCAGTCTTGACAGCTCCTCCTCACGCTCCTCGATGCAGCTCTTCAGCTCATCAATCTGTGCAAAATTACAAAACCATGTTTTTTTTACAGACATTTAAAACTAAAATGTACTTTTATTACATGTAACATAATGTCAAGCTGATGATTTATGTGCACATATTTTTTACTTTTTATATTTTGTGATATATTTTGAGAGACCCTTCCAGAAAGGCAGCATAGAATAGATAACAGAACGACAGCGTAACACCCAAGAGGATATGTTTGTGCTTTAACTGGATTAGCCTTTTTTAGTATATACATGCATTCATAATAAAACAAAATCTAAAAACTCACTGAAAGTTAAAGAGCAACTTTGGATTTCAGGTGGCATTTTTTCTTGCTTAAATTGGTCTAGCCTAGGAGCTAACTAGCAAGGAGTGGTCTACCTGCTGTTGAAAGGTTTGTATTCGAGAGTGTCTGTCCCTTTCCTTCTGCTCCAGCTGGGAGTGCAGCAGACGGAGTTCTCCTCTCAGCCTACTCCTCTCACCCTGCAGGCCGTGCAGGGACTGCACCAGCCTGTGAACCCCAGCTTGTGCCCCTTCATCACTACTAGACTCACCTGGTGGACCAAATAACATCCATTATAATCATCAGCCTAAGCGCAAACAAGGTCTTTGTAAACATATTAATGTTATGCCAGTCACAAATAGTCAGAATCAATAACATCTGAACTTCCACTCACTCGTTTTCTTTTTTAAATGCAGTCATTTTAATTTAATACCACTTCTACAGTGCACCTAAAAGCTTCCAAGTGACTGTAATATTAATGAAAATGAAAAGTGTGCTGAAAGCTCCCTCACCCACCATGTGAAAAATGCAACAACCTATTAAAAAAAGAGCCTATTGTCCAACAAGAACCTGAGCTGCATGCCCGACAGCTTTTAATCGCTTTCCTCCTCCTCAATGATTCATCGGGTTCTGTCACGTCTAATTTTCCTTGCTGGGCTCTTTGCTAATTTTATCAACGCGTTATGTCAGATTTCATTGCTGTATCAAAAAGAGGTGGTGGTGCAAGATATTGAAAAACAAAAAGGAGACGAGGCCACAGCTGTGAATTAGTGGTGCAGGCGTAAATGTGTTGGCAAGCACTTGAGGCTGCAGAGGTACTAATGTAACGATGTCAATTTTAAGACAGCAGCTTGAAATGGCGCATGAAAATGTATGTTAAACTCTGATAAATGTCATCTGCATGCAGGGCAAACCATTCGGTTTAAATACTGAATGAAAGATCACAGACAAAGATACAAACTGGTTTACCTGCTGCACACCCAAGAGGCACAGAACCAGTCCTGCATGACACTAAACAAACAAACCAGACAGACTTGTAACCCTGGGACGTAGGCCTTGGGCTATTTTTAGTCCAGCACGTTTACACGTGCTGCCTAGCATGTGCCCGACCTTGTAAGTGCATTTGCAGGAAATAAAACAGCACTAACAGCCTTGTTTTATTCATGACAAAGAGTCACTGAGTCGCTACACAAGTACCACAAAGTCTCACCGCATACTCACGTATCTTTATGCAGAAACTACAGAGCCAGCACTCAAGGCCTTAAACACACCTACTTATAGAGATGCTTATAATCTGGTTTGGGTTATCATGCATATTGAGGTATTCCTCTGAGGCTTGTGATCTACAGAGCTGTTAACAACCTGACCATATGCACAACACCAAGGGAGAGAATACACTGCTGCGATGTCAAAGAGCCATTTGGTCAAATCTGAAGCACATCAGATACAAACATCTAAAGCTCTGTGGTCAGTTGCAGCTGTACAGTGTTTGTCTGGCTTCTGTGACATCATTACTGCCAAACGTCTTGCATCCTAATAAATCTGATTAACCTGTTTTTCTACAAAAGTGCTGCCTCGCATGTACTTTGTGTTCCCAGTTAGATAAAATCAAATTCTTTTCTAAAGCTGGGTAGGTGGACAACTTAAAAGGCACACACCCACATTAAATGTAGTTGAACTACATAATACCCCATGACAATGAACCAAAACACTTAGTCATCATGCTTTAAATCTCTCGTTCTCAATGCTCTTCACATTTTTTAAGCAGTAATGGAATATTGTAGAATTTTCTCCACTGTAACAGAGAGAACATGAGCCCTGTCTCATTTAAAATACAGAACCCAGTCCATTCGTTTTCATTCATTGTCCTGCTAATTCATCTTCCTCCAACTACCCACTCTGGAATCTCATAAATCTACCTTCAGACATGTGTAATTTTCACCACCTCTTTTCCCACCAGCTGAGTGGATGCGTTTATTGAAACAGCCCCTTGACCTTTTCCTCATTTTTGTCTCACACCCTCCATGACAATACACCGCGATCTCACGTTCCCCTTATTTTCCCTTCCCCCATCGCTCCTTCCCTCCCCCCTCTATCACATCTCCTCCTTTTCTCCAACCTCATCCCAGCTCTCTCACCCTCGCTCAGTGGACTGGGGCACTGTTGCTGGCTGATGGCCTCTTCCAGACTGCTGATGATGCTGTTCTTGTCCCGGAGACGCTGGCGGTAGGAGGCTCGGAGAGCCTTCATCTGGCGGCGGTGCTGGACTCGGTGCCTCTTCAGCTGGACCCGGTACTGGTCAGCCTGCTGCTGCAGTTGCTGGAAATGGGAGTACTGCTCCAGAAAACTCAGCAAGTGGGACATCACTGCCACCAGGGGAGACTCTGCCAACTATGCAGCGAAGAGCGCACACAAACACACGCACATAAACCTTAGTAATGTGCAGAATGCCCCGGTTTGGGGAAATCGAGCTCGTGTTATTCTGTCCTACATCAGTTGGGCACTTGTTACCTTTCCTGTTGTTTCGAGCTGAACCTGGGAAGCTCTTCTCTTCTCAGCATCCTGCTTGAAAGATAGAAAAGCGGCCAGAGGAGTGCAAGCTGGGATGTCAGGGGCGTCTTCCTCATCTTCATCGCTCATTTCATCTGTGTCACTGCTGCTGCCTGGATGACATCGCATCACACAAGCAATAGAGTCAAGGAATGTATGTAGACAAAAACAAAAGTGTTATTCCTAAATACTTTCATTTTATGGTTAAAAATGCCCTGAAAGACTATTTGAGCACCCACTTGATTCACTAAAGCGAGCACAAGCTTTTTTTCCCACTTTGGGGGTGTGGCCATCTCTCCTCCTGCTCCCTGTTTCCATGGAAACAGGTCCTGGCTCCTGAGCACAGCATCATATATAAGAGTCAGTAACACAGTAGAATAGACATGCATACAGCAGCATTGTATACATCCTTTGTTAGTGAGCTTATGGCCTGCATGTTCCCCCCCATTTATTTATTTCAATAGAGAACCCCCGAGGCTGGACATGATATGGCTAGACGTACATCTGGGGAATCTCCACACGCCCCTTCCAAGGCTTCCTCCTCCTCCTCCTTCTTAAAGACAGTGTAGAAGATGTAGACCAAAAGGGAGTAAAAGGCATACATCTCCACGCTGCCTAAGAGTCTCTATAGATGACAAATGAGGTCATTAATAGCACGCATCTTTACAAAGGTGGAGAAAAGCAGAATTTTATTTTTGTACTCTTATACTAACAAAACATTTAATATCAATGATTTTTAAAGGTTACATAATAACAAAATCTAGTGCAAATACACAATGACTTCTACAGAGGTGAAACATTGTTTCTATTGTAACAATCGCTCTGTTCCATCACAATAAAACGCTTCGACTTCTTTACCTTATCAAATGAATTCTCCTCTTTGGTGTCGACTCTCCGACATTCCAATCGTTCGTATTCCACTTTCAGCTTCCATCTGTATTCCCAGTGATGACTCTTCCCATGCAGCTCTTGTTCTCAGAGCTGCAACAGCATCTCACAGCTGTGTGCAGCTCCTCTGTGCCTCCTTCCCAACCGTCCTCTCCTCTCTCCTCCCCTTTGCTCCATCTACAGGCTGCATCTGCAGCGAGCATGCTCAGTGCAGTTTCCCGATGCGCTGCAGTGGTGAAGTGACAGATACAGGCAGTCATGGAGACAGATTGAGGTTGTAGGTTTGATGCCAGCGGTCGCAGTCAGGGGTGACAGTGACCATAAAAGGTGCTCGGAAAAATCAGAAGCTGCAGCTTCATGCATCTGAAAACATCGGAATGGTTTCAAGGAGTAAAAAAGTGGTTTAACCATGATAGATGGCACAACAGTGAGATGGCTGTCAGGTTTTACATGTTTGTTTATTTAACAAGTTAAATACAAAATGTCAAACTTCTAAATGGTCAAAAAAAAATAGAAAACTAACACTTTAAAAGGCAACAATTACCATAACATTTTGGATTTCCCACAAAAATGGTAAAAAGCATCAGTGTTCATCTTTTCCCTGAAGACTGACATAGGCAGTCCCAGAGAAAGGCACAGATGCTTGCACATATACTGCAAAAAGGAAAAACTGCTGAGGAAGCTGCTCACACCCCTGAAATCTTTAGGGAGCCTCTGCAGCGTCCACTACAAATGACTGTAAGGAATATCAATATCTCACAAGGTCAATGTAAATGACATGGGACACAGTGAAACGAGGGTGGTTTAAACAGGCCAGGTTGTTTCAAGTACCAAGACAGCTGATACAAACCAAGAAAGTTTTTTTTTCCTTCTTTAAATTAACTGATAAGAATCAAACAGTTGTGATAAGGGCTGGGCCAAAACCTTCAGCCACTGCAGATTTTTTTTTCTTAAACAGACATCGTGCTGAGTTTGCAGAACAAATATCACCCAGACTCTGAGGCAGCTGGAAACCACAACATTAAAACTGTTAGAAGAGCCGGAAGATGGAAGAACACTGCTAAAAAGGAAATTCATACAGGAAGTTCAAATATACAAATGACATCTTTAGAATAGTCAAACACAACATATGTTAAGTAGACTTCTACAAAAAGGGTATCTTCAGTCATGGTCTCTTGGTTTGGCTGTATGTTCCAGAAAATGCAGAGGCAAGCAAAAACAAGCATTACAAAAAGGACTATTGTAATATTCATGCTGTGGTACTATCATGCTGGAGAATTTTCCCATCTTTAATTTCATCCAGAATTATTTCTTTAATGTTTGGAAATTCTTCTAAATTACTGTTTATATTCTTCCCTGTTTAAAACTATGCTTTCCTTTAGTACATGTGCTCTCTGAGACGATGAACCACATATCCTGATGCTTTTCCCTGAACCTCCCTATATCGCTTATTTATTTTTATAGGAAATAGGAATAGGAAATCCCAGTCACCCTAAAATCCAATTTTTAAATCCTATTAAAAGTTTCAGCTTCCCACACCCTCAGCTGGCACCTTCAGTTTCTTGGGTTTTTTAATAGATACGTTTCAAATTCATAAATCATGTTTAACTTTTTGGTACCGCCCTCAACAACCCCCCACCCCCACCCGCAAACTTATTTCTTACATCCTTGATTCCTCTCCTAGTGAGGTGAGGATAAGACATCATCACACACATAGAAACAGTATGGGTCTCACAGAGCAGGTAGACAAAGGTCAGAGGAGACAAGGAGGCAAAAGGTAGAGATATGAGACAAGCCCACAACAAACCCCCACATACCTTCAACACAGGATTTTTGTAACTAGTTCTTTTAACTTGGGATTAATTTACACAAGTATAATGTTTGTTTTTATCAAAAGGCAGTGTGCATAGATTTCACTTAAATAAAGTAACACAGACTCACTGTCTTTACTACATACATGCTTACTGCCATGTTTCGTTTACTCCCCAAAAGCTCATTATGAGCCATAAAAATGCTGCATGATGATGCAGGAAAAAGATAAATGTCAAATCCTTGAGAAGGCTGAACCAGCTATTACTGGAGCTATTATTTATTATATTGACACATTAATAGGCATATTAGATTTCTGCATTTTTCTAGTTTGTCAGTCACATCTGTCACAGTCCTAGATACCAGAGATTTCTATGAACTTAAATAGACAGCTTGGTCAGTCACATCAAACAGAAACTTGCCAAGAGCAAGAGTTGATACCCAACAGCCTATCAACAGTGACCCCTTTAAAAGCCACTTCATCAGTCCTTCTGTAGCAGCTGGAAAAAGCAGAGGAGCAAAGGTTTTTGTTCCAAACCTCTGAGTCAGCAGTAAGGGGAGGCTGAGGGCCATGCTCCCAAAGGCCCCTGAAGCATTACCAGCAAACAAACACACCATCAGGCAGCAGGAGAGGGATGATAGGCCCAGACAGCGAGTCATAATTGTGAGAGTATCTCCTGAGAGCCAGTCAGAGAGTCCGAGCAGCAGGCAAGAACCACAGAGGAGAATCTGTGCTGTGTTATGGTCCTGACTGAGCCAAAGGAAATCAAAGGAGACCAACACTGGAGCCAGCACCTCAGCAGCCCATTCTGCTTCTCTCTGCAGGGAGGTTAGGTACGGGCTGGAGGGATGCAAGAGGGAAATTGCTGCAGAGATCCCAAGCAGAAAGAAGCCTACTGAAGGTGCTCTGTGGACCTGCAGAGAGAGAATGACCAAGTTTGATACTGGCTGGATAGATAGATTCACAAATGTCAAGTGAAAGATTTACGGTTTACTGCTAAAAGTTAGATGCAAAAGAAAAAGAAAACTAAAATAAAGGGAAATAGCTGAGGAAAGAAGGCCAAACCCAAGGATATTAAGTTTACTATCATTTATAAAAGCAGAAACTACTCATTTACTACAATTAAATGTCCACACACAGATACTACATTGAGTGATACCCACCTTAAATAGTTTGTAAGAGGAGTGGAGTGCAGTGGCTGTCAAAATTATGTTGAAACATGACGTGACCCACTCTGTTAGATAGGACGCCATTGATCCTGGGAGACACGGCTAGAGAACACCAGGAAAATTACAAAGTCTTAATCAGCGTGTTTTTAGTTAGCTATTAAAACTGGAGACGGTGTCAAAATTTCAAAAATTTCACTGAAAAACAGAGAAAACAGTCAGCACCAAACTTTAGATAGGAACCACAATTGCAGCAGGAACAGCGGCCGTTTGTTTTGACACGTGACAAACAAGGATTTGGCAATGCGCAGGCGCAAAATGGTGCATTCAAGGCTATTCGTAAACTCTGCAACTATTCTAACCAAAATGACCACCAGGTTTGAAATGCTTTACGGATTACTTGATTATTTCTCATCTTCTTTTGAGCCCGTGTTTTATACAGATATCTGAAACAATGCAATTTTGTTTTCAAAAATCTGAAAGCTCTCATTAATTAGCTGAATATGTTTGGTCGAACTAAAAAATATTAACCTGCATTTTCAAAGTTATATTTTAATATGTACACTCAAACTCTCAATAAACTGACGTCTAACAACTTTAGCAAATAACAAGAAGTAGTAGTTAATGAACATACTTCACGGTTTTTTTTAATATACCTTGTGAAGCACTTTGTGATCTTTTATCTAGAAATGTGCTATATAAATAAAATTTTACTTACTTACTTACGGTTTGTATAAAACCTCCAGTAACAAAAGTGAAACAGGAAAGACGGTATTTATTTTTCAGGCCATGAAGGCAGCAGAACTTCGAAAAGTATGGCGGCGAAGTGTTTGACAACACTAACAGAGCAGTGGATACGTGAAAGATTAAGGCTAAAACACCCGTGTCTCGGTAACTTTACATCCAAGCTAATATATACACTATGTAGGAGTAATCAGCAGCTAACTTTAAGGGTGAGACAGGGACATCAGACATTTGCTGTTGGAAAGTACTGTAGCTAGATACTCTGCCAGGCCAGAGCATCAGTAGATAAGCTAACGAGAGCTAGCGTAGCAATAAATGCTTCCTGCTCCAGACCACATCACCATAACATCTTAAAGTTATTACTTTTTTAAATTTTGTTTAAATAGGCGACGTGCGGACATTGAGCCTTCCGGGGACATATGAGGAGAAGATCAGACACCTGGGAAATGGTCTGAGTAACTTTATCCGTCTGAAATCTCTGGATCTCTCCTGTAATGCACTCGTTTCAGTTGAGGTTAGTTTTAGATTGGTTTTTTTTTTTTAAATGGAATTCACAATTTATACTACTACTGAAGAACGAGTCAGAGTTTAATAATTATAGATGATTAAGTGCAGTAGTGGTGTATAAACTATTTGATAGTTTGAGCAATCTCCCTCTAGGAATTTGAAGACATTTGTGAGTCCTCGTTGAACATGCTAATCACAGTAGATGCAGTCTGTGTTGGCCTAACATGTAGTTACATTTCTAGGGAAGCTGCAGGGTTTCGTGGGGGGGGTTATGGCTAGTGTTTAAATTACCCACTGAAGTATAAATCCCATGTAAGCCTATTGCAGCACACCTAAGATTACCCTGAACACTAAAACTGCATGTTCTTATGCTGATATCGGCCAATACTGTATATTTTGTACATCAAGTAATATAATATATTGCATGACTAATAATATTTGCAGAGTCTGTATCTTAACCGTTCCATTGGTTTGTTCTCAGGGTGTGCAACATTTAAAAATGCTACAGAGGCTGATCCTCTATTATAACTGCATACCTTCTCTTGAAGAAGTGAAAGTACTGTTTGAGCTGCCATTGTTAAAAGAGTTGGACCTCAGGCTCAACCCTCTGGCCAAAAATAATCCACAGTACCGCCTTTACTTGGCGCATGCCATGCCCACCCTGCGCAAGCTAGGTAAGATGTTGTTTTGTTGCCCAGAATTTGCTCATCTCATGTCAGGTTTTAAAATAATAAGTTCTCCTCGTTGATTTACAGATAGCTGTTCAGTCAGAGATGCTGAGCGTAAATCTGCCTTGATGCAGTTCTCTTCTGAACTTCTTCCTCAGCAGATGAGCTTCTCTTTGAATCTGATTGATGATCGAAGGTATGCTGAACACAAAATCCTTAATGTAAATGAGCTTCAGCTCATTCTGTTTGATGAAAGAGTCAAATAAAGATCTGATACCAGATTTATAAGTAATATATTTTTGAAAATACTGTTTTTCTCTTATACACTCATGGACACTTTATTAGTTACACCTTACCAGTATTGATTTGGACCCCTTTTGCCTTCAAAACTGCCTTAATTCTTCATGGCACAGATTAATCGAGGTGCTGGAAACATTCTTCAGAGATTTTGGGACATATTACACGATAACATCACACAGCTGCTGCAGATTTGTCAGCTCCACATCCATGATGTGACTCTTCATTTCCACCGCATCCGACAAATGTTCTATTGGATTGAGATCTGGTGGTTGTGGAGGCCATTTCAATAAGGTGAAGTCACTGTCACGACCAGATTGAGATTATTTGAGCTTTATTTGAGCACGAGCCATAAATCCAGTGAGTTGCGGCCATGTTAACAGCTGATTCGATATTTACATTAACAAGCAGTTGAAAAGGTGTACCTAATACAGTGTCCATTGAGTGTATGCTGTTGTTCATAAAACAAGAATTTCTTCAGACCAGCAGCACAGGCAGCTACCGAGAAATGATAGTAAGGAGATTAAGTAAGGCTTGACAAAACATTGCTATAAAGTGATCCTTTTCATTTTTAATGATGAGGTTTCGTGGGTACATATATTGAATTGGCAGAAAAAAAGAAACAGAAATGTGTGCCCACATTGACAGTTTTATGAATCAGAATCATAAGTAGATTTGTTGCAGTTTTATGCATCTTCGGGCTGGTGGAGCACATGAAAATGCAGCGAGACGAGTCTTCTCAACCTCGGTTGCTCGAGCGGCACCATTTGCTGTGTCATTTGTGGTTTTTCAGAAGCAGTGATCGCAGACCAGCTTTAACTGACCGCTTAACCAAGAGCCTTTCTGTCCTGACCGACACTCGTGATATTGAGCTGAACTTTGTTGCCACAAATGATGGAGAGCAAAGTGAAGCTGTCTCTGACTCATTTCACAAGGAGGCCGATGGTAAGATGTCCAACTCCAAAAATCAAAATCAAACCTGACTAATTCATGTTTCTTTGTTTTAACTTCTGATAAATCCAAACCATCCACTGTTTCAGGTTTCAAAGAGAAAGTTTCTGAAGATTTTAGAAAACAGATGAGCTCAACTCCCAAACAGGTGCTTTTATTGTTACTATAGATTAAATAACATTAACAGTATAAAAGTTCATTATGAAGTAGCTCTGTTCTTATTTTTAGGAAACTGCTAAATCCATCCTCAGGTATCCACTCACTAAAACTGGTAAGCCTATTTTTCTAGTTTAGGAGAGTGCAGTTTTTTTTCTATGTCAGTATCTTATTAGAATTGAGATTGCAGAAGAATTATTATGAGAATAAAGCTTTCTTTGAAGGTAAGAAATCCTTATCAGTAAGCAATTATGAAAACAACGTGTGACAGTGTGTATAATCACCACTAGGTGGCGACATAACGCTTTTCCTGTGGTTTTTTTTTAACACAACGTGCTTGTCAAAGGTCGATTAATATCACTGGGATTTTTTTTTATGTGTGTGTGCCACATGTAACTCGTCAGATAACACTGAGTCCAAAGGGTCACAGATGAAAGATCTGTCTCATCAAAAAAGCTGCACCTCAATAAAAGTGCCTGAAAGACCAAAAGTGTCCTTTGGCCCCTACATAGAGCAACGTAGACCTGCTCATGGAAACCCAAAGCAAAAGGACTCTCCCAAACAAACCAGACATCCAGCTAAAGGGCATTTTACCCCAAATCCAGGTAGGAAATAAATTTGTGTTTAACAAAATCCCTGAGCTATGATTTCTTTATTCATTCCACATTTTGTAATTTTTCCCAGATGAAAGCCTCCGTCATAGTTCCTCATTTATTAATATCCGGCCTCCCAGTCCACGACGCCCTGGTTTGAATCTGTCTGACCCTTTTAACCCCATCTTGCATCCTCCACGACTAACCTACTCCAGCTTCAACAAAACAGACGGGAGCTCCAGCCAGCCTGGGCAAGCTGAGAAGAAAAAAAAGGTTGGCAGCTATTTCGATCCTCTTACTGATTTGCAAATGACATCGTGAATCATTCCTCATTCATCTGCAGGGTTTTCCTTTGCACATCTATTCATGGAATCTCTGAACTCTCTTCCCAGGGTAGTTATAGGAAACCCCTGGAGATGCTCCTCAACCTCGTGGACAAACACTGGACGGGGGAGAGGTCACTGCATCAAAACAACAACTTCCTGTGTAAGTTTGGACTTTTGGTTTTGAGGAATGCGCTATCTGATTACAGAAGCCTGAGATAACGAATGTCTTCCTATCATCTCTATTTTTGGCCTCAGCTCAGGCAGTCCAGATCCTCTCCATGATGGAAAGCGATATTTCCAGTCGGGAAACTGAGGTCAGGACCTTACGGCGGGAAGCTGATGCGCTTCGCTTTCAAGCGGCAGCACGAGAGGAAGAGCACAAAACTGAAGTGCACAACCTCTCCGCTCAGCTGGAGGAAGCTCGGAGAGCGGTGGTGAGTTGATCCACCGCTCAAACACAACACCAAGCTTTAGAGAACCATAAGAGTAAACTTTATTCACAGTGTTCACTCTAACACAGGGCAAACTGAACGAGCAGCTGAGGGTCGTTTTAGAGGAAAACGTTGCTCTGCAGAAGCAGCTCATCAAGTTAGAACGCCAATATCTGAAGTCTATGATGAAAAGCTCACATGTGTCTCAGATCAGAGGTGGGTGTACTTGCCACTGTGACATAAGCGAACATGCTGCTTTCCCTACTAAGTGTCCCAGTTTGTGTTTAGAAGCTCAGGCCGAAGTAGAGGAACTGAAGAAAGAGATCGAGGGGCTGAGGAAGAAAGTGCAGGAAGCTGAGAAAGTCAAAGAACTTTCAGATATGCTGCAAGAAAGCCACAGGTAAGAAGATAATGCTGTATTAGTGCTGACAGTTGATTTTGTTGTACCTACATGCTCAGTGTGAGTAAACTGATGTAATCTCAATCTCAACTCACCCCCTTGTTGGCTGGTTTTGTGATTTAAATGTGCCTGTGTTTGTGTTCTGCAGGTCTCTGGTGGCTACAAATGAATGCTTGTTAGCAGAGCTGAAGGGAAGTGGGGAACATTAATGCAGAATTTGAACAAAGAGATGCATGCCAGGATAAAAATATCAAAGCAGGACTATGCCGACCGTCATATTAGCATGTGCCAGCAAATATAAACTGCTTAAATTATTTCATTTTTAAAATTACTGCAGATTACTGCAAAATTGTAGTAAGTGCTATACCTTTTTTTTAATTTTTTTATAAATGTTTCTATTATTTAAAAAAATGTGCATAAGCTGCATTTACTCGATGTAAACAGTAACGGGGAAAGGCAATTCATTCAGGAAGCTTTGTGTATGAGTGTGTGACAGGGCTGTTGTATTAACAAATGATTTTCTGGGGGGGTGTTAGTGAAAAGGTCATAATGCATTTCCTGGATCTGTGGCGGGATCGTCTCTCTTTTGGCTCCTTTTTTAGTTTTTTTTCTGTTTGTAGGTCAGTCTCCATCTGCTTTGCACGCCGCAGTGGAATGAATGCATCTAGATTCCAGCTGCACTGTGACTTTATTTATACCTCTGCCTTCGGGCTGGAGAGATGCGCAGGCAGACATGCACTTTCCTCTTGCTAACACTAAATCAAGCCCTGGCAAACCAGGTTAGAGGTTTGGATGCTACACAAGCTGAATGTCTTCTTTTTCTTTTTATATGAATGTTACAGATCGTTGGTTGGTACTACTTGTAGGGAGTAAACTCCACAAAAAAAGAAAGAAAAGAAAGCAAGAACATAACTACTGTTTCAACAGACACTCCAAAACCTACTCAGCAGAGGTTCCAGGGTGTGCGTGCATGGTTTCTTTTTTTCTTTTTTTAATTTTCAATAATGCACTACAAATCATGAACACACTTTAAGAGATCTAAAGAACAAGAACAAAAAAACAAACAGAAAACACACTGCATGCACTGGGGCATAATAGTACATTACAAGTTATTTGAAGGAAAAAAGGACAATATTGTTTCTCCACATTAAAAGGTGCACAGTATTTGGCATTAAGCACAGAAAACGGATCATACTCAAGCTACAAAAACACACTGATAGCTGCTAGTTTTGCACTTGATGCACGAGTCTTCATCAGCTGAGGCTACAAGTAGTGTGTGACATGAATCTGTCATTCTGCTGGAAAAATATTCTACAAAAGTATAATACTCGTTTGCAATTTTCCCTTTTTCTGATACAGTGTGTAAGGAAACATTAAAATCCCTGCGTTTGTTTGTTTTTTCTTCAGTTAAATCTGTGCCTTGGATGACTGTGCGCATTAGGAGATTTTTATCAACAAATATTAGAGCATTAGCTGACTTTGTACACGTACAGGTTCATACATATTGATTTCAAACAATACAAGATTTTGTCGTCTCACAATTTCATTACTTAATGTTTTTTTTTAACAACACAATGTTGTCCACCCAGTAGTCTCTTCCTACACCAGGCACAGCAGTTCCAATATAATATGACAGACTCCTACCGTCATCTATATGCTGCTGAATCAAATGCAATATACATAACATGCACAAAGTACAGCAATACATAATACAAATAGAAAATAAAACTTGAAGCCAGTGTCTTAAATTAATGTGGCTTTAACCTTTTTAGAATATACACAATCTTACCACAAATATATTAGAACTACTGTATAGAAATCTGATCAGGAAGTAAAATGTTAAAAATACAATCTTGTACAGTTAGGCTCATCTCATCTGTGGTTAGAGCTTTCTCTTTACCAATTTATTACTTAAAATGCATGTTAGCAAAACAGTTTGTGTATAATTAAATAAAATATGGTATGATAAAGCTAGATAAAGACTAAGAGGGAAAAAACAGGGAAGTCCTTTTAGGTTTTGTTTAAGAGCTTTAAGTAAGCTCGTTAAATTCTGCATGGGAGAGCTTTTGTTTTTATATGTATTTACAAAAGCAAGAAGGTATGATAAAGGTCACAAATATTTAGTCTGAGAGGGGTGACTAACTTTCACAAAAAAACCTCCCCAAAAAACGATTTTCTTGGTTCGAACTAAAGGCAGATTACTGAAAAGACAAGTGTGAGCTCATAAAATAACAAACGGCAGATTTCATGAAGACGAAACAGTTACTAAGTGCAGATGGCGAACAGACAACGCTGAAATCTGAATGAATTTAAGGTTTCGAAAGAGAAAAATCAATGATCTCTGTCAAAAACCTGTGCCAATTATCTTTGAAATGGCAAAACAAGCTAAACCGTGTAATCAGCTAAACATGGAAACAAATGTTTCTATTAAAAAGTGCAAATGTATATTCACCAAACTGTTGTCCCGCTTTTGTTTTTCTTGGCATGTTGCTCATTGTGCTCAATAAATACAAGGCCCTATCATAACAACAAAGCCTAAATAGTCATAGCAAAGCAGTTTCTCTCATTTGTTCTCTTCAGTGTTTGGCAGTAACTTGCTATCAGACAGGAATGTACCAGCTGGTGATGAATTTGTAAAAATAGATGTAAACAGTTTTCCAGTTCTCACACTTCACGAAGAGAGGAACTCAAAAACATCTCTCTCGCTTGCTCGCTCTCACACACACACGCACACATAAAATAGATGGATGGGGAAAAAATATGAAATCCTATGCTTTTGTGCTTTCTATGAGTAATCGTTTAATAGAAAATCATCCTAGTAGTTGATCAAATGTTTATTTCCTTGTCTTCGCCCTCACACGGGTCTGCCCGCAGTGGGTTTGGTCACCTTCTTTTCATACGACCCTTGATGCTTGTATCCCGAAACGTATCCAGAAGTGTCAACTATGTCTACTCGTCCCGCCTTACCCTTCCCGCGGCCGGTTTCGTCAAAACGCTCCTTGTGCGACCCTGTAAACTTGGTGGTGTCCGTAAGACGACTGACTGTTGGGGAAGCGACGGCTCTCTGTGAAGAAGTTCACAAAGAAAGTTTGAGTTTTTACTGCTGAAAAAGGAGACGTGTTGTGAAACTTGTGAAACTTTCCGATCGAATCTTACTGTGACTCCTGAAATGACCGGTGACTTCCCCTCGATCAGCTGGAACACCTCTGCCTCAGCCTCCTCTCCAGTCTTGTCTTTATACTTCTTCCTGGCCAGCTCTCCAAGCGCAACCTTGAACTCATCGAATATGATGGTGCGACTGGATTTCTTCCTGTAATATAGGAGGAAAGAACGGATATTTAAGTAGGAGTTTCAACACCTTTATAGTATATTACCTAACCCCGAAAAGTATAGTCATAGGAAAAAGATGATCTAGTCCTTACCAGGCCTTAAAATTAGGTAAATACCCTAAATACACTGAAGATTTACAGCAATACATGATGTATTACACCAAATCATTATTGAATTAACAAAACCTAAGCCAAAACATCAAAGCAAGCAAGTACACACCCCAGGCTTCAATATCTTGTAAAACCACCTTTAGGAAAAGCAATTTGAAGTAATCGTTTTTCTGTGTGACCTTATCAGTCTCTCAAATCGTTGTGAAGGAACTTATCTTGACAATGTTGCTTCAGTTCATTGAGGTTTGCGGGCATTTGTTTATGTACAGCTCTCTCAAGGTCCCACCACAACATTTCAATTGGGTTGAAAGTCTGGCATTTGACTTTTTCAGCCAGTCTCTTGTAGATTTGCTAGTGTGGTTAGGAACATTGTCCCTTTGCATGACCTAGTTTCTGCTAAACTTTAGCTGTCAGACAGATGGCTGCACATTTACCTCTAGATTAGTTTATTTTACAGATGATTTCATGGTCCACTCACTGACTGCACAGTGCCACAGAGCCGACAACTGAAAAATTAAGCCCAAAGTCAAACCCATCTAAAAGTATGGTAGCAAGTGGTATGAGGTATTTGTGCTGATGTGCTGTGTTTAGTTTGGCGCTGTGAATTACGGCCAAAGATTTCCACCTTGGTTTCATCTATCCAAAGGTCCAGACAGTTTGTCCAGATCCATTTTTACAAACCTAAGCTGTGCATTCCTTGGCATTGTGGTAACACATTTGAATGCACCAGAACAACAAACTTCTGCTTTTATGGAGGTGGTCATACTTGCTCATGATCTGTTATCAAGTGCATTTGATTACCAGCACCTTACTCTTTTAATTCTTATGAAAGCAGGGAGGGTGTAGAGTTTCAAACACTTGCATCCATCCTGGCCCTTTCTTAAATAAATAATGACACGATGAGATATGTCATGTTTTATAGTTCATTTGAGGCTGTATTTTTTACCTCATGTTAAGACCTGCTAGGGCTAAAATACCTGTAGTATTTTAGTTTTGCATTTCCTATTTATTCATTATTTTATTTTGCTATTCCCCTTGGCATATTTTGCTTCAGTATGGTAATAAAGGAGCTATCAGTCACAGTGTTGTTGATTCACCTTTGGTCCTTTTGGTTGGTCATTCAAAGACTTTCAACAGAAATGGTTACAAGTCAGGTGAAATGAGCCAGTCTAGCTGAAAATAGCCTGTAGTGTTAAACAAGAAAGTAAGCTAATTGGGAAATTAATATAAAAGCAGATGAATGAAAAAATAAAACTTTTAAATGAATTTTTTTAAACAAATACTTACATTGACTTATTTTTCCTGGTGCATGGTCATTTTCTTATTGACTTTTTTGAGAATTTAGGTCCTCCATAGTACCAAGTACTAATGTGTTTCAGAGCAGTTTGAGGTTAAGATGACAGTCCACAGTCTACACTCAGCCATGTGTGATCACTTTAATGTGGCAGATGTAAGACAGCATGGAGATGGTATCCTATTGAGATAAACAATGGGAAAACTTTCACGTCTCCCAGTGTGTCTCAGTACTTATGTGTCGCCTTAGCAACTCCACAGAGTGTAGCTCGCATTTGAGGCCGTCTCTTAAAATCATCCATCATAATGTGTTCGGCTCATGCACTTAGACCCAAATGTGTTTGACTGTAGCTGTCTGCTAAGTTCAGCCATGTATCTGGAAGGGTGTTGACTTCTCGTTTATCTGAGGATCAAACCGCTTGTATGAACTGAAAATCCTGCATCACGTCAATTTTTCTCCATCTCAAATTGCTCCACTTGTTTAAATGGCCATTTGCCATTTTTAACTTCCATGTGAAAAGTTCATAGCAACACAAACACAAACTGCTATCACTGTGGTGATAAACTTAAACACCTAAACAACAGCCTATAAAGCACACAGTCTCCCCTGGCAACCTGCTGCCATAGAAACAAGCTACAGTAAACAGAGATGTTTTGGTTTATTATTAATTTCACTTGTTCAGTGACTGGTTTTGTTTGGGCAATCCATCAGTGTTGAACATTTGGGAGCTTCATTCCCCCCGAGTATGTTCCATGCTGTCTATTGTCAGAGGGGAAACTGGACTTTTAAACTGCCATTCCTGTGCAAGGAACATAGCTGTGTTTCCTCTCTGCAGACCTCCCCACACTGACCGGTTCAGTTCCTCACAGAATACAAAAGGCTAATCTGTGCAAATAAACAGAAGATGAGAAACTAACGAGGCTGTCATGAGGTTGAAAAGGACAGAAGTCAGAGGGTCATTTTAACTTATTTTTGGCAGGGACACTGATAGTTGACCTGCTCTCTGTTGACATATATCAGCCATTTGGAATATATGATGCATATGGACTGAATGTATTACCCATGATCACATTCACTAATAAGGAAACCAAGCAGTGACTTCCAGGGATGAAACATGAATTCAACATCTGCGCCAATTTTTTTGTAAAGGCCACTTGAGGCTGGCTCCAACAGTAAGTCAAACCACTCAGGCTTCAGTGTGAAAATGCCAAACTGGCTAACTGTGGTTACAGACTTGTGAAAACGCAGTTTTTAACTCTATAGCCAAGTCTCCCTTTATAACAACTGTCTGTTTGTTATAAACCAATGCTTGCACAATGCAACCAATGTAAGTTGCCTTAAACCTGCATTCGTATCTGAAGGACACCACATGGCGATAGCTGTGGTTGCAAAAAGACTTCCAGTCCTATGCGAAAAATGGCTCTCTGACTTGATCTCTATAAATACTTCCCTGCTGGGTTTATGGTCTGAGCCACTTGATAAAAATTAAGTCTGTTTTGTAAATCTTGGTTATACTATGTATCAAAAGGGAGGGTTATCGGTGGCATGTACATTGGCTAATGAATTGCGACTGACAAGTCGTTAGGGAATGCATGAGCAGTTTCACAGTCAGAACTGCACCTCACATCCTCTTTTATGAAAACGAGAACCACTTATCTCAAGGCTTATCAGATGCCTATGGATGATGTCACGGTAGCTATGTTAGCCTTTTGAATAGAGTCTTTGGAAACAACCTGTCTGTACGTTAGTCTTGTTTCTGCTGTTGCCTGTCCTTCAGCCAGCCACGAAAAAGACCAAAAACAGTGTTAAATTCAAAACGTGCCTCTCATGCTGCTTTACTGGTCTTTCTTTTCTTTTTTTTATGCTTTTACCTCTTTGTGATGAACCCCTTTTTAGGTACAAGCAACCATATGCTGCAGGGCTAAATGCAGTAGCCCAGGTTCGACTCCAACACGAAGCGCTTGCTTCTCTCTCCCCACTTCATCTCATCTCTTCATCTAATAAAGACAAAAAGGCCTAAAAACAAAAAGCTGCTTTCACTATCTTTCATGTTCAGACCTACTTTTCAGTCAATCAGTATTTGATCTACACATAGCACATCAAGCTATGTGCCGGTGGGGTTTTTTAAGGACTACACACATCTGCGTGAGTTGCATCCGCAAAGTTCTTCACTTTGGGTAGTTTAGTATCTACACAAACATAAAAATACTACAAACTTTATCCCAATATGGTCCCATCCCTCGCTTTAAAAAACAAAAAACATGGTGCAAGAATGATCGAGGCCTCAAAACATTTAGAAACTACTCTCTGACTTGGTGGCTATACCCATCTTTTATATACAGGCTATGGGAAATACAACCAAAGCCCTGGAAATAAGATGTCGTTACAAATTAATGAATCTATCTCAGATTATGTTGTAGCATTCTGGTTCCAAGCAGGCGCATAGCATAGCAGAGACCTAATGTGGTGCAGCAGACCTCCATATTCAGACTAAATAATGAGTCACTGGGCCATGCTGTAATTTGCCAGTCCTCATTAAGATCTTTAATTTTCCTGCATGCATTCTCCAACACTGATTAAAAGGAAAGTGATGATCTGCATCTCTTGCAATGCCAGCCCTCCCCCACTCAGCTGTGCCTGGAGTCAAAAACTACATGAAAAAGGGCCCTTCCCCCAGAACTGTATCTCTGTTTATACTGTCGGTGACGCCTAGGTATACAAACACCACATGTGTGGGGTTTTTTTTCACATTTTACAGTAATATTTTCTGGATCACACTCCAGAGCTGTGAGTCTTGAAAGAATTGCCTGCTGCACCACCTGGGATTAGAACCCGAGGGAATCAGATGACGGCACCTGTAAATTCACACACCAAACACACACATATCCAGAGACCTAATGAGACTACACAGAATTACTTGTAAGAAAAATGTGCAAAAAGCCATTGGGCGTACTTTGTTCCTTAAAATTTGGGCCATCATATTATTTGCACACTTCAAAATACTGCTCACCAGTAGAGCTGGATGTAAACAAGACTCACAGTCTAAGTTCATTCTGTCCAGAAAAATATTTGTAAATGTAAACACAAATTGCCATGCCAGCAGCAAAGGTGTCGATGTGGTTGGCTCAGAAAAATGATTCTTCTGTTTGTTGTATAAACAGACAGCTGAAATAGGAAGGAATATTTTATTAATGCTCTTAAAACTCTTAAATGCATTGAATGTATTATGACTGATTCGCCATTATTCTCGCTGCTGTGCTCGTGCTCAAAGAAAATATTATTTTGGACTAAGTCTACCTGAAATCGGACAGGATTACCCATTTTTTCCACCCTCCCATTTCCATCTTTAGACAACTTTGTGAAGTGGACAGACTAAGAGAGTGATAGGTGCATTTCAATATCCATCCATGTGTTTAACAGTGTATTTCTGTATAATCTTGGAATCTCTTCCAGTAAATGTATATGAAAAATGACTTAGATTGGACTACAGTTATATGCAGGTAGAAGATGGAAAATCTGCTAAATCAACGTGAGATTCCCGAGTAGATCTTTTTTCTCTCCATTCTTGTAGACACAAGGAAGTGTGGCTCCCAGCCGTACTCCGCAATTCTGGTGCCGTCTTGCGTAATAATCCTTATTCAGATCATTCAACCAGGATGAAACAAGTTCAAAGCCTCTCTGTATATGAATGAAAACTCCAAAATAACCATGCGCACGGTCGCACAAACCAATGCTGTAAAAACCCCGCTCCTTACATCAGCTTTACTCTGTGCTACTGCACACAAGTCCTGTATTATGTGTGAACAACACTGGAACAATATTCATTTTTAATGTGGCGTGGATCACATGTACGCTCACCTTAAAAGTGTTACCAGCCTAGACAGCATCCGGATTTTCGGTGCATTTGGTAAACATGGGCACAGCTGTGCAGAAGACTTTTTTTTTTTTCACTCCCATGGCGAAATAATATTGAGGTCACAGTAAAGGGTGAATCAGCCCAGCCTGAGGAAATATAAGATGAGCCATCCTGGCATTTTGTTCTAGCTGCTGTTTTTGACCAACCGAATACTACAAGTCTCCTTAATAAAAGAAAGAACAGCGTGTTCTGAAACAGAACATGAAATTCAGAAACTGCTAAACCGAGCCTTGGAGTTGTTTATGATATTTTGATGGCTTTATAAACTGATGATCGTGACTGACTTACTTATTAATGACTAAAGTTTAGTTTAATAATAGCTAGATGCCCTTCATGTGTTCATAGTTACTGTACAATAAGGTTGATACCTGCTAAAAACATTAATTTAGTTCTTTGAAATGTTCTGAAACAGAAACGAAATAGTTTTCAGTTTTATGTTCTTTGAACCACAATTCTAAATGTTTGCAATTCTCTACCAACAATCATCTACAAAATGACAAATGCAATAAATAAAATATGTGCTTCTGTCGCGACACAACAGCTAAGTGATTTAAACAATCAATTGCAAATTGGAAGGTAAAACCCAAATATGATGGAAAAGACTTTCTACTAATCCAAACTGAAATTGTATCCTTAGTGTGCAATAATGTCGGTGTCTTTCTTACTTGACTTTGCTGAAGACGATGTCCACGTCAGTGAGGGTGATGTTCTTGCCGTCGATCACGCCGCAGTCCTTGCAGAGCTTGGACCAGTTCTTGCCGTGCATCTCCTTGCCGGTTGCACGAGTGTCGCCGTGGATGGCGAAGCGTCGAAATGATTCTTCCAAAGCAGTAATCTCCACTGGTGTAGATGACCCGACACCACCGTCGCTAGTCCCATTGGACTCAGTCGAAAGCCTCTTGGATGCCCGGTCTTTAGAGTGTTCACTATGCGGCCGTAATGGGGCCGAAGTCATATTAGGGTGCTTAGCTGTCTGGACTTTAAAATCGTCTATGTTGTCTCTGGAAGGTAAAATAGCAAATAATCGGGTTATCCATGTGATGTCAGAAGTATAAAAGGAAGTTTACTGCTACTGAGATCAAGTGTACATGCACTGAAGTTATTCTTTTCTAAGCAGACTTGTGAATAGTCACAATTCCCTGTAATATTTTCCATTTACAAGAAAAGCTCATGGATTTGATCACAATCATCGGATAAGAGAGGAAAGAAACGTACAGCCTAAACATGGATACCAGAAAGGAAGAGGAGGATTTTCTGGAAAAATAAATCTGTTCTAAGATAAAGTGCAGTTTAAAAAAAGTGCTCACACTGCCTGTGAATGGGCAGACATCACGGTTCTGGTAGAGAAGTGAGAGTTATAAATAGATCTCTGGAATTCAGTGTCACACAAATCAAGAAACAAGAGTGTATAAAACACGCACACATCCCACACACAAAACTGTGGACTGGAAGCACTTGTAGTGTCATATACTACAGCTAAAACGACTTACTTCTGGTCTGCCATGTTTGTGCAGGAATTTGGTTCCCTCTGTGCAGTGTCTTGATTAGCCAACTTTTCTTTTCTCTTTGTGCTGTGGGAGAGATCAGAATGAAAGTGGTTAATGTTATGGGTGTGTACAGATGTGAGTGTCAGGGAGGGGTAAGAGGGAGAGAAATTTAATTAAACCAATTAACCCAGCAGCATAAAAACTGAAAGTGGTGCTCATACTACTAATACAAGGTCAAAATCCTTCTTATAATCAGTAAAAACAAATTTATTTCTGCTTTCTACAGTCTGTGAGGACACACATCTTTCCACTGTCACTTCATTCAGTCTCTCCTAACACATCGGTCAGATTTGCAGCCACAGAAGCAAATTCTTCTTCTCAAGTCAGCTTTACATAAACATACAAAGGAGTGACAAAAAGAAAAAAGCCAGTAAAAGCATTTTTTTTCATTCTATAAATATAACAAAACCCTGCATTATGTTTGGATGATGCATTTCTGCTCACCTTTCAGCTGTTCCCATACTCAGCTCAGCATCCTTAAAGAAACAGTGCTGCCACTGCAAAGTACACCCAAACAAACTCTCTACAACAATTTGCCAGAAGTTGTACTCACGTCGGTTTTAAAAAGATACAAACGAGAACCAAACCAGAGCGGGATGCTGCGTCCTGCGGTTCGAACTGTCTGCTCTGGCTAACAAAGTTTAAGCAGCTCCCTCGAGTCACCAATGAAGTGCTTTTACGCTCCCCCAGTGGCAGTGGCAATATGAAGGGCTTTGTTTCCACAATCCTGTAGCTAACAATCATAAACGGGGCCTAGCTAAGGACGGTCGATGCTTGAATACGTACCAAAGTTAAAAGATTGACACTGCATAAAGCCATTATAATCAGAACGTTGAATCTTTGTGAGGAAAAAGAGATTATTAATGTGTCTGAATAATAGCATTCACAGCTATAGACACTGGGAACCCATTGTCCAAGGCAAGTGGCTTCTCTGTCTGACCCATGCCATTTCTTCACGCATGCACACGGTGACATCGCAGAGTACCACTATTGATGGCAGGGGCTTCTGTAGTCATATGTCATCGAGATCTCCAGCCAAGACAATTGAGACTGAGTTATTGAGGTTGCTGAAGTCTCAATGGATTACCAATAAAGTTCGTCACCATTAAGGAGAACAGAAAATCATTACCATTTTTACTGAAGTAATGTATTTACCACCTATATCACCTATATAAATATTTGTGCATTTTAGACATGGTCAAGAAGATGTGCTGAAAATAAGGGATTTAAGTCACTTTGAACATGGCATGGTTGTTGGTTCCAGATCAGGTGATCTCTGTATTTCAGAAACTGCTGATCTGCTGGGATTTCCCACACAGCCATCTCTGAGGTTTACAGAGAAAGGTCTGAAAAAGAGGACATATCCAGTAAGCATCGGCTGAAATTGCCTGACATCAGTCAGGTTATATTGAGAGGAGAATGGCTAGACTAGTGTGAGCTGACAGAAATTGTTCAATAATTCCTGGGTTACAACCCAGGCATTCAGAATAGTGTCATCATCTAAACACACAACAAGCTGAAACTTGAAGCAGAGGAACTATAGCAGCAGAACACCACACCAGGTGCAACATCTGTCAGCTAAGAACAGGAAACTGAGGTACAGTTCTCATGAGCTCATGAAAATGTAATAATATGAGATTGCAAAATGTTTCCTGGTCTGATGAGCCTCAGATTTTGTTACACCATTTAGACGGTTGGGTCAGAATTTTGAATAAACACCATGAAAACATGGATCCATCCTGCCTTTTATTAACAAATGAAGCTGGTGGTAGTTTTAGTGGAAAGTGATATTTCCTTGGCACACTTTGGGATTCTTAGTATCAAGTGAGTATCATTTAGAGACCACAGATTTGAACTTTGTGACATATCAGAAAGTTCAACTTGGTTTCTTGAACGTGACAATGAGTTTGCTGTACTCAAATGACCTCCACACTCCAACAGAGCACTGTTGGGATGTGGTGGAAATGCTGAGTGCTATTTTTTTTTTTTTTTTTTTTTTTAGTTGATTTTACTGCTCATAATCAAATTGTATCTTCAAGTTAAGAGTCTTAACTTTGATTTAATTGAATTTCAGAAATGGATTGTAATTTTACTCCTTACGACTTAAGACTTACTACCTCACATTTTCAACCTGTGTCCATACTTCAGGAAGGAGAGGCCAGGGTGAGGTGGGATGGGATTTTACTTAAAATTGCAGGAGAGTCAGATCAAGAGCTGTCAGGACATACCAGCTTTGAAGTTTTTAGGCATTAAAATGTCTAGAAGGGGAAGTAAGAACCTTTTAAACCATGCTGAAATCAGGTTAAAACTGTTTTTTAGAATGAAACATGAAAACAGGACAACGCTGCCCACAATCACCTAGACAACGGGTTCTTTGATTATATCAAACAGAAAATAGGCAACATAATAGCTATATAATCACTTCAACATTTAATTTTAATTTATCTTTGTTGTTAGATTGTAAAGTAAAGACTCAATAATACACAGAAAACCTCAACAGCAAACAACTGTCTATGAGCAAGTAGTTGGCAACAGTGGGAAGGAAAAGCTCCCTTTTAACAGGACGAAACCTCCAGCAGAACCAGGCTCAGGGAGGGGCAGCCACCTGCCGTGACCGGTTAGGGGCGATAGTCTGTAAATATCCACCACTGTTTCCTAGAGCCTAAAAATATTGACTTTATAAAAGATGTTCACTCCAAAATTAAATAAATGAACAAATAAAAGCTTGAAAAAGTCCTTAAAGGAATTGCTGATTATCAAAATTTCTTTTTGAAACAAGATTTTTACTATCTATATTGCAATGCAATATACAATTAATAACTGACATAACATAATCTACATAAAATTCATAATACTCTAAGCAATTCTGCGATTGCTTCCTGTAGCAGCGACACTGAGGTACTGTGATTATATACCTCACTCTCTGTGGAGATCCACATCCTTTCAGTACACTAGCTGCTCACTGTGTTTTCCTTTGTGCTTTAATGAGAGCGACTAAATCTAACAGAAACAAAGGAATCCTTTCACTGTCCTCCTTGAATTTATTGTCAGCAGTGTTAAGTGCCCAAGTGCTCAGTACAACAAGCCTCCTCAAATGATACATAAAATTAACACTGCACAGAGTTCATTGGGATAAGGCACAACACACACTGAGATGAACTGAATTGTGGCCCTCTGAAAGTCTTTGTTTCATTGCCTTTTCTTGGATTTGGCCCGATACAGAAAAAATAGACAAACATTACCATTACAGATCAAATTTGCCTTGTGCCATTTTTTTTTTGTCCCACTTTGCCACATACAAATGAGAAGCCGTTTGGTTAAGGGCAGATCTCCAGAGACAAATCTGTTACTGGATGACAGCATGCTTACATACACTCTCCTTCTGGCAATACGCTGCACAGATGAGTGCTTTAACTATAAATCGACCCATTTTGAACTGCGTCTATTCATAGCAACAATACATTGCCACGAGTGGAACATTCTATTCATTCTTAGGGGAGCAGATCAGACAGCAGACAACATGCAGGCGATAAAAAAGAAAAAAAAAGAGAGAGAAAAATTTGGTGTTAATCTGTTAGTTTGGCAGATGGTGTTTAAGTCACAAAATGATGACACTGTTGTCAGAGTGAGAGAGAGAGAGAAAAGACAGTGTCTGTAACCTATTGCTTCATCATGCCATCATGGTGAGTGGGGATGGAGGGATCCCATCTGCTTTCTATCTAGATCACCTATCCTTTCCAGGCAGCTGCTCTGGAATGTGACCATGTCAGTCAACTGTTACCACCCCGGTGTCTGCTCAGGGCTTCACCCTGCGCTCAAGTCGCTTGTTTAGTTCTAACAACCCCATGTTTCTTCCAAAAAGTTCAATACAGCCCCTTAAATATATCACGGTCTGTTCAGTCCCCAGTCCTCACTCTCCACACAAGGAGAGAGGACACGACATTAGCATGCCGCAGCCCAGGTCTGAGGTCACCACCACGCTGTCTCTGTCATTCCTCGCCTCCCCAAACACTTGAACAGCTCTGTGAGCCAGAGATCTTGGCAAGCATTATGCTGTAGAAAAATAAGATGTTTAAAACACGACGCAGTGGTTATTGTTGGCAGCAGCAAATGGAGGTAATAACAAAGCCCAGGGATCCTTATGCAGCTGCACATTGGAGCAGGATACATGATGCCAGAGACAGCAGAAGCGTCCCTGACATGGCTCATGGGGAGAAAGGCCTGTTGAGCCAGCAACAAAATTCATTCTGAAGGGAGTACGGTTAAAGGTTTTTGGGAGGGTAGACTGTGTTGTATAACTTTTCATTTTAGAGTCTTTTAATTTCGTGGAAATGCAACCAAATGTCTCAGCTGAAACATAAAAATATAGCAGAGCACACCAATGCCAGCTATCCTCCCGTTTGATTTGTATTCACTGTCTAAAAAATCCCACTGACTTTGCATATCTGACCTAAATTTGAGTCATCACAAACAAAATAAGATGATTTACACCGTGAGATTAATTGTTTGCGACAGAACCCAAAGGCTCCTGGTCGAGTGCAATAAAAATCCTACACAGTGAAATCTAGGACAAACTCAGTGACTGTCTTCCTCTCAGCCATACCTAATTCAACCAATGGCAGCAGCGCCATTAGATGAGAGGAATTAAACATATTGTGTTCGCGCAGTGCTTTAGTGACACTGCTTCCAAAATAATGCACTAATGGCTCCTTCAAAACCACAACCTAATACCACCACA
>NW_005187485.1:1417559-1420386 GCF_000239375.1 Pundamilia nyererei | reverse complement strand
CCTTTTTTTTTTTCTAACCATTAATGGTGCTTATTAAAGGAGCTTCCACTCTCGCTCTCATTGCGTTCAAAGGATAAACGGATGAGGGGAGAAAGCTCTTGTTTATATCAGTGGACATGGCTGCAGCTGCTGCTTAAACCACAGAGTCCGAGTGCGTTTATTGAGCGAAACGTGTTACATAAACTTGCAAACGCCAGATTCACACGTCCACGTGATCCGTTTGTTATTGTCAGCCCTTGCGAGTCTGCCTGTCCGGAACATTAGGTACAGCCCAGGTATGCGCGAATCGAGCAGTGTCAAAATAAATCCTTTTACAGGAAATTCTAAATAAAAAGGAAAGACATGCAGAAACTTGCAAAAAAAAAAGACCCGCAAATGAATCACATGAATCAGTGTAGGCTGGCAATCATTTTTTCCAGGTTGTGAAAACATGCAGGTCTACCTTGTAGTCAAAACAAACTACGTTTTTTGTATCTTTTATTGTTTATGAAGTAAATACGACAAATCGTTTTAATTACCTGGTGACGTAATCCTCCAGCTCCTCGCGAATTTCACAAAATCATAATTAAGCAGCGAGGAGCTTTCAACTATCTTCCCTCCCTGTTGCCTGGGATCAAGACTACCCGATGGTTCAGTCCCTCTGAGATGCTGAAGAGAAACCAGACAGCTGATTGGCTGCTGTCGAGTGCGCCGAGCTGTTTTCTCTTTTCTTTTTCTTTCTTTCTTTTCTTTTTTTTCTTTTTTTTTTACCGCCCCCTCCTCCTCGCCTCCTCGTTTTAGGCACGACGATACCACACTGGAGCTGTGATAAACAACCAGCAGCATCTTTTCGTGCTTTGAGGGGAGGAGATAGTAGATGTAAACAAGGGATGGAGGATCGTACGAAATGATAGCTTTATTAATAATAGCAGCTGTCTGTAGCCATGAACCTTGGAAGGACATGCATGAGAGAGGCCAGTGGTCACATACAGAAGCAATAACAACCAATAACAATAACAAGCAATAACAATCTTTGGCTTTTGTCCAAACACAGGATGGCCAGAGGCAATTATCTCAAGGGGAAACCCGTCAGACTTTAATAAGCAATCTTTTCAGAATGGATGCATGTCTACAAATACTCATGAATATGACTCTTCTTATGTCCAGGGCTGTAATGTGTTACACAACCAGTAGCCCATAACGGCTGGACGTGGATGGACATTATGTAACCTTTAGTCTTGGTTGGTTCAACTGTGGCACAAAGGTCTGATGTATGCAACTCAAACACAAGGATATAAGCAGAAAGCATGCAAGCCTACAAGCAAACGAAGAGAGAATAGTGATAGCTGATCATGATGAAAGCAGCCTGGACAGAGTGCAATCACTTGATGACATAATAGTCTAACTCAAGCTATTTCAGTTGCACCAGTGTGTGGTTAGTAGTAGGCTACAGCGAAAACAAGTACACACTGAAAGTGCTTTATGATCAGACTTAGCAATAAGAGTTGCCCTGCCACACTTGCAATACACTAGTATTACCCATAAAAATACCACCTAATCTGGGTTGACTAGAAAATGCCAGCTTCAGTCCACATACAGGAAATATACTGCAGGTGTCAGGTTCATGAAACAGATTTCACAGATATGCTTACACTTTTGTTGTTAATATGATATTTCTCTTTTCATGTAAAATAAAAATAAACAAAAAGGGGAAGTGTGGTTTTTTTGCGGTCTCATTAGATCAGGCACGTAGCGTGGGTGGATTCAAAGGTTTTGGGCCGTCTAGTTTCACTTTGACAGACCCTCACCACTTGTGGCATATAGCAACATGCAAGTATTGATCATCATTTTCAGTTTAAGGCTGTTGTATTGCATATCAATACCATCATAAATACCTATATTTACTCACCACTGTTACTGAGTGGTGCAGGATTTTAATTATACACTTAAATTAGACTTAAATTATACAGATGGGAGGTGTGTGCTCTCCCCCCCCCTTCTATGCCACATCATAATATTTGATGTAAACTACTCCTACACCCATCCATCTTGCATTGTACAAAACTTAAAAACTAACTTGATATCTCTAAGCATGACAACTTTTTGTACCAGGTGAACAAGTTCAGTGACCTCATCAACAGAAAGTGGAGGATCAGACTTGGCAGGAACAACAAAGCTGACACATCACACAGTCCTCTCTGAGAGACAATAAAAAGGACACACTATACGTTGGTATGCAAACACCGATACAAATTCCCAGCTCACCCATCCAGGTGACACTGGTGTCTACAGCCCTCTAGTGGTGAAAATATGTACAATCCAAGTAATGTACACTTAAAACTCCCTGCAACAATCCATTTATTATATATTCTTAAATAAAACGTGTAATTGAAAAAAAATGCAATAACAACAAGTCTCAAAAGGAACATTATAATGATTAGTGGCTTTTTTGTTTTTTAGAGAAACAGGCAGACTAAATCAGACAAATGCTTCAAGCAGCAGTCATGTGCGGGGTATGTGAAAATGTGCCCCAAAACTTACTTTTGATTGATTTCAAAAGCAGCATACACAAGCTGCAGGCCTGGTACAGCTGTGGTTTGACCCATATATACATGAAGAATGAGAAATTTGATGCTAAAGGCTGTGGTTGTAAGAATGACATTCACATGTTTGACAATTGTTGCAAAGTGAGCCAGTTTCTTGCACCATCTCCACTAAATCTGTAAACTGTTGGCTGTGTACATGGCACATTTCCTAATACAGGGAGTGCAGAATTATTAGGCAAGTTGTATTTTTGAGGAATAATTTTATTATTGAACAACAACCATGTTCTCAATGAACCCAAAAA
>NW_005187485.1:1403358-1416170 GCF_000239375.1 Pundamilia nyererei | reverse complement strand
CATTTGCCTAATAATTCTGCACTCCCTGTAAACAAAGGAAAGCTCACACACCCACACAGTCATATTGTTTTAAAAAAAACAAAAAAAACAAAAAAACAACAACACACAAACAAACTGCTAATTCCATTTCTGGAGCCTCCTGCTGGCAAACTGAAGGGATTTGCAACTGCAACATCCTGTGTCATTCATTAAAATGTATGACTTCAACTGTAACCCATTCCAAAAAGTCCTACCTTAATGCTTCATCTTTAGGTGTGTGTCAAAGCTGTATGACTATTTTTCATGCTGTATATTGCCAACAAAGCAAATAGTCAGATACATATTTGTATTTTGTAAAATGATGTAGACACTGGAAGTTAAGAAATAAAATAACAGAGCAAACATGGTTTTTATATTCTTTACTGTCATATTTAGCAAAAAAGGGTGTGCTTAACATCGTCAACTTTAAAATCGGTTGTTCATAGAAAGGGAACAGAGAGCTGAAGTGTTATTTCAGGCCACTATCTGCTCCACTCTTCACAGTTAGACAAAACATTTTTCCCATATAAGGTTCTCTCTTTGGTGATCAGATAAAAACGGAAAGATTCTCAAATGTTACCATCAGTGAAATGAACAGGAAACTACACCGTGATATATTTAGTTTTCAAAAAGATGCAAAAATACATCTGTCTAACTGAAATGGAACAGAGACTGACCTGCCTCGCTAACTAAGTCAGTGAGATAAAACATTGCTTTAAATAATTCAACTGTTGTCATTAAAAAACAAACAAACAAAATTATTTTAAAAAATGAATGAAACCCACTGACAGGTCAAGTTATGCAGTTGGTATACAAAAACAAAAAACAAAAACAGTCATATAAAAGTGCAAAGGTCCACACAGTACTCTGTTCTTGTAAATAGCCAACCTTTCTGTTCCTGTTTTGATAATGTCAAAATAAATATTTTCTGAGAGCAGCATCTTCTGATCCACCACCACGCAGACATCTGTTTGTTTAAATATCATCGGGAGTCATGATTGAGCTGCCTAGAGGGTCCTGCACTCCAGGAACACTGCAAACAGACTTCACAGTGGCACTCTGAGACTCTTCATCATTGTCAGGCTTCCAGTTTTTGATGTCCCTCAAAGCTATTCCCCCTGTCAAACAGAGGAGATAAGCATTACTTACAAACTTCATGTGCCGACAGTCTTTCCTAATACATACTAATAAACCTACCTGATAATGTAGAAGAACACACTTCATTTACGCTCAGCATAAACACTTGTACACTTTACTGCAATAATTCCAATAATTGTTTGCAGTTCTGAAGTAGTATGCATATACTGCAGATTTCTAATACTTTGCGGGGGTTTCATATTTGTAAATGAAGTTGACATACACTCAATAGGACACTTCATTAGGTACACCTTGCTAGTACCAGATTGAACCACTTTTGCCTTCAGAGCTGCCATAGTTGTTTGTGGCACAGATTCAACAAGATCCTGGAAATACTTATCATATGAATGCTTCACACAGTTGCATTGTGAACTTCCTGTCCCACCCCATCCCAAAGGTGCTCTATTGGATTTGAGTACATGGTTTAAGATGATGATTTGAGCTTTGTAACATGAATAATTTTTCTGTTGTAAGCAGCGATCAAAAGATGAAATGCCCAAAGTGTGCCAGGGAAACATCCCCTACACCAGCCATTCACAAAGTCAAGAATACTGTGGCCAACTTAAAAGCAAGAAAATCTTAAATCTTCACTCTAATAAAAATACAAGAGAAAGTGATGCTTTTCATGGAAATTTTAATTTGAAAAACAACAACACAAAAACAAAACAACAACATAGGCTGTTGGCTATAAACTGCTAATGTTACTCAGTCATATGCAAACCCGTATGCAAAGTGTTACCGCCAATATGTGACCCGTGTGTCACTGGGACAAACCTCAATACCAGAGGAGTAAATGTAGGTCAGAGTAATGAATAATAATACAAACTAACCACATTCTATTACCAGTTTCAATATATGTATATAAATATGAAACTGTCCATAGTTTCAGAATTTCTGTTATTACTGCGGCCAACCTACAAGTTCCTTTGGAGCACACTAGGTGGCCCCAGCCCACACTTTGGAAATCACTGCCCTACACAATTACACCACCAGCACCAACCTAAACTGTCGATACAAGTAGGTTGGATCCATGCTCTCATGGTTATTTTGATGGTGTCTGTGCAAAACTCATTACCATTTGAATGTTGCAACAGAATTGAGACTCATCAGACCAAGCAAAGTTTTCACAGCTTTCTATTGTCTAATTTTGGTGAACCCATGTGAATTATAGTCTCAGTTTCCTATTTCTAGCTGACAGGAGGGGCACCCGGTGTGGTCTTCTCCTGAGCCCATTTGCTTCAAGGTTTGATGCATTCAGAGATGCTCTTCTGCAGACTTTGGTTGTAACAAGTGATTATTTCAGATAGTGATGCCTCCCTATCAGCTTGAAGCAGTCTGGCCATTCTCCTCTGACATCAACAAGGTATTTTCAACCAGAAAACTTGTGCTCAATAGATATTTTCTCTTTTTCTTACCATCCTTTATAAAACATAGAAATGGTCATGCGCGAAAATCCTAGCAGATCAGCAGTTCCTCAACAACCATGCTACGCGTGTAGTCACTTCGATCACTTTTCTTCCTAATTCTGATGTTTCAGCAGGTTGTCTTGACCATGTCTACATGCACTGAGATGCTGCCATGTGATTGGCTGATTAAATATTTGCGCTATTATTTGTGTAAGAGTTATTGAAAACGCCTACCTACAAAAAGTGTAAAGTATAAAGTAACTGTAAAGTATAAAACAGCTCATTGGTAAAGAGTACAGATGAATACTTACTTGCTATATTTTCACTGGGATTTTCTGTACCATAACGGAATTTGTTCTCTGATTTCTTAAAGTTTTCCAGCTATAAAAAAAACAAAACATAAACAAACCCTCGAACACTTTAATGTGTCACAAATTAGATCCATCATAAATCAATCAAAGAAGATATAAGCAGACATGCTTACCTCTGTGCATATGGACTCCGAAAGCCGGCTGGTGAACGGATTTTTATCATGAAATTTGCAAGAACTTCAAGAAAGCCAGAGAGGTATTACTATTTTTTAAAACTAACAGCTTTAAAAGAAGTGTTACAAAACAGAAAGGAAATATTTTACCTTGAACGTTGTGACAATGATGGCTCACAGTCAACTGAGGCCTCTTGGTTCTATTAAAAGAAAAGAAAAAAAAAAACAAAGCTACTGAATACAATAGACTAAACAGGTGAATAACAGTTAGAGGCAGAAAAGAAGCCTGACCTGTGGAGCCTTATGAGTTTTTGCATTACGAGTACCATTTCCTGCTTCGACGTCTCGTTTCTTTGCTTCTTTTTGCCGCTGCAGCTTAACATAATCATACGTGCTTATGCCTTTATGATCTATAAACCAGAGTGAGGAGCAAACACCACAGGATATAGTGAGTCTTAATCACTGGAAGAGGGGAAAATAACCTTATGACATGTATGTCTCCAAAATTCACTTACAGAGGTAAAGGTGAAAGCCCAGCAGATGGCTTAGCAGCAGTAGGCAGGTGGTGCTCAGCATGACTGTTACGAAGGATAGTATTAGGAGACCAGCTGAACTCGTCTTTATGGGAGCTAACGGCAAAAACATCAGCCAGGTACTATTCCCCGACACATCTTTGAAAAGAAGGAACAAAGGACAGCTTTCAGTGCTGCAATTTCCACCGACTCAGTAAGATTATACTGCAGGTCACTCACCGGCAAACTGCGGTGCAGTCCGTAAGCTGTACGGATTGAGGTAATGCTGAATAAATACGAACAACACAACCACAATAAGCAGAAAGACGCCTATTGTAGCTGAGCACAGTGCCAAGAAGAAGTACCTGAAAGTAATGCATGAAAACCGATGAATTTGTAGAGCAAGTTTTACTTCATGTGGACAGCAACGATAAGGCTCATAAATCCAAAAACTTCAACTTACCGGTAGTTCCTTCCACCCACACAGGTGTTCAGCCATTTGCAATGGTGATCAAAGTCTTCCACACACTTGTTGCAAACACCACAGTGTTTTACTTTGGGGCCACTGCAAGAAGATTTAATGTTTTACATCATTACACTTTATTAAAAAAAACGTTTTTCCTCATTTGTGATAGGGTACCTGCCAATTTGAAAATGCAAATGAACATTAGAGACTGCTGCTCAGGATACATACACATTCACATCACAAAGATAACAGTGCAGGTCGTGGATAACATGCGGTTGCTTTGTTCGGTCAAAGAGAGGCATCGGCGTGGAATAGCTCTGCTTGGCCCTCACGCTGTCATCTGCTGGATCTACAGTGAGAACTGCGATGTGTGCGAATAAGTGCACAATAAACGCTACGCCCATCAGCTGCACAAAACAATAGTCAAGGAAGTTTTTTTTCTTGTTTTTTTAAACGTCCTTAAAGAATATTGCAGCGTGTGATAAATGTGCAGTAATGTGAAAAAATATTAAGTGGGACTAGTATGAGAGAACAACTGCTGTACAAGTCTTGTGCATGAGAAATAAAGACTGAAGACATTGACTGTTCTTGTGGTTGACATCATGCGGCATTCAACAGCTTACAAAAAGGCCACTGATTATGTCTTTTGGGCCAGAAAAAGAAAGTGTGTCACATACAGCCCATACAGACACACCACACAACAAAATCCTTGTCCTGTTCAGCAGCACAGACAAAAAAAAAAAAAACCCCCAGCACAGGCTAATGTTTGCTCCATATTCAAATAAGAAAGACCCACTGTGTGTTAAGGATACAGTATAGACCACATGTTTCCACGGCAGAGGCAGAAGCGGGATATAGATACCAAAGCTGACTATGGTGAGATAGCTGTACACCAACCACCCAACCACCTGGAAGGCTTGAGGGGGCCACGACCATCCGTTCCTTCTGGGAGGCTTGGAGGGGACAAGCTCATTTTTGCTGCTGCCAAGCATGGGAGCTGTCTGTCTGAACCTCTGACTGAAGCAGTTCATCTATGGTGCGAGGGAAGAATAAGGACAGGTTGGAGTACACATAAAAGTAGAGTACCGGCGGAGTGTGGCCACATTTGCTGGGGAAATGAGCTAGGAAAATGAGTTGAGCATAATGGCAGTGACTGTTCATCCACAGATGGTGCTATACCGAGACTGCAGCTAGATGTTCTACAGTGATCCGGCCACTCTGGTTTACTTTCACGGGTGTATATTTATTGAAAAAGAAATATATAAGCACTGCAGTGTGATAGTAAAGTGAAGTGTAACTGAGGAGCAGTACAAACTACATTTCTTACATTTTAAACTTCATAAAAGCAGCATTAATTTCTCAGCCACTAAATTAAAAAGGCAAATAAACAAGAACGGAGACTCAGTCGCAAAGCCTGCAGGAAACAGCTGATTAAAGTGACTTCCACAAACCTCTTTTTCACAGGCCTTGCAATCACATGTTTTGCTTTTAGCCTTACCCTTAGCACAGCATATGAATTGTGCAATCCGTTTAACTTAAAAAGCATAAAAGGTCAATTGTTTCTGGACTTTCTGCAAAAAAGGCAGTTAATTATGTTCTTGTTCATCTATGCATTAGAAATCTGAAAAAGAAGCAACAGAGCCATCCAGCTGTACTCCTGGCAGCTAGTTTTGTTGCCTCTGCTTTGCTTAACAACTAAAGCGAGTAGCTGGCAATCAGTTTATGGTTGCTTTAGTGGATCAACCCGGCTGTTAAATTTGCAATCAATCTAGCTGACTCCATTTGTACCCGTTAAAATAATAATAATAATAATAATAATAATAATAATAACGACGACGACACTAGTCTTAACCCATAATTACTTACCTTTCTACTTGCGACAGCGACCATAACATTAAATTTTCTTCAGTTCATTCGATTTTCACCGCCTAATATCCCATCATAACTTTGTCAGCCAAGCAGGTGTTTCTTATGAGTAAAAGTCACATGAAAATAAAAACACGACAACATCGACAAATAACTTTAAAGCTCTCGTGTGTTGGGTAAAACGGGCACACCGGTCCTCCGGTGTCCTTGGATTTGTGAAAGCCGAAGGACGTGAAGTAGAAGAATCAACTCGCTCAGCAGGACGGTGCAGCGCTATGGAAACTGTGCGACAGCGCATGCGCAGTGGCTCTCTTCGCGATACCTGCCCTTTTCCCCTTTTTTGTGTGCATGTGTTTGTGTGTATTTTCTTCTTTGTCAACCTTGACTCGCCAGATGATGTGCATGCAACTCGCCTATTAAACGCGCTATTAAACACTTACAGGTGTCAGGGAATTTGAAACCAATGCTTCCACAGAACAAGAAGGAACTGCAGACAGACACATGTGCTCACAGGGTACTTCTGCTTTCAAAAATAAAGCCCGTGCTTTATTTTCAACTCATATTAGACCGTGCTAAATGCATATGTCGCAGCACCCATAGTGCTTCAGTTTCACTTCCCCAACACACCGAGACAAACAGCGTACATTGCTCAGTTAGAACTTACAGGTGGAAGCTTACCCATGCTGAAAACCCGAGGCCTCAGCAGTTCAGTTACTCTGAAACTGCGTTTTCGCTGCAAATGCACGATATTTGGATAACACGGACATTTCCTATTTTTGTGCTCCCCTAGTGTATATACAGTGCTGTGAGAAAGTACTTGTACCCTTCCTGTTTTCTTATTTTTTGCAGCGATGTCAGACTTACATGCTTCACATCATCAATCAAATTGTAATATTAGACAAAGTTGTATTTATACATTTATTTATTTGTATTTATTCAAGCCTTCCTGGTCCTGTATGAAAAAGTTAGCACCCCCCAAACACACGCACGCACGCACACACACACACGCACACACTCCTTTAAAATAATTAATTGTGATTGAATCAATAAATCACTTAAATAGAACCGATCTGACAAGGTAAAGCAAGCTAAACAAGTCCAAAAAGCAACACATACGACATCATACCACTATCTACAGAAACGGAAGAACAGATGAGAAAGTAATTGACATCTATCTCTGAAAAAGACTAAACATTTCTAGTCAACCACAGTGAGAGCCATTGCACATCAGTGACTCCTCCAGGAGATCACAAAAGAACAGCATCTAAAGAACTGCAGGCCTCACTAGTCTCAGTTAATGATTCAACAATAAGAAAAATACTGAATAAAAATGGCATCGGATGCCATGACAGAACTCGGCCCCTGTGACTTATCTGGGCCGAGTGTTTTGAAAGACTGATGAGAGATCACATCACTTCTTCACTTCCTGCCACCATCGACTCACTTCAGTTTGCTTACCGGACTAATCGTTCCACAGATGATGCCATATCTCACCTGCTCCACACATCCCTGAGTCACCTGGACACTGGCAGAGGGAATTATGTTAGGATGCTGTTCGTGGACTACAGTTCAGCATTCAACACAATAATTCCCTCTAAGCTTTTCACCAAGTTGACGGATCTAGGACTCAGCTCATCACTGTGTCAGTGGATCCTCAACTTCCTCACAGACAGACCCCAATCAGTGAGGGTGGGAAAACAAGTCTCCCCCTCCATCTCACTCAGCACTGGAGTGCCTCAGGGCTGTGTTTTAAGCCCCCTGCTGTACTCACTGTACACTTATGACTGTGTAGCCACATCCGACACCACCTCCATTGTCAAGTTTGCTGACGACACTGCTGTTGTGGGCCTGATCTCCGACAACATCGAGGTTTCTCCATGTAACGATCTGCTAGGGAGTGTGGGGGGGCACAGCCCTGTCCTCCGGGGTATGAAGCAGGTATGGAGGAGATCAAAACTCCAGACATCCAGAGGCCCCCAGAACACAAGAGACCAAGGAAGACCAACAGAGGGGCAGCCGCGTCACTGTCCCAGAAAGAGCTGAGGAGAGTCCCAGATGAGGGCTCACTCAGCAGCCGCGGAGCAGAAGCCAGGGGGAGTTGCAGTGACGCGCCCGTGAGCTCCGCCGGCAGCCAGCCGTGCCTGAGTGACCGAGCCCCAGGCAGAGAGGCCGGGGGCACCCCACCTCCGAAGTGGCCCGAGCGAGCCCCAGGCTCCAGGCCCCGATAAGCGGCCGCCAAGGAGTGAGCCGGTGTGTACCTGGACGCCCATCCCCGGACACAAAGAACCACCAACGGACCGATGTCTGAGGGAGTCCGCCACTGGCAGGGGAAGTGGTGGTAGGGGGAGATAGGCCTCCAAACCTTGGAGGGCCTGAGATGTCCCCAGAGAGGTGGCGCCTGACACCCAACCTGACATATAGACACAGACATACAGGCACACACATATACAAACATCCATTCCCACCCTCATGCTCTCATATACACTTACTCCACACTCAACCAACGTGGAGACAGACATAAAGAGACGCTGTACACACGATCACACTCCCCAAGCGTACTCTACAAACCGGGTCTAGGTGCCCTTGCCCCTGGAGGGGGGGAACTGCACCCAGACCCAGGTGGTGTTACCCTTTTCCCTGCGGTGGGGGGAGGCAGACCGCCCCGACTCCGCAGCAGCAGGGAGGCCCCACACTCCAGACCGCAGTCGGACGGCCAACTCCTCCTCCTAGCCCCCCCGCTCCAGCAGGTCGCAGAGAATGGGGGTGAGAGAAGACTCCAAACCTCCCTCCACCCGCTCATCTTCTCACTGTTGAGGTCTGGGAAGCGCTTCCGCTCCCTTAAGGCCAAAACAGAGAGAATGAGGAGGAGCTTCTTCCCCCAGGCTATTCGGGGCCTGAACCAGGTGTAGGACTGGACTCTCCCAAACACGTCACTATAAGACTGGACTCTCACACACGTCACCACACGCACCACCACACATTTCCTATAATCCTATAATTCCTATAATTTATAATCCTTATCTTTATAATCTCTTCTGCTATCTGCACATTCTTTACTGTAAAATAAATTAATAAAGTTAATTTGTAAATTTTGTTTGTAGTAAACTGTAAATTGTAAATATTGTAAAACTTTTCTTCTGTCATTTAATGGTCGGGCATTGTACAGCTACAAGCATTTCACCCCCATGTCATACTGTGTATGGTTGTGTGTGTGTGACAAATAAAATTTGAATTTGAATTTGAGTCACAGGGCCAGCGGCCTAAGCAGAGAAGCTCAAACCTCCCTCCCCCCAGCCACCTTCTCCAGGCCAGCCAGGAGATATGATTTCACCAGCGTGTCCTGGGTCTGCACCAGGCCTCCTCCTGGTGGAACATGCTCAGGACACCTCACCCAGGAGGCATCCTTGTCAGATGCCTGAACCACCTGTACTGGCTTCTTTCAATGTGCAGGAGTAGAGGTTCTACTCTGACGTCCGGATGGCCGAAATCCTCACCCTATCTCTGAGGGAGAGGCCAGCCACCCTTTAGAGAAACTTCATTTCCACCACTTAAAACCCACAGATAAAAAAGCAGAACTTTATGGAAGGTTTGATTCCTGTTACATCTGCAGTAAAACATCTAATTTCACAAAAATACATCACACCAGCAGTCCATAGTGGTGATAGTATTATCGTCTGGGGCTGGACGATTAATTGCTGGAACCATGAATTCTGCTCTTTACCCTAATAAATGAAAACAGCATTTAAAAACTGCATTTTGCATTTACATGCAAAAAAAAGAGGGCAAATGCTTTTTAACAACACTGTATATAATCAGAATAAGTAAAAGATTTGTGTCTAATAACTGAGTGCACACATTCACAAACACAAACATTTATTTTTCAAGTGCTGCAACTCATACAAAAACACACAATCACACTAGTCTGTACACTTATGTTCAGTCTTTAACAAAGGTCTGAGGCTCCTGCTTTCTTCACGGCAATTCAACAGTCCATAACAGAGTAGCCAGAGTGGTTAGCAACAGGATAACAGTGCGGCAGTGTGTGGTCAGCCGTTGGCCGTGTTCTCTGGCTCTGGAGACTGCAGGAACTCATAGGGATCATGAACCATTTCAGACTGGTCCCCAACACCCAGATGAGATGGGCTCCCTATGGATGCACGAAAAAATGGTTCTTATGTTGTATTGCTGGCACTAGTAGCTCATTTCATATAATCATTAAAATAAAGGGAAAAGAAGGCATTTGCTGGAGATACCTAAGTGGTGCTGGTCCCTCTCGGAGGCATTAGAGAGTGAGGACAGGTTGGATGAGGGTCTGGAGCCAACTCTATCCACCTGCGCTTCTTGGAACTCCTGCAGGAGTTTATCAGCATCATCAAAAGGCTGCTGGCCCTCCTCATTACCTGGCTCTTTTTTCACCGTTTTGCCTGATATAAAAAAAAAAAAAGGCTTCATTATCAGGAATTAAAGGGCACTTCATGCGACCTTAATAAGGGCGCACATCCATAAAAAACTAAACTAAAACTTGCACAATTCAGCTGAATTTTGTTAAGCAGAACAATACATTTTTCCCACAGAAAGCTCCTCTAAACTTTGAGTACAGATTCAGTGGAAAAGAAAGTGAAACAGCAAATTCAGCATTTCTGTTCTATGCCAATGAAGGAGACGTGGCTGCCGCATGTGCTGAAAAATAGTAAACATGTTTACATGAAAATAATGCCCTTTATTCCAGCAACTCCAAATATTTACCTACCCCTATGGTAACATCACGTTTACCTGGCTTCTCTTATCTAAATGTCATTGTATTTGAATTACTGATATAGAAATATGAATGTATATACAGCATGTTGATAGAGAACAATCACCTAACGAGTTAAGCATGGTGATATCCAGAGACATATCTGGATAAGTCTTCATTGACATGAAATCCAGCACCGAACTCCCCTCTCCCAGGCCAGCTCCATCTGCCATCTGAACAGAAAATATCCAGCTTGAATTAGTCAATCATTTCAGTTGAAACAAGAAAAACAATAATCAAAACATATTATAGTATCTTCTTTCATGAGCCACAGCGTACCTGCATGTCACAGATGTTCGACTTGGTTTCGTCAGGTTTCAGCATTATATTTCTCTTCTGAAATGTTACAAATAAAGAAGCTTCGTAAACGCAGCAGAGGAACTAAACTTTTCTTTAAGCAAGCAAAAAAAGAAAAAGAAGAAGAAGAAAAGAAAAAAAAAGAGACTATACCTGTCGTATCTGATTGACAGATTTTGTGTGATCGTCTGCGGTCATCTTGTCCAGGAGCCCGTCAACCCAATGCTTGGTGACACCGCTGCAGCCCTTGACAAACTCCTGTATACTTAAGTAGTGAAAAAAGGTGATCAAAAATGAAAAACTTACCACAACTGGATAATTTATCAGTGCGATCAAAAAAATGACCGCCTACCTTAAAGCGCACTGAACCCCTGTGTCATCTCCATAGGCTGAATAGAGCATGTCCATCTCATCAGGTGACAAGTCTGCAAAAACAGAGTTCTTCTGGAGGCTCTGGACGTTGTAGGCACTGCTAAGAAAGGTCACTATACAAAGAGAAAGAAACTTGTTAAAAAGCACGAACTATTTAAAATAATTAAGATTAAGTAAATCAACGAAAGTATATATTATCACATACCTTTGTGTCTCCTGTCATCTTTGAAGCCCAGGGTTGTTAACCCAGGCAGAAGCTTATTTGACAGAGAACTTAGATCCACTTTATGGGTCTCTTCCTCTGCAAAACAATAAATCAAACTGGGTTCTTACAGAGATATCACATTTTATAATGATATAGCAGAAATAAAAAGGTTTTAGTAGATATATAAAAGGCCGTGTAGTGGTAGCAAACCTTCTGCATCAGGATCGAGTTGATTTACAACAGTATACAAAAGAGAACTGTCAGACTCCTTACGCAAATACCCCATCTGAAAAAGCAAAACACTGGGTAAATTAAACGCTTTAAAAGCTGTCAGCTCTAATAATAAAAAAGAGCTATAACTTGTGTAAACATTGGATACAACTGGATTGTATAAAAAGTGTTCAAAGTGTAAAACCTTGGAGTTTGGCATGTATCTGTTGATGCGGTCGTGAGCTTCATCTGCAGAATGTTCAACCAGCGCCAGAACATGCTCCTCTGCTGTGCTGTCAGTCAAGCTGCATGCGTTTCCCTCTGGTTCATACAGGTAACTGAGACGGCAGAAATGTTACACAGTATCAGTATACAGACGAGGTGTTGTGTGACAAGATTCACAATGCATCCGGTGTCAAGCACTTCCCCACTGTCTTCTCTGAATATGTTAGTCTGAACACGTTCGCAAAAAAAGTAAAGGTGACATGAAATGTAGACACTGTTCAGGGAATACCTGATGACTTCCTTCATGTCCTTGGCTGGCTGCTTCCTGGGCTTCCTTGGAGATTCCATTGGAATGTGGATTGTCTCTGGAGGAGGAATGTCAGCTGTCAGGTCTTCATCCCCCAAAATGGCTGCTTGCTGGGTAAAATCCATGTCCTGCATGAATGACATGCTGCGTTTCAGAGCCAAAAGCCTTTCCTGGACAACGAGTAGAAAGAAAAAAAAAAGACACAATATTTAAATTCCACTTTTATGGAAAAGCAATAATAAACAATGATATTGGTAGTAAAGCATTTGTACCGATTCCATAAACATGTGACAGTATATTTTAACCAAAGCAAAAACGTATATCCTCAAGTTTTGGGTTTAGAACATCAAGGTTTGCATTACTAGTAGCATTAGTTAACAACATTTGCAGTCGATTGAATATTGTTTAAATTAATGGTACAGTGGGGCAAAAAAGTATTTAGTCAGCCACCGATTGTGCAAGTTCCCCCACTTAAAATGATGACAGAGGTCAGTAATTTGCACCAGAGGTAC
>NW_005187485.1:1368498-1401854 GCF_000239375.1 Pundamilia nyererei | reverse complement strand
CACTGTATATCTTCGGAGTGATTCGTTGGATTGCAACACCCAAATCAGTTTTATTTGTATGTGAGAGTCGTACAACTCTGCTACTAAAAATATCAGCGCTTTGAATATATTCCATAACTGTGTATGGAACATGATTTGACTGCTAATAACTTCCTTTGTGATCTCTGTTGCTGTGCTGTTTTATCTTTATAAAACAACAATATAATGTACACATCAACAACAATCATACACTGTTGTTATAACAAATGAATAAAGTGTTTTTGCCTTTGGTTTGCTTGACCGTGTTACCTTGCTCATCATCTTGAATCCTGTGTGAAGCAATTTCTTTGCAGCCTTGTAGTAGACAGTCTCTGGTCGGTTGTATACCATGGCATTGTCACACATCAGTTTAAAATCAGCCTGAGGAACAAAAAGTGTTCAGTCAACTATGAAGGCTGCAGGTTTAATGCCCAACATCTTTAAGCTGGGAAGAAAATCTAATTCACAATTAGATGTTAAAGGCACCCTCACCTTAAATTCTGTTACTGTTTTATAGTCATTGTTTCTATTCTTGTCTTTCATGGTGCTGAAGTCCATAGGATGTTTGATGATCATTGAGTAACCAGGAGCGATTGCGTCTGTTACTGGAGATGCAAAGAACCCATGGGGATCTTTCCTGGAAAGATGAGACACACCATCAATGTTATTGAAAGCACCAGCTTTTAGACTTGTTTAGACGTGCCCAGTGTTCTGATCTGATCAAGAATGTTATCTTTCAGGTCAAAATGGTCATTATTAATGGATCTTGCTGTGCTTTTATCAAACAAAGAATTTCATAATGTAGCCTTATTCACATGCCACATTTTGTAATCTGTGATAAACAAACAGGGCTTCCCCTCAGTTCTTCAAAAGAATAATAATTCATTATCTGCTAGGTTAATGTTTGAAAGTATGTCAAAGGAGCGATATTTATTGGCCATGTTCAAAATGTAGCATGCTGGTGTTCCACGACAGAACAGCAAATGCAAAATGCTCTATTTTTAGAACATTATTAGCAGGAAAGTAATGCGAACCTCCCTCTCTAAGAGAATATATGTGTTTATCTAAGCTCGTGCTAATCTGCCAAGTGGACTGTGGGAAAAGACACATGCAAAACTGACATTTTTAACCTACTGGTATAAAAAAGGAAACAGAACTACTGTGGACTGCGCTCATCGTAATATGTACAGTTAGGGCCACATATATTTGGACACTGACACAAGTTCTGTTTTTTTTAACCTGTTTACCGAAACATTTTCTAGTTATAGTTACATAATGGACATGGACATAATGTGTAGACTCAGCTTTCATTTGAGGGGATCAAATGCAATGAAGGTATCTGCGGTGCCTGCATTTGGAAGATTTTGCTGTAAACAGACAACACTGTTCTTACCTCTGCAGCTGCCTCAGAAAGTGTTCTAGCAGCTGTTGCCGTGGTGTGGACTCATTCTCTAAATCGGGCAAACATAAACTTACAAGTAAATTTTTGCCCAAATATAAAATGCTTGTAAAAACTATATGCGCTTATAGACAGGTAGTCTTGCCTTGCTGTGTCCGGCACGCTCTGACTGGCCTGTCTCCTGGTTGTTCTACGTCCACCTTCACAGTGGGGTGAAACTCCTCCCCTTCGGGCTCTATTTCAAACCGTTCTTTCTTCTTCTTTTTCTCTTCTGGCTGTAGAGACACACAGAATGTAAACAACTTGTCAAAAATAACCATAATAATTTATTGGTCACAATCTTAAGATTTAAGTTTTATCACCTCCAATCCAATACTTTTTGACAGTGTGAATGGTTCAACAGGTCCAGCACCACCACCACCACTACTACTACTAGCAACAGTCACTGCTGCCGCCTCTGATTCACTCTGCTCCCGCTCCCTCTTCTTCCTTTTCTCCTCCTGTGAAATGGTAAATAGTAAATGGACTGATTGTTATATAGCACTTTTCTACTCTCCCAGAGCACCCAAAACGTTTTATACAAGAAGCCTCATTCACACAAGCACTGTCTTTGACACTTAAGTGCAATCTACCGATCAAAAACATTCATACGTCAATGGATGCATCAGAGAGCATCAGTATCAGTATCTTGCCCAAAGATATATAGCATGCAGACTGGAGCAGCCAGAGATCAAACCACCAACCTTCCGATCAGTAGATGACCTGCTCTACCTCCTGAGCTACAGCCACCCCAATGATATGAAAGCCAATTAAAAAACAAACAACTTAAAAGTAGTAAATGGTGCATTAGTCACGCAGAAGAACGAAATTCAGCTACCTAACCTTTCTTCGCCTTCTCTCCTCATCATCTACATATTTGTCTTTATCCTTTTCAGATTTTTTCTTCTTCTTTTTCTTCTTTTCTTTGTGACGTTCTCGCTCGTGGTCTGATCTGTCATCGTAGTAGCTGGAGTCATGGCCGGACCCAGAGAGTTCAGTCACTTCGCTTCCTCCAACTTTGAGCACAAGCTTCAGAGGCTTCTCAAGAGCTTTGTCCTCATAGTCTACAACCAAAACGAAGAATTGGTAAAGGTATTGTGTCAGGCAATAGCAGTGACAAAGTAGAAGGGCAGTATGAAAGAAGTTGACATTAACATGCAGATTTTCTTTAAAAAAACGAAGGACTTTACACGCCAAACTGGTTATTATATAAAAAAAGGCATAATAAGCTCTCTGGTTTATATAAAATATAAGGCATAATAATCTCTGTTTATTTTTTATGTATGTATGTATTTTTTTCCTACTTACAACCCAAATACAGTTTGTAATTTTTAGAAGTGTTTTATAATAATTTATAACGTAAAACAAACAACAATAAGAACATAGTATACAACGTAATGCAGCAAAGTGATTAATGCGAGATTTTAGCTATACATAATTCCACCAGTAGATGAATGAATGAATGAATGGAGCTACTATACATAAACTAAACTCTGTCAGCTTTAATGCTAGCTAACATAATGCTAGCTAGAACAAAAGCGATGCTGCAGTGAGCGCTCGGTGTGCAAATAAAATGTGCTCTAATGTACCGTCAACTGTTCTCCATTCCGGTTTATGCTTCTTATGTTTTTTCCCCATGTTTCTGTTCAAATTCTCAAAGTCGTAAATTTATTCCAATTAACACTGGTCGCTAGCGTTAGCCTAGCTGTGAGAGAGACGGTCTTCTTCTTCTTCTTCTTTGTGTTTAACGGCGGTTGGCAACCAACGTAAAGCAGCATTACCGCCTCCTACTGTTCCGGAGTATGGGTCAGACAGTGAGTTTACAAGCTGTATCAACCCCCCCCAAAAAAAAATGCAAGAGAGACGGTGGGCAGATGTGACGCTACAAAAACTACTGTCGTATTTCCGGTTTAAACAAAACGCGCGGAATTCGACTCATAAATATCGGCAGCACACGGTTGATAGTAAAAATACACCAGATGTTTGATTGATACGACTAAACAGTTTGACGACGCTAATGTTTTAAGGTTTGGGTTTTGTTTTGTCACCTCAGCAGGTTATTTTGTTCAAATGAGGCAGCTGGGTTAGCTAGCTCACGTTTACAGCCTTACCCGGGTTAGCTAGCTTGCTAACGCGATGTAGTGATGGGTTTTGGTTCAGTACTTAATAAAATACAGAAGCTCTCTGAGACTTGCTGTTGTTAAAGCCGCAGTTATTGCTCTGGTGTTCACAGTTCTTCGGCAATGGAGGATGACAGGATGGAGACGGGAAACCTCACACCAAAAATCCATGTGGAAGTTCACGTTAAATCTGACAGGTGGGTAGTTTAATCCTAGTGTAAACAGTGAAGTTATTATTAGGTCAAACCCATACACAGGTGATAAAGGACATGAAAAGCTAAAATGCCTCCTTTGGTTTACTTTGACCCTTTGAACTCAAATGACTCCTTTTTTTCCACCAAAGATTTAAATATGTTTCAAGTCATGTCTGACGATAACGTTTGTTTAAAACAAATCAGCAATGGTATTGTCATAGTACCAGCCAGAAGCTAGATATATACACGCATGCCTTCTTGTGATTTGTGATTTGTCTTTCATATTTCAGCACAGCTAAACGGTCTGAGGTGAAAATGCATGTTCAGAGTTTACTGAACTGTCACAGCATGGTGTTTGGAAACTACGCATGGACAGAGTTTGACGATGACTTCCTTCAGAAGCATGTGGCATCTGTGGTTATAGCTGATCTAGAAGAAATAGTTACACAGGTCTGTTATTTCAGTTTGTTTTGGGGATGAAAGCTCTGCAGTATCATTGTATTAGTAAAGCTTTATACTTATTAATTTTTATTCTCCCTTTCAGCCCCTTGATTTGAAGAACTGCTGTGTCTCTTTTCACATCTTCACACTGAGCGAAGATGGACCTAGCATGCTCACTTTGGAGGAGGATGAGGAGCTTTCAGCAGCAAACCACTGGTTGCTGCCTGCAGGTAACACTGCGTTCAGTTTAATTCGCTTTACTGTCATTAAAGCAAAACCAGTGCAATAAATTGTCTCTTATAGGTAGGTTGCAGTTGTTGTTGTTGTTGTTGTTGTTGGCAGTGTGTGACAGTTTCTGGTCTAGTGATTGTGTGCAAAACAGTGTATGACTATGCATTTAATAAGTCATTCATAAAGGACTTTGCAACATATTGTTATAGAGACATGAGAAATTTACTGTCCTGGGGTGGAGAAAGGAAAAAATGAGCCTTGGTGGCATTTCAAAAACACTTGGTGTCAGTGTTTTTTGGTACCGTAGATATCTCTGATAACAGGTAGCTGATTGCTAACAGTACTCTCAGCTGCTGTGACTTTCCTCTGCAGTGCCCTTTCGTCAGCCAAGGCAGAGTTGCTGTACCAAACTGTAAGATGGGAACATGGAAAATAATGCTATAATATTTGTGCAGTGGTGAAGCTGGAGAAGTGGAGAAACTTGTTTTGTGACAAATGGGCCCTTTTCAGCCGCCTCATGAAGTGGTGGCGACACTAGGCCTTCTTTATCAGACGGGAGATAAAGAGACCAAATCAAGTCCTCAGCAATATAGACATCATTTCTTTGGTCTCTTTAACATTAAGGTCAAGGTTGTTTTTAGAGGACTGTATCACCAGATGCTGGATCTTCTTTTCATTGTTCTGTGGACCATCTTGTTTTTTTTATTAGATATTTGGACAGTCAATGTGACGCCATCTGCGTATAGTGGAGGATAATAGTATAATATAGGATGTATGTAGGATGGAAATGGTCGTTTGGGTATGTTCCAGCAACATCTATCATCAGGAGGTTCTCAGAAAAAACATCTCATTTAACAGGCAGTAAAGGACTGGAGAGCAATGATTGATGGTCACGATACGTTTCCAACGCAGCTTTAAAAAAGGAGGGGGAGAAGATATTGGATCCATGTGACCCTGCAATCTTCCTGCATTGAGTTACAAACTGACATATTTTAACCAAAATCTTTTTAAATGACATTTTTGTATCTTCATGGTACAAGGTCTGTGCTGAAATGTTTATGGATCATATTAAGAGTAGGAATGAGTATTATACAGCAGAAAGAATTGTGAAAATCTAGCGCTTATTTAAACGTTTCTTTACTTTTTGCTAGTATCAAAATTGGGATTTCATTTGTGTGTTTGAATCCAGCATGATCAAAACCTACTTTGCAAATGTATCAGTATTTTACATTATGATGTTCTTGTTACAAATGTACAGGCTACATGTTTCTGTCAAACAGGCCTCAAGATCCTGCTGCCATGTTGCTGGTGGAGCATCTGCTTTTTATTTCTTCTTTTTATGGGATAAAAATAAAATAATCTTGGTTTAGCATTCGAGATCTGTGGGTGTAAAGCTTGGTGAGCATGTTGTGCTACTGAGGACGATATTTTTTTTTCTTGTAGCTCATAAGCATTTTCTGTTCTATTATACATGTTAAATTGCTTTTTTCTTTTTAACAGCTGAATTTCATGGGATTTGGGAAAGTCTGGTTTATGAAACTGGAGTCAAAACTCAGGTAAAATAAATTACAGCTGTTTAGGAATTAGGAAAAATGATCAAATAACCTGATGTGTAACCTAATGCTTCTTAACTTTACCTTATTTCCCCTTTTCTCTAGCTCCTGGATTATGTCACAACAACAATTTATTTCTCAGACAAAAATGTTGACAGCAACCTGATTTCATGGAATCGTGTTGTTCTGCTTCATGGTAAATATTTAAGAAGGGAATTTCTACAGTGATTGTTATTACATTGGAACAAAGAGTAATGACTGTCTCTCTTTGTTTGCCCACATTCAGGACCTCCAGGCACAGGGAAAACATCACTGTGCAAAGCTCTCGCCCAGAAACTGTCAATCAGACTGTCAAGTCGGTAAGATTGTCCTCATTCTAGTGAAACCGCTCCAGCTATGACTACACCAGCACTTTTCATTTCCAAATACACCTTTTTTTTTCTCCTCTGCAGGTATTTATATGGCCAATTTGTTGAGATAAACAGCCACAGTTTGTTCTCAAAGTGGTTCTCAGAGGTACACCTGGGTCTTTTTTTTAATTTTTTTTTATGTTTTTGTTACTCGTATTGTCTCCTGTAGCTAATTATGCCTATTTTTCACAGAGTGGCAAGCTGGTCACAAAGATGTTTCAAAAGATCCAACAGCTGATTGATGACAAAGACGCTCTTGTGTTTGTTCTGATTGATGAGGTAAAATGAAGTGTATTTATTTCATTTTGATTTGCTTCTGTGTCTTTTATGTTTCTCTAAGACAGGAGAACTTCTTGCCAACTGGTTGTACTTTGTTACGTTGAAGTGTGATTGAAACGGTTTCTCTTTTGTGAACAGGTGGAGAGTTTGACAGCAGCAAGAAATGCCTGCCAGGCAGGAACAGAGCCTTCTGATGCCATTCGTGTGGTCAACTCGGTCCTCACGCAGCTGGACCAGATCAAACGGTCAGAATGCAAACCTTTCTTAGTGATTTTATTTGTTTTAAATTAGAGATCGACTCTGTACTAGTCTGTTGTAGTGGAGAGAGAGCAGTGTGAAAATGAAGCTGTTGTTTAACACATGGTTAAAAGCTTTCAGTAGAGACCAAAAGATTGGAATTGCAGAGAGAAGTGGTGGAAATGAGCCTCCTCTGTAGGGTATCTTGGTTCTCCCTTTAAGACAGAGGAGGAGCCCAGAGCTGAGCTCCTACACCTCTACATTGAAAAGAGCAGCTGATATGGTTTGGGCATCTAAACAGGAGGCTCTGAGGCAGAACCGGGGCATACTTGAAGACAATATGTCTCTTGGCTGACTTGGAACATAACATTTCCATGAGACGTAACCTTTTAGGGTGGCTGTGGAGACTGAAGTCTGAGTTTCTCTGCTAAAACTGCTACTGACCCAAACTTGGAGTGACAGAAAGTAGATGGATGGATTATTTACTTATTATGTCCTACTTTAAACAAGTTGTTCTGTGTTGGCTATTGGGCTGATATTTCAGACATTCCAATGTAGTGATCTTGACGACCTCCAATGTGACAGAAAAAATCGACTTGGCCTTTGTAGACAGAGCTGATATCAAGCAGTACATCGGACCGCCATCTGAAAAAGGCATTTACAACATCTACCTCTCCTGCCTGGAGGAGCTGATGAAGGTAATCCAGTAATCTGGCAGCTGTTTATTTCCACTTCTAAAGTGAAACACATCTGACTTAAATGTTTTTCCATCTAAAATTGCAACTACACGGTCACGAGGTGGGCAACCAAACTTGGCATACAGGTCTATAATAGATATTATGATGTCACCATATTGTGTAGTAACCACCTGACCAAAAAGAGCACTTTGCCAGTAGGAAACGAATGTCAGTTTCCTGAAATGTTACATACGTATGGCAGCCATCTGGTGCAGTGCACACCATGCTGTCCAGTGCCAGGCATTGTACCTTGCAATCTCTGTATGAGTGTTTGTGTAACTGAATGAAGACACTGTAAACTGCTCTTGATAAAAGGGCTACATAATGTACATATAGCAGTTTATTCCAACAAAATATTGATAGAACAATTTTTTAAAAAAAGTCACGGTGCAAAATACAATTTAAGCATATTTAAGGAAAGCGAAGCGGTACTGATTTGTAACTTGGGCTTGTTATGATGTTGTATAATATGATATTTTACTACAGTACACATCTAACTAGGCAGCTCATTCTCTTGAAATGGGGTCAACTTGAAAGATGTGAAATGTAAAAGTAAGGTCAGAGGTCAAATGTGACATATTTGGATGCAAATAAGTGCATCCAGGTGCAAAACAAAACAACCCCACGAGAACCTTTGGAGGAGGTGGTCTCCAAAGGAACTCCAGAGCGGTTTGTTTATTTTGTGAACGTGATCCAATCTGAACAGACCACCAAGTGTAAATTAAAAATTTGAGCTAAAAACATCCCAAAGTCACGTATGCTTTGTAATCGCAGTGCGGCAAAGGACTACAGATGTGCAAAGGTCTGTACGGGCCAGTGACTAGCTGTTAAATTAACATTAATTCTCAGTTTTCTCACACAGGACATTCTTCCTGTATTTAGGTTTTTTGCAGAAATTTCTTGACAGAAAAATCACAAGAGGCACTTTTAAAATTCAGCTTATGTAAATAAAATGCAATTTTGTTTTCCGACACGTCTCTGAGTTGTGATCTTGGATGTACACAGTGCCAGATCATCTACCCCCGGCAGCAGCTGTTTACCATGTTTGAGCTCAAGACTATGGGCTTTGCAAAGAGTGAGGTGTCCGAACACAGTCTAAACCTGAGGAACATTGCTATGTAAGTGCGCACTCCAATAAGCAGCATCTAAATCAGAGTGTGGGAAGCGAAAAGAGATGGAGGCCAATGCTCAGTTTTTTCTTTTTCTTTTCAGAAAAAGCAAAGGTTTGAGCGGAAGAGCACTCAGGAAGTTACCATTTATAGCCCATGCACTCTTTGTAAAGGTAGGTATTTGATTGTTTTCTCCTGACAAACATAAGATTCACATAGGCTTTTTAAAATGGTTTGTTGTCTTGCAGACACCAACAGTAACGCTTGAGAGGTTTCTGGAGGCTATGGGCCAAGCTGTGGAAAAACAGAAGGAGGAAAAAGCTAACTTGGTCAATGGTATCTGAACCTGCTGAAATTCCCACAGGCTGACTGATTGTGCCTTGTTTGTGGTTTAAAACCTATAAAACATCTTTTTTATAGAGCTTAATCAGTTCATTTGTCAGCACTACATTCAATATACATACACACAAATGCTATTTTAACAAGTGCTGTAACACAAAAGTGTTTATTCAGGTAATTTTTCTGGTGCTACTCTCTTAAATGACCAAGACCATATCTATGTCGACAGAGGAATTGTAATTTTAAGTTGTAGCCCCCAATGCTTGAATTTTTCTTTGTTTTATATGCTATTAACAAATATGTTTACTCTTTTCTCACTTCCAAAGTATTTAATATTTGTTGCTTTAACCATAACTGTTTCTTTTTGTTTTTCTTTTTTTTAAACCTATACTATTTGTGCACAGACATTAGATCAGTCAGTGTGTAGCTATGCTGACATGACAGCTTGTGAGTCCCACAATGGGCCAACAGACTCACTGGACAACAAATCCAAAATATAGTAAACATGTTGCTGTTTGTTATGAACGGTTAACCTGTGTGTGTTATTATGTGTTCTTGTTAATTGGTCCCATTCAAGGTCGCTTATTTCACCTGACAAGTTTGTAAGCTCAGCTGGCTGCGTCCCCTACAGAGGGGGTTTATGCCTGTGCATGAATCACTCGATGCAAAAAAACAAAACAAAAACGTGAGTGGACTTTACCCTTCACATACAATCTGCTTTGTGCTCTGTTCGCATGTTTGTTTGTTTGTTTGTTTGTTTGTTTTATAAATGAATGTGATAAATCCAATTTAAACTATCTGGGTTTGTTGTTTATGGTTTAATTTTGTATATAACATTGTAATAAACAGCATTGTTTCCTGATTGCAGTGTCTGATGCATTTTGGAGATTTTAATACACTACGTCCACCACTTGGGGGCGCAATGAGGCTGTAATGCAGTTCTAGACATAAACAGAATTCAGTTTATTACAGATTCTGATTTGCATGGTTGTCTCAGAAAGGGCAATAAGACAAGATGGATCACGATAAGGTGGCAATAAAAGCTAATTGCATATAATCTTGTGGTAAGCTTGTATCAACTAGATGAACAATGGTTTTTTTTTGGGAGGGTTACCAACAAAGTCCTGCAAATATCAAATGTTACCTTAAAACAAAGCAACAAAAGAGCAGTTCTACCTAATATTCCTCCTTTATGATACAGGCCCATGCACGGGAATTTAAAGTGATTCATGGTTATGATTTGGGACTGTGAGCTTTTACATGTTGCGGTCTTCCATTGTGAACTAAAAACCAAAAGGTTGAAAGATGACTGAGTTTGAAATGCGTCACTCCTGTACACAGTTTATACGAACAGATCGGTGGTTTCGTTGTTCGTATGAACATGTTTTGCATTCTGTGAATGCTCTGCTGCTTTGCATGTCAGCTGCCGGCTTCAAACAATGTGCCCTTTGTTTGTTGCTGGCAACAGCTTTTTCATTCCACTTCAAAGGTGAATCCTGTAGGCTGTTCCTGAATGTAAAAGGAAAGCAAATGTTGGATTTGTCTTCATTTGCACGCTCCAGACCTGCTCAATCATAACACTGTCACCTTTACAGTGACCTTTACTGCGTGTTTTATTAAGCTTGTAAGTATTTTATTGGTGGATTTGATTATGCTGTCAAAGGTCTATAATTAAGATGGGGAAAAAACGAAGATTTATGCTATAATTAAGACCAACCCAGAATGGATTTCCCCTCATGCATAAAGACTGCATTTGTGTGAATTGCCCCTTTAGTGCCATGTTATCTTTTATACCTAATTGTTTGGCTCCCATTATATCTATTTGTCAGTGAATTTTTGAGTAAGATGAATCACACGAGGGAGCTCAACTTGTCTCTAATCTGATCAGTGATTACAAAGGTGAGAGAAAAAGGGGGTAGTAGAGAAAGGGAGAGCTGTAAGAACGGGCACGGTAAATAAAACCATAATTGCTCTGTCTGCAGGCCTTTTTCTTTTCACTGTAGTCTCTCCAAAAGCAGGCAGCTGTTAAAAGGCAATCAAGCCAGAGAAGGAAGAAAAGTCAAAAGCCTTATTGTTATGGGGATTTTATCACTGTTTCAAGCAGACTTAAAATGTCAGAAAACTCCAAACAAAACAAACAGTCTGATGTTTATCCTCTCAACCGTTGTTCAGGTACATTGCTGAAAGCAATGGAATATACCTTTATGTGCCAATGGTGATTCAAATAGAGGGGTGGGGGTTAACTTACACTCTTACTTATATGCGCGGTAAGAGGAAAGTGAGCCAAGCTGCACACGAACTATGGAAATTATCACTCATCTCCTCTGAGTTTTTAAGAGGTTATGATTTACATTGCTGGTCTAAAAGTGTGATACTCAGTTGTTAGTTTAGAAATACTTTTTGCCTTTGCCAGCGTGGTAATCCACATCCATTGCACAAATGCATACTGAGAGCCCATAAAGCCGAAGCAGTGTTGGCTTTTCAATTCTTCTACATGGCAGCCTTTGATCATAAACTAGTGCTTTTATCCAAATGAACATTTCCCTCATAAGAAAACTGCAGCGCGCTCTTTCTGTCTCTCTCTCTCTGTATCTGTTCCCAGTCAAGACTGTCCTGTCAGAAATTATGAACAGTTGTTGTTTCTCGAGTCTGTTGAGATTTCTGTACCCCATACGTTTGTCATCCATTTAAGCAGGATGTTAGAAGGCGTAGGAGAACGAGGATGAAGGAGAGATACCTTGTAAAGAGACTGAATCCTGGGAGCCGGGCTGCATGAAGAAATTGTGATAATTAGGCGCAGCAAGTAGGATCAAAGGAAGCTGCCATCAATGAGCTATGCAAATGTCGACTCGTCCTGTCAACCGCAGACAGTGATCTAAGATTTCTGCGTCTTTGAGGAGTCATATAGCAGTCACACTGACAGAAAGAGCTATACTGCTGCACATTAAAGGTATGGCAGTAAAAGTGGGACGCTATCATACAGTACCACCCTCAGAAAGAATAACATGTTTCAGTGGCTCTGAGAATACATGCTCATCCACGCAGCTCTCCAACAACAAGGTTTAAGTGCAAGACTGTGATGTGACAGCAGCACGTGGAGGAGACAGCAGACAACAGTTTGTGTCTAGGTTTCCACGCAAAAGATCAAAGTAACACCTTTCTTGATTTCTTAAAGGATTTGTACGACCGAGGAACATTTACAAAACAGAAACATTAGCTTCACACTGAGCGAGACATTGCTGTAGTAAATTAATATTTATATAGCGCGTGGAATGTGTCCTGCGATTGGGCTCTTTTAACACTGTGCCAAAGGAAACAAACTATAAAAGTGCTGAGGAGCTTTTGAAGTCTGCTGGGCTGAAGTACAACATGTTCTTCCTGGCTGTCTTCAATAAACAATAGTTATCTTTGGCATCTACTGTGCATATATGAAAAACAAATACTGGAAACGACAATAGGAAGCCTATCCGTATTCCCACAAACCAAACAAACTATATACGCCACCTAACACTGATCCTCAATCATTCACGACACTAATCCAGAGCATCTGCAAGTAGTAAAATAGTCCAGCAATAATTGTGCTACAACAATTTTCTTCAAGGTTTTATAACCACAAGGCTATTTGGAGATAATTCACTTTTTTTATTCAGTTATTAACTGACCTCTGGTGTAAACAGAACTACAAATGACAGAATAATGAAAAGTATTTGCCATAAATATGAACCTACAAGAAATGAATTAGGGATAAAACATGAATGGAGTCAAAAGGAAGATGACACCAACAGAGGACATGGTTCAGCTTTCAACTGCTCATGAACTGCCAATAATTGTTTAACAGTCAAGAGAGACATAACCTGCAACCGGAAAAGGAATTGACTTTTCAAAGTAGAGGTAGAGGTGTGTTACAGCTGTACTAAGAGAACATACGAAAAATGAAAAACTATCGAAAGGAGAAATTGTACAAAATACAAAGTGTATGGAACGTGTTTCTTCGAAAGCAACTTTAAACTTTCCATTATCAAGATGACATTTTGAAATAACTCACAAGTTTTTTGTATTCAGTGGTGGAATAAATAGCATTTCCAATAAAAAAAAAAGCAACATCATAGCATACTGTCTTAAATTAAAAAACAAAAACAAAACGTTTGGACACACGCTGAGATTTGGTGTGATCTGTAGAGCTGTTTTGTCTGAATTAGGGAGCGGGTTGGGGGGTGACTTGACCAGGATAATGGTGGTGGGTATTGGAGATAATTTCATTTTATTATGCCTATAAGAAATAAGAATACTCAACTCTTGTAAATAATAATCATTATAAATGATAACCAGTTATAGCAACAAAAATCAATAAACTAACACCAATCAATTAAAAGAAATACCACCAGCCTATCTAATATCAGAGTAGGCAACATTTCCATTTTAAAAACCTTATCACGCATACGTGTATACATGGTAGATCAAATCTATTTCAAACCGAGTTCAACTTGCACCAATGGTGTGTTTTATTTTGTAAAAGCCTGCACCAGAAGTGTCCCTCTCTTCTTCTGCAAGCTTGACGCCCCGCTCTGCCGTTTCTGTTGCGTTCAAGCAGTTTCACATCAGTTGAACGGGAGTAAAGCTGGAAGCCAGACTGCGAGCGCACCCTGAGCCGCTTACAGATCATTTTAGCGATTTTTATCAGATCATCTCATCGCTGACAAGCGACGCTTCAATGATAGCGCGATATATGTGCGCACCTTTGGATGAAGTTGGACTTTTCTTCTTTCTAAACTAAAAACAATGTGATCATGTAGAGTAAGAAGTGGCGGATTTCGGAGTACATTTACTGATCCAGGGAAGAGGGATTTAAAGAATGGGCAAACTTCAGTCAAAACACGGTAAGACAGCAAAACACATATATAAATAAATAAATAAAAAATAAAGTGAAATGACACAATTTGAATATTGTAGCCTAAAAAAATCTAACTAGTGTCTCTTTTACATCCTCGTGCGTCGTGATCCGTAGCGTGCAAGCGCAGAGAGAACCCTGAAGGTGAGGATAAACGCACATCATTTTTGCGTAATGGTTTGTAAATGGTAACGGTCTAATAAACCGCAGGACTAGCCTGAGATTTGTACCTGCTAATCGCTGTGTATTCTCCGCGTCTCAGGAGACAGTTTTGTGGTGAACGCCTTCCTCCGGAGAGGGATGGAGGAATGTGAGAGGTACAGTGCGGCGGATCAAAAGCTGAAGAACATGCAGGTAATACTACACTTATTAATTATTTTCTTACTTTCTTCAAAACTAAGCTGATCTTCTATTGATTCAAATTTTAGGATGTGGATTGCGTGCACATTATATATGTTTGACAGTTTACACAAAATGCATTATTGTGGAGGGGCGAAAGCATGCCAGGTGCTTTTGTGTGTGCTTGAATTTGCTGATGGGATGAGTCTGTGAGGCACTTCAGAGCTGTTACATTTCTTTTTCCCCTGAAAGCTGATCTAAGAACTTCTTGACTTAAGTGGAGGCAAACTGTATTCACAGGCATGTGTGAAGACATGCTGATGTCTTCGCAGAGTTGTAGGTTGTTGTTCTTTCTGTCATGTCTGGCTCTGGCACAACAGCGGTTATTCCCCTGCCAACATTGCTGGATGGGTTATGACAGCCATGAGTGAAGCGGCTTGGCAAAGCAACTCAGACCCAAACACACACACACACACACACGGGCTGGTTGGAAAGGTAGTCAGTCATTTCTCAGACTGAGGGATATAAAGTTTGCTCTTGTGGCTGCTGGCATTGTGACTCGGGTTGTGTCTTTTTCTTCAGTGCCTCCTATTCTAGCGCGGCTCCCAGTGGGCAGCCCTCTGTGGCATAACATTACATCACTTCAATTAGCGTACCTTTTTGAGGGGTACTATGAGTCTCAGGCTCTCAGACAGAAACTGCAAGAAGTTCACACAGCGGCACAGACAATCTGTGAGGTAGGTGGCTGTAATAGTGGAAGAGTTATGGATTATATCAGGGCTATAAACCACCCACTCAAGGCAAATTAAAGAGAACTTTACTCGGCTTCAGAGGAGGCTGAGTTCCCACTCCCCTGAAGGAAAACCACCAAAGGCATAAGCTTGGCACTTATTAGTAGGTGGCTCCCTCCCTCACTTCTATCAAAGTCATACCCCTGATTTATTTGTGCTATTAGTTGGTTGTATTACTGGCTCAATCACACCACAAAACTGGATGGCTGTTAGCATGTAACTAGCAAACCCTTTGCTTTTCATGCTTTCTTTGAAACTACCTCCATGTGGACTGAGAAGGTGGATAGATTCAAGCACAGTCATTGCATATAATGGTCTCGATGGGTCTTTGTGGTAAAATGTAATCTGGTAGTGGTTATTTTATGTCAGAAAGTGACTAAAAGAATCAATTTGCATAGTAGAATTTTTTGTTACTTATTAGTACTGGATAGTTTATATTTTTCTGTATGTTGTAGATGTAATTGTAAAACTAAATAAACATGTATGCTTATAAATCTAAAAAAACAAAGTGAACTTCAGAATACAGAATATAAACTACTAAATAAACCACAGTCAGGTATGAAAATTATACTAGATCATATATTGAGTTTCACCTCAGTATTGTATTCCAGATAGAGCATGCAACTGCTTGCTCATATTAAGTGGAAGCTCCATTCATGCTACTAAAAAATGGGCCTAAACCAACTTTCCTGTAAAGATATGAAATGTCCCTGGAGACCCTTTTAATGCTTTATAATTTCCCCACCTACAAGACAGAGCTTCCTCAACGATAAAATTTATCTCTGCTATCAGACGCTCACACCATTTCCCTGTTTGATCCCACATTCTGCTAATTAATTCTTCGCTGGGATCGGATTACTCTGTCACATTTCCAGTTGTAATTATTGGATTATGGCTTCTTAGATGTCTGGAGTTTGGATTAAACAGGTCCGAGCAAACAGAAAAACAGCAATAATGATTTAATGTGTTTAGAAGTTGTTGGGAGTTTTTTTTAGATTCATCGCAGACCCGTTTTTTCCCCCTCAGCTCAGTGTTTTTGCACATGACCCTCATGCCAGATAGAGGTTTCGTCACACGGTTCTGGCTGATGAGCTGCAGAGACAGTTCAAAATTCCTTATGATTTCATATAGGAGAAGATTTGCTAAACACACGGCAGAGCTCTGACCATCCCCCTCCTCATTGTCAAACGGGGGAGTAGAATTCCTGAGTTGTCTGGCTGCGACTTCAAAGCACAGAACTGGGAGTTATAAAAGGGCTCTGATATCAGCGAAGGCTCCGAACCCTCACTCCTCTATCCCACCTCCCCTTTTCCCCGTCCTGGGGGATGGGCTGGGGGATAGTGTGCTACCAGAAAGAAAAAAAAAACCAAACCAAAAACCCCATAACATGCATGTTCCCATCGTCAGTCTGTGTAAGTCTGAATTTCTTCAATAAAGCAGGATTTTTGTTTTGTTTTGTTTTTTTTAACTCCGGCAAAGTGCGAATGCATCGCTGTGCTCCAGGAAGAGATAAAGGATCAAAGGATTTAAAGACCTGTTTAAATATTGATATCACTGCAAACCATGATTCATGATTGCAGCTGTACCGTTTCTTCAGTGTAATCCTATAGTCTCCTTGAAGTGCGGCATTAGGGGACAAAGAGAGAGCGATTCAGCGCAATGACTTTGCTCATCCTACAGTCAAGATACTGACACTTCTGTGCAGGTGTTCACGATGAGTTTTCTCTTTTGAAGCACCTCGTGTGATGTTTAATCATTACATGTGAGATCAACCTAGTGGAAAAGTTACCCACCCCACTACATAATAAATTACCCTAATCTGCGCTTGTTAAATATGTAAGCTACCTCCAAGCTCTGTGAAGCTTCCAGGAACACCAACACATCCACAGTTTCTCTCTCACACACACACTGTGCTTCACGTTGGAGCTTCAAACACTCATGTTTGATTGCCCAAATATTGACAGGCTAATTCAGCTTTTCAGCACCACCTTTTGTCTCAAAACTTCCCATGGCTGCGGCCTCCAAAGAAGGAGTGTGTCAACATCTTAAACTCCACAACAAAGAGCTTTATTATGCCACTTTGAAAGGTTAATAATATCACACTTGAAGTTAAAAAAAAGAAAAAGACTCAGTCAGGAATTAGCTGGATGTAACGATGTGCCAAAAGCTCCAAGACACAAATTTATTTTGACTTACAAAGAGTTACATAGAGCTCACCCCTCAACAATAAATTAGGTTTAAGAGCGTAGTTCCCAAGCAGCTCACTAAACTAATTGTAAGCTAATGTTTTTTTAACATTCAATTTGGAATTCGTGAATAAGACTTTCCCCTTATATAACATACTCATTTGGTGATCCTGCTCAAAATGGATGTTTTCTTTGGGCAGTTTTGCCGCTGGGCATTTGGGTATATCTTCTAGTCGCCACGTTAATTTTGAGTTAGCAGTATTTGATTTGGATCCGAGGCCGGGATATCTGTGTAATCTTAAGACTATGACACTAAATAACAGTTTATTTTTCAGCACACGGGGGCAAGTTTTTAAAAGGGCGATCACTTTTGCTTCGGCTGTGAGTATACTGGATACGTTTGTGTGTGCAGCTCCTGAAGTCCTCGACTTCTTTCAAGAAATATTTTTGTCAGCAGCATCTCATGACTTTTTTATCTTTTGCTTTTCCGTCATCTAAGTCCACGAATGAAGAGGAAAACATCCTAGAATGAGGCACAAGCAGGGAACAATACATGGTGGAGAGGAGACAAAAAAGGTGTGCTTGTATTTGTGCTTTTGAAGAGACTTGAAGGCAGTTAGTTTGTTTTTTTCCACCCCGTCTTTTTTTTCTTTCTTTTTCTTTTTCTTTTTTAAAAAAATTGGCTTCACAAGAAGGCGAGCTGTGAGCCTTCATCTCTGAATGAAAAGCATGTGGCTGGCATCCAGAACAGCGGGGTCTTTCAGCACGGCCTCAGCAGACATCTGTTCCTGGTTTGTACAGCAAAAATCCTGGAGCAGGGAGAGGGGCTGTGGTGGGAAGGGGGGCAGGGAGGGAAGAGGAAAAGAGTACAAGGAGGAGGAATAGAGTTTACGGGTGTTGTTTTTTCTTAAGGGAGATATTTGATTGTTTTAAAGGTAGTGGGGGAAGGGGGGTAATTGAGAGCCTCATCTGCCTTCTTCACTGCTTTCTTTAGGGAGACAGAAGTGGACCATTGATCTTATCTTAGCTTGCTTCCCACATTAACTTGTAAAAGTGTTCAACGTGTAAATCAAGCTACTCTCTTGGTTTTTCCTACACTGATTGCCATTTGCTCAGAACATTCACTCCTCTGTCAGTGTAAACATCATCACCTGCTTGGCTCTGACCCTTCTCACAAGTGCGACGTGCTTGTTTTAGACTTTCTTTCATATCTGAGTGCAAAGGTGTGCACCCCCGCGTGGCTTTGCCTGTGTGTCTGTATATTTGTGAGTGAATAAAAGGCTACAGAGTGGCATGCGCGGCCTGAGTCTAATGGAGAAAGACATTACAACACTGTTAGCAAATTGAATGTTTATTATTCTGACGATACTTGTCTGAAGTACTTGTTTGCTCTCTTTTACTGTAATTCTCTTGTGGCCAATGCTCATGAAAATAACTCTTTATTGCCATCAAAAGAAAAAAGAAACACACGCTACATACTGATTTACACGCTGTCAGCACAAACCAGAGCCAAATTAATCTTATTAGGGGATACTGGGACTAAAAATGAGCTATGGGCCCCTATAGATCCTTCCTGTCGGTTGTTTTAAAAACGCATTTTACTAAACAGATTTGGAGTCACAAAAAACTCCTTAATCTTGAAGGAATATTTGTGTAGATTTTATTGCGACGATAAATCAAACTCTCGTCTCTCTATGGACCTGACTAACATTTATAAAGAGCTTTTCTAGTCTTGCTGACCATTCAAAACACTTAAGTCTCCAAGCCACATTTAACTATGTATTAATACAGGTTCTGCATTATTAGAATTCAAGCTCTTTATCTACTGCACATCCATGACCAATCTTGTTCGAACAATAAATTTATATTCAGCATTCAGCCTGCTTAACGTAAAGTCTTAAAACAGAAAAAAAAATAAAAATAAGTAGCCTGAATCCCTCCCTGCTGCTTCATGTATACTTCTCTGTTGAATATATATCGACTATGCAAGTGGCCAATGTCATTACCAGTATTTACACCTGTGCAGGCTGTCAGTGTGACATGTGGATAAATTTCGAGGGAAGTGCACGCAAGGTTATGGTGTAGATTACAACATTAGGGTTTAACACCTGAGTTATACTTCTATGGTGAATCTGTGTAGAGCCTACGAGGTAGCCACACCAAGCGGCCGATGTTGCCAGCACTTATGCTGCGTTCCCTTTACTTTGGAAGTCGGGTGACATCACTCCAAGTTGACTGCTTTCCAGTAGTAAAGTCGCAAGGAAAAGCAGGATTTGTTTTGCTCCTTGCAAGGTACAGTCATTCATCCATCACTGGCAATATAGCTCAATGCCTGTTTTATTGCATTGCTGCAGCAAGTTCATGGATAGAGCCTAACCACTTCTTTGTGTATGGCTTCTTTAGCGAGCCAGAAGTAGCTGGAAACGCATAGGAGGAATCAAAGGTTACGACGTACCTACGGAGTACATTTAACATGGAATTATAAATCCCCTGCAAGACAACAAAATCATCCTATAGACCCTGCTGTGACCTCCCACACCACAACACGGTATGATGGGGAAAATCGTGGTTTGGTGGTGGTTGTGGTTTGGAAATCTGTGAGCAGCTATAGTCTGCCTTTCTGCCCGCAGAGAGCGTCTGCTGTCAGATGGGGGCAGTGTCAAAGACATGTGGTACGACCGGTCTGTGGGCTACTCTTGCTTGTACTGTTGTTAGACCCTCAGCTGGCTGTGGAGAAGAGTGAAGTTAAAACATACAAATATCATCATCCATGTTGAGCATGGATGGATGGCTGGGTCTACTGCTTAGGTCAACTGTGCTAATTACAGGAGTTTACTCAGGGAACTCAGGGAACATGGTTTCCTTTTGCCTCTTTTCCACAAACAGCTATTCAACTCAGCTCTATTCGGTTTCCATTAGAACTGAGTACCACTTCAATGTGGGTGAGGTCATTATAGCCCACACACACAGCCCAAAAGTCCCTTGACATACTTTTTATGCGACACAAGCACGACACAACAATGGACGATATCAAGCATACATGCTGCTAAACCAATGCTAAATGTCTGCACCTTGTTGCTGGACCACAGTGCTGGTTTGTGTGCAGCCGTTTCCCTCGTCGTCGGGTTTCAAAAATGACAGGTTTGATTCTTGTGAAGGAGTCACTCTTATGACTCATCCAGTGAGTCACACAGTGGCGTGCAGTCTGTTGATGTTGCATATTCAGCTCGACTCGGCTCAGTTGGAACCCTGGACAAGTAGCTACTAAAAAGGTACCTGGTACTGGGTACTGCCATCTAACAGTCAATCCAGAAAACCAAGCTGAGTCAAGTCTTTTCCACTCTGCTTTGTCTGTGTGCTGGCAAAACAAACTTCCCTTGTCTGCTGAGGAGAGGCAGGTGAAGTGAATATAACCTCACTTAAGTTGTTGTTACACTAATGTGAACATAGAATAGAAGCCTCTCACTATGTGTTAAGCTGTCTAAGACTGTCAAAAAACAGTCGGCTAAAGGTGCTTCATTTTGTAAGGTAGAGACCTAACAATAATACAGAGAAAACCCCAACAATTAGATGACCCCTTGTGAACAAGCACTTGACAACAGTGGGAAGAAAAAACTCCCTTTTAGCAGGAAGATACCTCCAGCAGAATCAGGCACAAGGATCTGCGATCAGTTGGGCGTGAAGAAGACCGGAAAAAGGCAAAAAAAAAAAAAGCGATCCACAAATATTTGCGATTTTTCTTAACCTAACAACTTGAATCTAGTTCAACATAAATAATTAAATAATATTCACATGAAATACTCATGTTTGTCTGGTAAGTCACCATGTTGTGATAATTAAGCTATTCAGCTATTGTATATGTTCTTTTTTCCAATCTTGTTGCTAAGAAACAGTCACACTGAATGAGTAAGAGCATACCTTTCAAATAGTGTAATCAAAATACCTAAATCAGCTTCCATAAGTACATAATAAATAGTTGTAAGCAGGCTTCACACACTGCTTTACCCACTGGTTATATTTGATGGCATCAAAAATAAGACAAAAGAAGTTACAATCATTTCGTTTTCTTCATTATTGGACTGTTTATCTTCACACTTTTGGACAGAAGCACTGTTGTGGTTAGTGAAATCTCAGCCACACCAGTGCTTTCTCTTCATTATATTAATGAGAGATTTACACAAATGGATTACAGTAATATCTCACCTTTCTGAAAGAAGCACAGGTTTTTCCTTCACACTCAATGAGCTAGAAATGCATGGTCACCGATGACAGCAGGGAGACCTCGCCTCCACTACATCATGGGTAGTGTGCTGGTGTCTGTTTGGGGCAGCCCTGGTGAGGGTTAATGCTGGTGGGTGTCTTTACCCCCGATCCCTGCCAGGGGAAAGAAAATACCTGAAGCTGGAATCCAGTGCTTAGCGCTGACATTTTTGGCAAAGGCTGCTGGATCCAAGTGTGTGTTTGATCTAGTGCTCTCCAAGCCAAGTAAAACACCGGGAGACTCAAAGGTTATTACATTTTAGTGTGTAAGGTATGTTTCCACATAAACCCCTGTTCTTTTCCAAGTGGACTTCATTTCGCAAGCCTTAAAGCAACCAGGGGAATATTATATTTTTTCAGTTATGGTTGCCCATAGTGTTATTGTATTCTGTCATTGTTAATTGATTGCATTGTTATAATTACATATTTAGCTAAATATAGTGCACAAGATACGTTTGGGGAGGATGTGAGAAGCTCCTGAATATGTGTTTAACTTAACAAAGGACACTCCAGATCTGCTACTCTTCAACATTTAGTTTTGTTTGAGGTTTTAAGACACAAAGGAAGTCTGAGGTTTTGGTTGTTTGCTTAAAGAAGACAGGAGATTACTCTTTAGGAAAGAAGTGTGTTATGTATTAAATTCAGCCAGTCGAAAATTGTCCTAATACATACATATCAAATGTAGAGATGACTTTTATGTTAGATAATCATAGAGGGAACTAAGATGGGCATCACAAGATACAGAGTTGTGGGAAAATCAATGCATAAAAAAAGGGGGGGGGGGCATTTATACAAAGTATAGCTGAATAGTTTTGGGCTGATTAACACCTTTCATGATGCGATGCAGTGTACGCCTCCTTTTGTCTCTTGTTACCTTCAATTTCTGTGTTGCTCTTGTGTAAACATCCTTCAGGGTCGCAGCTTAATGTGTCGAAACTTCATCCTTGCACCGCATTCATGAACCTGACACCCTGCTGGGTTTGAGGCTTCAGAGTGAAACACCACACATGCCACATACCCTGGCTTCCTGTAACCATCCAAAAAAAACAAAAAAGACCAAGAGTATGCTGGTGAGCTTATTCTTTATGCATAGATCAAGCACTGTAGTAATGCATCATGCTCAGTGTTACACATGCTACGTTGGGTAGTACCACGATTTTGTTTCACGTTCATTCAAATTTCAAGGTAACTTGAAGAAGGTGGAATTTATAGCAGAACTGTTCTCACTGATTAACAGATAACTATCCACCTTCCTGTCTTCAATTTGTACATAGGAATTACCAAATCCTTATTCTTTTTTTTTTTCAAACACAGCCTAACCCAGACCCCCAAGGAGTCTTCCTCTCTCTCTGAGCTGAGCCTTCCCCTCTTAGGGACCCCAACCCTGCACATGTGTAGGTATCGCTATTACTCAGCTCATAAAATGCCACAGCCCCATCTGAAAGTGGTTAGCTGTTGAAACACACTAGCAGCTTCAAAGCTTGGATCCAGGCTCTGCAGACAGCACAGGCCTGGCCCTCCTTTTGCACAACGCATTCCTCTCCGATGGGGGATGGCTGCAAACGTGCTTTTGTTACCCAAACCTGCTCCCGTCATCAAAACCCTCAGTGAGTCCCCATTTAAAGGAAGTGGTTATTTTTGTCATTGGTGGTGATTTAATTTTGGGGGAAAAAAAACAAAACAAAACATGAAAACAAAAAACTGCAGGATGATTCTGCTCATGTGTTCAGAAGAAATGAGAGCTCAGCAGTTCTCACAATATGCATTGGTTATATACCCACACACCTTTTGTGCTCCTATATGTGACAGAACAGGCGGGAGAGGATGAAATGCTGCTGAAAGAGGCCTCTGTTCTTATTTCCTCTGAAGGCAGCCTTCTTTTCTTCCCCCACCCATTTTTTCCTGAGCCCGTCCACTTCAAAAGCTGACCTGAGCCCTGTGTGCCATGTAACATGTTTACCTAAAGGTTCATTTCAAATAAACAGCAGTTCTCCATGAGACGCCTGCCCCTCCTCACTGAGAGCTTTTCAGAGACACAATCTGCTCACAGGAGGCAGATCTAAAAGAAAACACACTTTCTTAAATCTTGATATCATTTCACGATATTGCCGCTCATTGCCTTTTGTGTCTTACAGTTTTACAGAAGAGCTTACAAGTGTAGCAGAATGTGATGAGAAAATGTGTTCCTCAAAAAAGCCCAAAAATAGTGAGTTATGTTGCAAAAGAATCTCAACAGGAGACTTGGAAATGCATGAAAACATCAGAAATATCACGTGCAGTTGCTCCGCAGGATCTTTCTTTATAACCAGCACTTAATTCTTCATGCTGATAGGGGCCCAACTGATCCTATCATTTCAAAAAATGCCAGTGTATCAGAACACCTGAACTTTTACCCCCACTGTCACATGCTTGCAAGGCTTTTAGAGCTGCTCTATCCTGGTAGCGCCTCATTATCTCATAGCTTTTAAGGTGTTATTGCACATCAGCACCCTTCTGCTTTTTGAAGCATAAATCCCCTTTAAAGAACTTTTATCAGACTTTTAAGTGTCACACTTAGTGCTTCAAGTGGACTGCCTTCGGACTTGCTGCATGATAGAGAGCAAGACTCCATCGGGCTTGTAGCTTTATATCGGAGATAAGATAAGAATACACAAGGAAGCTAACACTAAGCTAAGTGCAGGCTCCTCCGTGGCCCTGTAGACCTTCCAATATTACGGCCATGAAAGCACCAGTTTTCGTGCACTCTGCAGCAAAAAAGCTAAGCTGGAGATGGAGGTGGAGCTGAGCTAAGCTGCCCTCTGCACCATAGCTTTTTGATCTCTGCTTGCGCCATGGATGAATTACGTTTCAGAATTTCACACTGGGGAACAGTGTTTCAGAAACACAGCTAGTCTGTCAGGTCACTAAAGTGCACACATGGCAGCCTGAGTCCAAAAAGAAGACGTGCAGATGTTAAGTCTCGCTGATGGTGGTCTAAGAATCTGCACTTGGCATATTTCTGTGATGTGTTGCAAGTAAAAATTATAATTCATGGTTTGCACCACGAGGCTTTAATATTCTTGTCTTGTAGCTATGATTTCAAGAGCAATTCATCACATGCATACCCTCATATCCTTTTTACTTTTTTTGACCAATTATTTTCTTTGAGAATAATTCAACAGCAATATAAATGAGCTTTGCATGATTTTGGTGCATCACTAATTAGCCCATGTGCTACTTTCTCTTTTCAGTATCTCATCTGTTCCTCTTCAGCTTGCAACTTTCTACTTCTTTTTCAAAAGAGGTTGCGTCTCACGTGCCATAGCATCACAGCCAGTGACTTACTGGCAATTGTCCATTTCACATAGCCGGGCTTCCTTCACATCATCTCAAGATCATGGAGTCTCCTCTGCTTCCTGTGCCCAGCAGGAGTGTATTTTTAGGAATCCTCAGGAAAACATTTGGTTTTGACCCTGGGATGACCCCCTGTCCAGTTCCAGGCCTGTGAGGAACTTCACAGCTTGGATTTAAGCCTGTTCTTGCAGTGTCAAGAATTCTTGTGGTCTTTGAGACTGGCAATCGCTGCTGGCTGGAGGAGACAGCGGTACAGGACAGTCAGGGGGAGTTACACAACAGCAAAGAGAGAAAGGAGATAAAAGGGGTGCATCCACTATGAATAAGCTGCTGCTACTTTTTTCAGCATGTCAGATTAAGATACTGTATTTAGTGTCAAAAAGTGTACCACAGTCTGCAAAGCCAGGACGTTTTTGCAGAGAACAGGAGGGCCTCAAGCCTTAAATATCTCACAGTAAAGAGCACAGTACCAATTATGCAAATAAGTGGTGTCGCCTAGAACCTGAGGTTTGGCAAACGTGTCTGTAGAGTAGTTAGGTTAGATTATAGCAGATGGGTTTTTAGAGGCTCCGCCTTCTTCTTCCCTCATTTGTTGCGTTTTGCTCAGGATTCTGTCTGTCTCTTACCTGCAAGCCGGAATCTCCCTGGAGTTTTAATGCACTGATAATACACTACAACAGACCTTCGTCTCTGTTTGCCTAATACGCCTTCCAAAATGATGTGTTAAGAATCGACTGGTCACGACTCCATAAGCTCTTCTTTTTGTAGTTACTCATATCCATCTGTACTTTTCTTTGTAAGTTACATTGAAAGACATCGGAATAAGTAACTGCTGGACTGGAAATTTTTGGTTTTGACCTTTAACCAGCTTCTGTTTGGTTGGAAGACCTATACAGGAAACCAGCAGACGGCTCATCTACCACACCACAAGCTTTTATAATAACAGCAGGAGAGCCACAACATCTTTTGTCACTGGCTGCTGTATTTGAGATTGACTGAAAAATAGTCAGCAAATCTGCACAGAACTCGAATGGTGTGATGCCAAAAACTACAGGTGCCCGAGGTTTTTTTATTGCCCACTTTTAAGTGACTTTGAGTGTCAAGCGGGTACCAGTTAGGCTACTATATGTCTGCTAGACCTTCCCCTCCTAATTCAACTTAGTAAACTGGACCTCTTGACTGTGTTTGTGGTGTTGGTCCCTTTTGAAGCATTTTTAATTCAGTTAATCACATTTGTGCTGCAGTTTCTGTCATTGAAATTGTAGTGTTTTATTTGTATATTACATAGTGCTAAGTACATACCATGCAGTCTATGGAACACCATGGTCCATAATATATTCCATACTGGACCATATTATGGTAAGTGTTAGAAGTCTTCATTCCTGTGTCCAGCAAATTTCTGATCTAGCGACCTAACCCAGAGCTGATTCAATGTAGGCTAGTTTTGTATAACTAATTTTCTCCTTGCATAACAGTTTTTTGCAATTCGTGGACTAAACCAACATGCTACCGGAGTCCCATCTATGGCCATCTTCCTATTACAGTCTCTGTAACCAATCTGTAGATAATCAGTGATAAATAGCTGACAGACAAATGCACGGCTGAATAAAAGTAGAGATGAACGAACAGAAAAACCGTTGCAATAGCAGTCAAACGTTAAACATAAAAAGGCGATGGTCTAAACGGTAAAAGCACTGAGCATTACTAATTAATAAATAGTTAAAATACGTGATTAAAACTGTTGGATTAAATACATTGTTCAAATACCTATAAACACTACATTCTATAAGAGTATCCACGTAACACTTATTTTGTATTCCATGAGATCATTTTTGAGAGCTGTCGGGTGGTGATGAAGATGCACTTGAGCTTGACTGATACAGATGAGGGAGTGCGTCAGACGAAACAGGTTGAGAGACATGCTACATGTAAAGCAGTGTTGCTGCTCTTACCCACTGGTGTGCAGCTGTCCTTACCCAACATGATTTGTTTACATTTCTCAGTCACCCACAGGAGCATTGTAACGCCTGTAGCTCCACCAGCCTCCAGCCGCAGAGCCTCGCCCCTATGCACTGCTGGGTCTGGTTTTCAATGCTATGACTCAAATCTCTTGCAGCTTAGCAAAATGAGCAGCGAAAACAGTGTGTCGGTGGTTATCTCACAGGTGAGAGCTATTACAACTGACATCTCACTGCTAGACAGACAGCTGGAAACCTGACACGGTGTAGAGTACACAAAAAGCACTCTTACAGATGAGAGTGATTGTGTTGAGGTGTTTTTATTGCCCACTAGAAGCAGACAAGACGGAGACATGCTCACTTGTTCACTGTAACTGACAGACAACCAGTCTGAATTGCTGATGTACTAAACCCCTGGCTACATGAGATCATTGCAGCTGGTTTCAAGCTCAGCTGGACACTTGCATGGAGTAGCTACCTTTGGACCATAATGGTATTGGCGTCCCAGTTGCCTCACCCACAACCTGGCATTCTGAGATCCTCTGTGTTTTTTTAAAGGGCCTGTGGAATGTGGAACAAATCCTCTCAGCTTTATCGGCCTGGACGAGCTCCCCATTGGCCGAGCTTAAGAGCCAGGGCCCTGTGCAGGAGCTTACAGAATTTCACATGGAGGCCAGAAACACAGGAACATCCTGTTTGAGTCCTACGCTGACTTTGATATGCCGGTGCCTTGTGAACTCGCTTCCTTCTTGTTTTCTTGTTTGTCAGGCTGTGCGTATATGCTCAAAATATTGCTTGCTGTGTGTTCTCTGTCTAGTTTATGTGTGTTCTTAATATCTGGTGCTGCAAAGTAAAAGATGAATGATTTTTTTGATTGTTTTATTAAAAATCTCCCCACTTTAATATGAGAACTGGATCATCTCAAGGTCAGGGAAAATTTTTAACAAGAAGCACGATTAATTGGTCATGAAGAGTGCTCCAGCCCTGGATTTCATATGTTTAACACAGTAGGCGAAGCTGGTTTGAATATCTGTCCTCAACAAACAACAAAAGTCTTAATTACAGCAATGTGCAAAAGTCTTGAGCCACCCCTTATTTCTTTCCACTTTGCTTTTAAGGCACTGGACTTTCTTGTCATTTTTAAAGTTGTCTTGAGCAATAGTTCTGCATTCTTTCTGAAGATCTTTCAAAATTTTTCTGGCTTTAAATTGTCTGTTTTTGTTTTTGTGTTTTTACTTCTTTTTGGTCTAGTCCTTGTACCTGAGTATTTTGAGAGAAATATTTATGAATTTGTTTTTATGAAAAAGGCACCTAACTCAAGGGATGAACCAACTACACATAGGCTTAGCAAAGAACCAGTTTTAAATTGAATTTTTAGGGACTTGCCTACTAGCAGCATGTTCTAGAAACATAAAATTTATTCTGAATTCCTTAATTGAATCTACAAAAGAAAAAAGCCCAAAATAAAAAAGCTCGGAAGACATAAGATAGGCAGACACAGACATAAGGTGATTTGCATGAACTATTAGCTGAAAACTTGGCATACCTCTGCATAGTGTGTAGCGTGTCTTCAAAATGTTTTAGGAACTTGGAAAGGTAGAGGACAAACAAGTATAAGACCCAAAAGCTAACTGTAGTAGATTAACAATGTTTGAAAGTCATGTCCTTTAACAATTGAAAAAAAAAATACCTGGCATGGGACCTGTGAGATGCCCTTCAGTTTATCCACCTACTGCTCACTGAAGCCTCATCAGAAATGGTCTCAGTAGAAGGGTGGGTGTCAAGAAGCCCCTTAAGAAGGGGAAACGGGGAGGAGAGGCTAAGATATGCCGAATCGCACAAGAACAATGGGTGTTATGGAGAGATGACTCCAAATGTAAAATTTGTGGTTCAGTCAGTCATACAACAGTGAGTGTCTACAGCCATCTGTAAAACACAGTGGAGGCTCTGGCATGGTTTTTGACTGTATTTCGATGAGTGGTGTTAAAGTGTAACTTATGAATATATAAAAGTATCATCAGATTTTGATTCACCATACAGTAACATCTAAAAAACATTTGATTGGGAAACAGCTTCATTTTTCAAGATGATTATGTCAAATATGTTGCCAGTCCAGTAAGAGCATACCTGGATAAAAAACACACAATATAACACTATCAGTCATGGATTGGCCTCCCCAAAGCCTGCACCTCAACATTTCTGAAACAGTGTGGGATCATTTTGACTGAGGACAGAAGAAAAGACAGCCAACATCCAATGATGAGGATTAAATGTCCTTCAAGAAGCTGTAGAACTATTCCTGAAGACTCCTTAAATCTTTGGGAAAGCATTATGGTACAAACTTAATGTTCTGATTGGTTTAAATGAATGAGTCTCCTAATTATTTAACAGTCCAAACGGGGGTAAAGACTTTACCCTTGGCCCAGACTTTAGACACAAAATATTTAAGTCTTTACTCACAAAACTATGAAGCAGCATTACTTGTGGCTGTTAAAAGAAGAAGATGGCAATGCAGAGTCTGTCGGTGTTGTAATGCAGAGTTCTGCTCTGAGGTTGCAGTGAGAATGTGTGCGCCACATTATGTTTTCTCTGATCAATTACATGAACAGTGTCGTGATCTACTATGAATACTATTTAGTACATTCGCCTAACCCAGATCTGTAAGACTGATCGAGTCACTGGTATGAAGCACATGGTTTCCAAGTCCCTACAGTAGCTGCCTGTGTGACAGCTGAGAGAAGGGCACTCCATTACATCAGTCTTCTATCAAAGCTCACTTTAATGAAAGCAAGCTGATTACAGCGCTGGTGACAGATGCAGGGTGGCCAGCCAATGATGCTAATCTTTGTTTATGCCATCCACCAGGTCACAATCAAAGCGAGAGAAAGATCAGCGGTGGGGTGAGGAGGGGAGAGTTTAAGAGATAGTATATCCTGATTGAAGGGGAGTGGGTGACTTTCAGTGGTTTACATGTTGCTGTTACATAGACATGCAAGCATGCTCATCTCTCACCACAGCTGTTGTTATAGTAGGACAGACGAGGCTTCGCCCCAGCGATTCATGTTGTGCCAAGGGAGAGGTTCTGCCTCCTGTTTGACCTCGGAGAGCATCCCGCTACCATGAAGCTGCCATATCTGTGCCCGGGCTAGTCCAGATGACAGGATGGCATTCTGCTCTGATCTCATTTCCATCCAGAGAAAGACGTGTCAGGGCACGCTGATAGATAATTAATAGACAAAGGCAAATTTTAGCCGTCTGGTAACTGAAACTTGATGAGATGGTGTTTTCATTTCAAACTTAGAACAAACAGTTGTTTTTGGCTCGTTTATGATAGCACGCAAAAATACTGCGGTCCTGAAGATAATTATCGTGCAGGCTGAAATTAGTATAAACAATGCTAACTGTGGTAAAATGCTTCTGTTGACTGTGAGCAGCATAATGTCACTGACTTTGATTAAAACCAGAGGTCAGATAAACAAAAAAGAAAATGACCCTTTTGTTCCAGCCATCAAAAAAGTAACACACTTATTTTTCTTTTACTGTCCTGCGAGGCAGGGAGTTGTGCAACTGATCTTTTGTCTTTTAACTCCCGTTATTGTAGGAACCCCCCCCCCCCCCTTTTTACTCTGCCTCTCTTCAGTAAAACCGCTCACATCTGGTTTTGAGTCAAGGCCAGGTTGGTTTCTTCAGGAATGGAGGGCTTTTATTTCTCAATGGCCCCACACTCCTCTAGTTTCATCCTCCGGTATGCATAAGAAAATCCACTTTGTTTACAAGCTGGTGCTCCCGTCTTTATGTTGATTCTACTCGGTCCACATTTTCATTAGCAGAGAACCCAGCAGTCATCTCCAATTAATAACAGGAATGTTGGCTGGCTGATGGCTATGAAGCCTTTCTGTGTCAGTTCGAGGTGACTTTGTGTTTCCACAAACTGTGAATGTCATAGAGAACTTTTATTCCAATTATATTTTCATATTAAAAAAAAAAAAAAAGCAATCTGGAGGATTTCAGAAAACCACACAACTTCAAAAATACACGAGGAAACAGACTGTATCCTGTTTTGTATTTTTCCATATGTTTATACTTGGATACACATGCAGACATCAGATCGAGTTTCCATGTAGAATAACCAGAGGAGAGAGGAACTGAGTAAAAAAAAAATCATGTTAGCCTCGTGTTTTTTAAGACACAGTTTTCAAAAGCAGTTGTGCATCATATGGTTTAAAGAATTGACTAAAAGAAGTGTGTGCACTTATATTTAGGGGGTGAGCTAGAGGGAGTGATGTGAGAACAAAGATGTGCACTGTTTTCCAGTGGGAGGATGGGTGGTAGGCAGGCTGCAAGAGAGAGAGAGGGAGTGAGAGAGAGGGGCTGCTGGGGGATGTCTGATGTCACCTGGTAGGGAGCTATGAAAGCATCCCCTGGTTACCCTATCCCACATAAAAGTCTGGCAGTAGGCTGAGGCTTTAGGGAAGCTTGGCAGAACTGCTGCATTAAACAGGAACAAACATCACACACCTTTCTTTCTGTCTCTTATGTCAAGGTGTCTGGGAGACAGAATCTGTTTACATGGAACACTGTCGCTGCTTTTTTTCCAATGCATTTTTTAAAGAAAACTGAGATCTGATACCTTATCATTTCCCTGTCATTCCTGTTGAAGTGCCTGTTCTGCACATGCAGTGTTGGCTTTTTTTATTATTTTTTTTCCTCCATACCCAATGTGACACACTTCAAGAATTTCAGGTGTACACCACTGGTAGAAAAATGAGGAACACTTTGCTCCAAAATGCTAACAGATTTCCGCAGGCTGCAGAGCAGTTTGTGATCTGATAGTGAAAGAATGAGAGCTGCTAGATGCCAGAAAGCAGTTAATTACACATGTGGTGGGCAGATTCGAGCCCGACACTGTGGGCGATGGGGATAGAGATGCCATGTGTTTGGACGTTAAACTGCAGACTGCGGTCGGCCCCAGCCTGCTCTCTCATTAGCTTCCCCCATAGATGTAATGAACATGGTGGTGGTGGTAGTCGGGGGAGCCATGTGCTCAACACAAGCCCCGCTGGTTCCCTCATTTTGCACTCAGCGAGATGCGTCCCAATATGTGATTTTTAATTAAAGACCAGCTGGTTGATTAATTTAGTTTCATTGGATTTAAGGCTGAATCATTTGGAGGTGCTCATACCTTGCTTCGCACCCTCATGGGGATGAGGATGGGAGGAATCGGTGGTTGTCTTTGATTTTCCCCTGAGCTGCAGAACAGTGTCTCTGTGTGAACTCCCTCTTCCTTACATACTGGCCTTCATTATGGGACTGAGCACAGAGAGGAGAGATAAAAGCATCCAGTGCAGAGAGGAAACAACAACTTGGCTGCAGAAACCACAAAAGATGGAAACTGCTTTGTTTTTTGTCTATGGATACATATACGCTTTGTTTCCAGTGTGCGCTTTTGATGATTAAAGAGCCCTTCTTGTTTGGTGCCCAGGGATTGGTATCAGTTGTCTCCACCTCTCAAAGAAGCCTTCCAGAGCCTCTAAAAACCCACCTCCGTCCCTCCCCCAGAGCTCCCAGAGACTGGAGTAAGCAACAGATAGGCACTATCTCCCAAACTGCTTCCTCCTTTACCTCGACGCTTATCTGCTTTCTCGCTTCTCTTATCTTTGTCTCTCTTGTTCACCTTCCTCCTCTCTTCTCCTTTGCGCCCGCTTTCCTCTTTCTTTCTTTCTTTCTTTCTTTCTTTCTTTCTTTCTTTCTTTCTTTCTTTCTTTCTTTCTTTCTTTCTTTCTTTCTTTCTTTCTGTCTTTCTTTCTGTCTTTCTTTCTTTCTTTCTTTCTTTCTCCTCACCTCCTGCCTCCCTTTCTTCCCCCACCCCGAGGCTCGACTCCTATTCTTTTTGCTGTTTTTTCTCAGTGTCTCCTGTGGCCAATTTGCAAGGGGTATCCAAGCCTTGACCCTGAGACTCAATGGGCTCCCCCTTTAGCGGTGAAGGTCAGCACCAGATTACAGGCTGGAGGTATCATGCTCTGAAGTGAGGAATAATCATAGGCTTGGAGATTGTTAAATAGAACCACAGGCCCTGGTGCTGTGATTACTCTCAGAAAGGGGAAGGGGAAGGGAGAGGAAAGGGTGGGGGGGCTCGTTCACCTAAACGCATGCAGATGTTCAGACTCCCGCTCGAGCCTCAGTTGAGCTGAAGGTACATGGAGTTCTTTTGTTTTCTAGCATCTATCTGTTTTTTATTTGCCTCATTTCAGTGGGCCTCCTTGATTCAATCTGGTGTGATTTTATTTCAAAGTGTGTGTGGAGCAGCTTAGAGTACTGAGAATGACGTAAATAAGATGAATCATTTGTTGTTTAAATACTTGTGGTTTAGGGCCTGTGCTGCACTTAATTTTCATTGTTTCCACAATCCAATTGCAATTAAAGATTAGCTCTGTGTGTGTGTGTGTGTGTGTGTGTGTGTGTGTGTGTGTGTGTGTGTGTGTGTGTGTGTGTGTG
>NW_005187485.1:1363098-1368478 GCF_000239375.1 Pundamilia nyererei | reverse complement strand
TGTGTGTGTGTGTGTGTGTGTGTGTGTGTGTGTGTGTGTGCATGGAGACCCTGCTGCCTTTGCCTCAGTGTGCCTGAACATATATAGGATGCTTATGAATGCATTGTGGTTCTGTTTAATGCAGGATATTTTTCACCCCCTCCTTTCCCCTGCTTTTGTTTTATGGCTATAGAGTTGTGCATTTAATCAGTCCCATCCTATCTGCACGGAAATTTCCATCTGGTAATTATTCTCCATTCAAAATAACTGTTGCTGAGACCTCACTGTGAAGTTTGTTTTACATAAACCAAACGTCTCTGAGCCGAGTCGCAAGTGAGAAATACGACAGACTCAGAGCTGCCATCAAATGCTTCTCGGTGGGTGTCGCGTCAAGCAGGATGAGAATAAACAGGTTGGCTGAGAGAGAGCTCAGATGATGAAGTGCATCATGGTGAGGTTTTTTGTCTTTTTTTGATGGATGTGAGGGATCTGTTTGAAGGGCTTGGAGGAATCTTGAAAGCTTGGCTGTGGCTGGGCCTGCTGTGTCCCAGACAGTGAAACACAATAAGCGTGCAGATGTTCAAAGTGTTTGGCTGCGCTGGAGCCTCCAGCCCTCTCCCGTTCATCTGAGTAGGAAATGCTTTAGCTGGAACTGTTTGTTTCTCTGTGTCTGTGGTCTGAACTGTAGATTCACTTACATCTCTCTCTCCCTCCTCCTCTTCGTCCTCCTCCTCTCCCTCTCTCTCTTCTAATTTGTTTCCTTGTCACAGGAGTTTCCAAATGGTGAGCTGAAGGAAGGACAGTTCACAGATCAACACTGTCCCCTAGAGGGTAAGTGGAGAAGGATGTGCTTCAATTGATTTGGCTTGTGGTCAAACTACAAGTTTTCCACAAGATTTCTTTGGATGTGATTTTTTGCAAAACGTGCAGTGAGCTGGGTTTTAATGGCTTTGATTAAAGCATACCAAGCTACGTGGACTAAGCACAGCACCACTACAAAATAAACGTCTGTAATAAAACTAGTAAGAATAAGCCTTGTATCACGTGCAGATCTTAAAAGCTTTCCTTAATTACATCTGGAACAGTTAACAGCCATCAATTAGAGCGCAGATCTTTGGCTTCATTTCGTAGGTTAAGGCAAATGCATAGCATAAAAGAAACACTATTTTCCTTGGAATGAAAAAGCAGTCGTGCTTAGACACCTTGTAGCCAGACAAAAAGGATAAAGGCTTGTGAGGGTTTCCGATTAAAGAGGATGTTTGAAATGAAATTAAATCAGTGTGTTTGTGTCTAACTGAAATGTGTCCTCTTGTGTTAACAGTGGTTCTGCCTCCAGAGAAGGCTGAGGGCTGTGAAAGCTACCTGCAGTACCTGCACTCAGAAGAAGGCGAGAGGGAGACACTTAGAGACGCAACCAAAGCTTCGGGGAAGAAGCGTATCAGCCTGGATGTAAGCACAATTATTTCTGGGGACACAATAACATGACATAACTGCAGGAGAAGCGCCAAGCTAACAGTAACGGCTTATAGCAAGCATGTATCTATAGTATTATATGAATCATGTGATTAAAACACATAATACTTTGCATCTTTTTCTCCCACACAACATCGATGAATCCTCTGCAAGCCTTTGAATATTTCGGTTTCTGTGACTTCTCCAGCTGGCCCGTCACATTATTGTGTCCCCAGAAAAACCCGTGTTGTGTTTTGTGTGCTTTTGCAGCATTTGCTGGTGTTTTCCTAAGTTGCAGTCCGCTTGACCTCTCGAGACCACCGTACATACCCACACTTACCACACTTCAACCACGTAATGTGATTATGTTTACAAATACACAACAGTTCAGATGTTTATCACAAAGTATGTGCGCAGGAGTGGGTTAGTGTACGGACATAACTGGGATAAATTTGACTGACATTGGGTTTAATGAGAGCAGGACTGTGGCGTTCCAGCCTAAGCCACGTACAGCTTCAGACACCATTTTAAACGAGTGCGTATAACACTGAGTCAGTGTTGCCTCATATGACACTTTTTTTTTCCCCAGTTAGAAATAAAAAGCCATATGCTAAGATCCAAAAGCAGTAAACTAGTTGTGTGTTTTAGTGAGTAAAAGCTATTTAAACATCTACTGCAGGCAGTAAATGGATGATCGGTAGCCTCTGCCCAAGCTGCCGCAGCATACCTTCTCTATGTGGGCAGAACATCTGTCTGTAGGTTTACACCACTCCAGACCATATCCTGATTGAATTTAGGGACCAATAAATATATTGTAATGTTTAGACCTGCATGTTTTAAAGAACTGCTTGGATTTGCCCTTTGGTGATCACCACTGGTTACGTGAGCCGAGGTTATTTCATGAAACCATAAAGAGCTTTGTCTCTCCCTGAGGTCTCATCTCTTGTAAATGCACGTGCTCATTCACACTGTGTCAGCTCTCCATCTCCACTGCTGCAGGCTCTATTCTCCAGATGTTTATTTTTCCATTCATGAACATGTTACCTGATACTTCTGACTTCAAGTTGGTTAAGAAAAAGTGGTAACTCCGAAAGGTGGCCACACTTATTTTTGACTCATCTGTAGAAAGTTGAAGGACTTACTGACCACAGTGATTAATGCTGCTGTGTTTTCTCTTTGGCACACTGCAGACATGCAGTAGTGAGCATGCAGTACTCTTACTGTGCTTAGGATTGGTAAAAACATGGAGATTAAAGCCAACCAACTGCTAAAAATTTTAATGTTTGTATTCTCAGGATTTGGAGTGTGATGTTTCTGTGGAGGATGACAACCGCCAGGAGTGGATCTTCACTCTTTATGACTTTGACAACAGTGGAAAAGTTACTAAAGAGGTATGTGACAACATAGCGACACTTACTGATGAGCATACCTCTAAATATATTTATTCATTTATTGGCAACTAATTTTATATCAATAAACATGTTCATCCGCGAGTGCTGGTACTTTGTTTTGGTTTCATATTTTATAAATTCCAAGCACCTTATACGTGTTTTGAGATTCAGAGTTGAGATCACTGCTACTTCGCATCATGTTACCTTTGTGTTGTGCTTGTCTGAGCCTTCTACATGTGTCATGTGTCTTCTTACTATTCATAGTCTGTCCTTTTACACGTTATTGTGTCAGACGACAGCACTAGAAACTGTATTAAAAGTGTTTTATCTGTCACTGTAGGACATGTCGAGTTTGATGCACACCATCTATGATGTGGTGGATGCCTCTGTGAATCAGTCCTGTCATAACAAGAGCAAGACTCTGCGTGTCAAACTGACTGTCACTCCAGAGCCCAGAAGCCACAGAAGAGAAACGGGGGCAGGTAGATGGCACCAGCATTATAACTTAGATTATCGTTGTAACAATACTCTTAATTATATCATTACGATTATCATTATTAGAATTATTTTCTGCAACAGAAGCAACAAATGTGGAAAGTGTTTCACGTGTAACCATACAAAAACTTACAGCGCCTGGCTTATGATTTATACATAGCAGCTTACAGATATGGCAAATCGATGGGAAAGATAGTTTTCCCTTGTCTGAACTATTGATCTCTCCCTCATCAGAGCGCTGTCACCAAGAGGAGGGTCGTTCAGCTGACAAGAGGCTATCGTCCTACATCAGGTCAGCACTTGTTTTAAAACCTTTCCTGTGTACACTGTGTTGACTCGACTTGAGAGTTAGCTATTTATTTCTTAACGCACCCACATGCTTATTTACAACAGTAGAGGGCAGAGTAATGAGCCACCAGCCACTGAGGGTCAACATTACTGTGTGGATGAGAACACAGAGAGGAGGAATCACTACCTTGACCTGGCTGGTATAGAGAACTACACCTCCAGATTTGAAGGTAAATGTCTTTTCTGTTCTGTTTTCGTGCAGCCTTCTTGTTTGCAAGTTGAGGGAAGAGAAATAAAATTGTAATTTTATTTACAGGAGCTTTAATTTAGCTGTTCTACACTAATTTCTGTCTCCGCCCTGTCTGTCAGGAACCACCCCTGTCTTTCCTCCACAGGAGGCTCATGCTCGCAGCTCCCAGAGCCGCTCGTGCTCCCAGGAACCAGAAGTCCAAGTTGCGCACCAGCGCCGCTCACAGGTCATCAGCGATAGCTACAATCCTACCGAGTCTCGAAGCAAAGGTGCACAGTTCGTCAAGTCCCCTAAAGGAACCTCCAAGGGTAGCGGAGGCAACAATGGGGGAAGCGGAAGTGGTAAAGCCACTAAATGTCATGGCCACCACCCTCCTCTGCAGACGGTGCTCCACAGCGGCAGCGCAGCAGCTCATGGAGGTCAGGATGTCTACCACTTGCCACACCAAGCCCAAAGCTCCGGCCACCACCAGCATCCTTTGCAATACAGCCACAGTAAACGCCTGAGGGCCAAAGGCCGTGAGGCGCTATCCCCATCCAAAACCCCTCTGCCAAGTCAGTCCCACCCCCAGCAGCCACCCCCAGTGCCCTCTGTACTGCCAGGCCTGGAGAGAGAGCAGGTGTCTGTCCCTCCTGGAAGCCCTGGCTTTGTGGTTCCTGTGGTCCAGCGCCATGAGCACCACCATCATCACGAACACCACCACCATCACCACTACCACCATTACCACCAGACATGACCGCTTTCAGCGTGCAGTGGCTGAAACTGTACAGGACCAACCACAGCCAACCACACCAGTCACAAGGACTAAATGTCATCCCATGGGAGGGTCTCACTCTTCTGCCCAGGATCTTTTAATTTCCTTCCTGAAAGCTAAACAGTTAAATCCCGAGATTCGATGTACCAGGGGAGCATGTGGCTTGGTGACAGATAATGCTGCACCACAAGGATGATATCGTGTGCCACACTGTGAGTGTTATTTGTAGATTTTCTGCCGGGAAGGTACCAGTATAAAAGAGGATGACTTTTGATGTAACAGCCCTCCTTTCCTGAAGCTATTGATTATGCTTCATGGAAGCTATTTGTCAGAATTGTTGTATTGTTCTGTGCGAGACCTTTCCAAAACATGGATCTCAGGTGTAAAGGTGCTGCTGCTCTCAAGCTTTTCAGAGGGTTATTTCCTCTCGGAGGCCTGCTGTGGACCGAGGGGTTTCCTTTTTGGGGGGGAGGGGGAATATGAAATCACCACTGCCAGTTTTAATGCAAAAATATCTTGGTATATGTATAAAAAATATATATATATGTAAACACATTTTACTGTATAATTATTATACTCTATATGCATATTTCATCATGGATATAATTATGCATATATGTATTTTGTCTTTTATATATTTTAATAAACGTTATATAGTTCATTTATATTATTGCAGGGAACGTCTGTTTATTTATCCTTGTAACTGCTGCAAGTGTGGACAGAAAGAGGAAAAACACTTTTTTTATTTTAAATTTAAACCATTTAAACCAA
>NW_005187485.1:1358145-1360911 GCF_000239375.1 Pundamilia nyererei | reverse complement strand
GGTGACTGTACAGATCATTTAAGTAATCATTGTATGATCATCTGATGACTGGCTAACTAAATGGTCTTACCTCGTGGTGCATTTAGCAGCTGTTTTGAAATCTTTGAGCTCAAACTGCTTTCAGTCCCTCTGCACTGATGACATTGGTTTTAGCAACCAGTTTTTTGTAAGTTCAAGAAAGGAAATTTTAGGCTAATATTATCAGAAACTGAGACGTTAGCTTGCTTGTTATAAAACAAAACTTCAAAATCAAATCAGAACAAGCTGCTTATGCGTACAAACCTTTTTGTGTCCTGGTTTTAAATTTGTGGCCAGGGCATCCATAGACAACTGATACTTAGCTAAACTAAGCAACAAAATGAACAGGGCAGTTGCTGACATTAATCCCACTACACTGAAATTTGCTGGAATTCCACTAGAGGGCGCTCTGGAGATAACCCTCAGTGAACAGGCGTTTGCTCATTGGCTCTGTGATAGACTGCAAGCTGGTCCACTGTCAGCAAGGCCACACAAAAGCCTGACTATTATTTTAATTCTTTCTGGTATAAATATCAATTAAACGTCAGAAATCAAAGCTAAAAAATACCAGCGTCTTTTAGTATTTATTAGAAGCTAACACTGTCATTCTGCTTATCCTGATTGGTCAGTTCAGGATTCATGGCTCTCACTCAGTGGTGAACCGAAACTACAACACATGTTCGGAGAGTATTTAGACAAAACAAAACTTAAGAGTGTTTCACAAAACAATTTTTTTTCTTTCTTTCTTTTTTTTTTTGCCACTAATGAAGGTTGACTGTAAGTGCTCCTGTGTGGCTGCTGCTTCTTGAAGCAAAAGGGTGTCTCTGGGAGTCCCTAATACTTCCACGGCTACAGCTCCATGAGGCCCTGCAGAGCGTCCCACATGAAATATGGAGGTCTGAGATTTCCTCTCCTCTTAAAGACTTTTGGATGGTTTGTCACTCAGGTCAGGCTAGGACATAGAGCATGTCATTTACTAACTAAAAGGTCAGTGGTTCAATCCCTGGCTTTTTGAAGTGGGCAAGATATTGAACCCCAAATTGGCCCTATGTGTTTGTAAAAAGCTTAACGGTGTAAAAGTGCTGCATGAATGTGTGATAAGGTATGGAAGCTTGTTTCTGTTACCAAGTTTGTTTATTTATTTAGTTAAAAATATTTTGGATAGACTATCAAAATTTATACTTAATCAGAGATTGAAACAAACTTATCTCTTCCTGTCAGTTATTTATTTATTTGTTTGTTTGTTTTCAGTGGTAGAAAAGCTTCCATATTAAACTGTGAACATTTGTGCACATGACATTATTATTATTATTATTATTATTATTATTATATTGCATTATTAAAAACACTGTATTAAGTTCTTTGAATGCACAGTAAGAGTAAAATACTAAACAATAAATGGAAAATATTTTAAAAGAAAAGACAAAAAGAAAAAGGAAACAGTTTTTGCCCTCCATATTGAACCTGCTGAACTTCAAACAGATGGTGACATCTGATTCAAATAAAGAAGAAATATCAGAGCCTCGTGTCTTCAACATGCACCTGTTTCAGGTATTTACGGAGGTCTGGTTGTTACTTTTGCTTCTCACGTGGTTGCTGCAAACGAATCTGCCATTTAAGTTGGCACTGGAAAAGTGCAAAATAGCATCATTGTTCTCACTTTCTTTTCCACTTTTGCTTTAATCCAACGATTGTTTAATGTATTGTGCATAAAAATGTTGGCATAATAGTTTCTTTGTGCAGCTTTTTAATTGCCAGCCTGGGCTCAGAGAAAGCTGCGTTCCCTTCTCCCTCCGTCAGGGATTTAGAGAAGGACTGAATCCGAGCTCAGGCTGAGACAAACAATGGCAGCTATGAAAGGCGAGGGGAGGGTCGCCCTAATGCAAATATCTACTTTGTACGCCTTGGAGAAGCGGGCAGCTCTAAACACTGACAACTACCAACTTCCATCCAAAGTTAGAGTTCAGTAGGCGCTGGGCCGTAAAAACGCTTCAGGGTTTTTGTTGTTGTTTTTTGGTATATTAACGCACAAAGCTGCCGATAAAGTTCTTACATGGAGGTTTGGTCGATTCGGCAACAAATGGGAAACTTTGTCGGCGTGACCCGCTGGAGAGGAGACGATTTCTGGAGACAGGGCGCCACAGCATCACTGAAATGCCCCAAATGCACCTGCTGACGGACGAAATACGGAGGTAGGAAGTGTCCCCTTTCAACAAGTGCAGTATGACTAAATGCGGGAAAAGACCTCTTAAACACTTTAATCTGCCTTTTCGTGCATCAGCATTCCTTTGCATTGCTCACAACTACTTTCCATTTCTATTTACGAAGTTTCCGAGGCAAACTTTTTTGGGTGTTCTGCAGCTTTTTTCTCCCAATATACAACACTTTTGTTTGACCCACCTTTTTTTTCTGTGCGGCTTATTTAGTGCTGCTAAGCCTGTCTCAGGAAAACGTGATTATCCTCAAACCATCCATACGCTGGCTTTCATTCAAGACATGCATGAGAAAGGCTTTGCAGCACAATAGATCAGTGGGAGCCTGGCCCGTCTGCTTGTATAGACGTGGGGCAAGGGGAATTTCACTTGAATGTGGATATTGTTGGGTGTCCAGCAGCATTTTTGACATTAACATTTTTGAGAAATATAAAATTCCCACGTGTATGAGGGTCACTCTGGGTCACAGGAGCCATGATAAATGTCTGGTACCATGTTACACCGTGAGCCCTGGATCGTATCTGGGGCCTGATTT
>NW_005187485.1:1306212-1357999 GCF_000239375.1 Pundamilia nyererei | reverse complement strand
ACACACACCCCCACCCCCTATTCCAAATTTCCACTTGATTAAGCCCTAAGCTGAGCACAGTTGAATCTGGAGGGAAAATGGTTCACTAATTCTGACTCTAAAGTCTGATACAAAGAGAAAAATTGTTCTCTCTGCTCTAAATTCAGCTGTGTTTAAAAAGTTGGCAGGATAATTTTCTTTTCTTTTCAGGCTGGGCTAAAAACTGTGCTGATAAATGCAGACAGATCACACCATGTGTTTGTTAATTATTATATCCATCTTAGGATGTTCAAATCTGTTGCCCAACACTGTTTAAGGCATTTGCAACCATATAATGCAGGTTGCATCTGACTGTGGATGGCATAAATGCATTTCCTGTGGAATAAAGGTTGAGACACAAAATTAGCATAATTTTTTAAATTTTTAAGTTGCACTTAATCCGACTGTAAGTGTAACAATGAAAAGTGCTCCCGCAATAGATGAACAATTGTGCTGCTGACTTGTTTTCAGGGACTCGTGTGAAAGTTAGTTCCACCAGAGTTCATGACCACAAAAAGGTAACTCATATGTCAGTGTCCCATTTTGCTTTTCTCTATGTTGTAAATAATACAGTACAGCTTCAGTTCTTGATTTCTCACGTTGGGTTTTCCAGTATTTGCAAGCAATTATCTCTTTTGGTGAGAATAAGCAGAAACAGCCTCCGGGCCACTGTACACATTCTCTCGCTGGTGGTGAGGTTGCCAGGCAATGTGGGCCGCTGGATGAACGCTGCTTAGATGGCTCTTTCACTCTTGGAAGCTCCTCTCTCAATCTTTTTCTGTCTGGACACCCCCCACCTCTCCACTCAGCTTGTCTTTCCTTTTTTGCATAGTAATAGATGAAGCAAAGGCTCATTATAAACCACTGGGCTGTCAAATGAATTATCAATAATATATCCCTTTGGTTTGGTTTATTAAAACAGAGAGTTTGTATGTAAGTATTACTGCTTGCTGCATTCACTGTTTTTACAGTGAAGAGAAGTCCACACTTCATATTTAAAATTCTAATGTGCTTTTTATTTACTGTACTAAAGATAAGTAGGTCTTTCTCTGTGTGTTCGTATTCCACTAGAGGAGGGAAGTGCACAAAGCTGTAAACTCGACAGCAGAGTGGTAAATCTGCTTTAACTGTTTCGTTCTCGCCTGTAAAATGTTAGTGAAACGTCTCCGAGGGCTTCAAGTGATTTTGCCTCAAACATCTTTCAAAAGCCACAAACTTCCAGGAGTCTATCGCCACCGTATCTGTAAACAGGAAGGAACCGTTATACTGACAGCAACTCACAAACAGACTGAGTGAGCCCTGAGTTTATGTAAGACAGGCGCTCTCAATTGCAAAAGGGGAAAAATGCAACAAAAACAAAACAAACATCCTTTTAATGAGCATGAAAGTTACAGTTTGTTTGTTTTTTTACCTCTTTTTCCATTATTTTGTAGTAAATAATTCCAAAACAGCTAATTATTGTTGTCTAAATGACAGTAGTCCTATATATTTGCCCAGAATACTATTGCCCTACATATTTTATGTACCAATCAGCATGGAGTTTACTTACAGCCTAATCTGTATATTAATCTGTATAGTAGAATAATATCCGGTTAAATGCACCAAAAATAAATAAACGAGGCAATTAATTTAGAGAGTGCAACAGAATTTGATATTTCTACTTTATTTGCTTTTACATTTGTTTACCTTTTATTCTAAATTATCATCCATGTATTATATAGTATTTTACTCCTACTGTGCATTCAAAGCATTTTGCACTACAAACCAGTTTTTAATAATGTAATATAATTATAATAATGACATGTGTGCAAACCAGATACAGGATGTTCAGATGGGTTTAAGAAAGTATGAAACCTGACATTGTCCTTGAGGAGTTCCTCAATGACAAAGCTCCTCTTCCTGATAAGTCGTATCCTCAAGAGATGAGTATAATTAGAGCTATGGAAACAGGAAACACCTCTCCCTCCCTATCATTCTCTCTCCCCCCGTCACTACCCCCTTGTCCCTCTCCTTGTCTTCCTCTCTCTTCCTCTGTCTCATTCTCTCGTTTCTTATGTGCATTTACTTGTACAAATTATCAGGTGTACAGTCAACATTCAGTGTATCCATAATGAGTCTTGTGATGGTTATCACTGTGTCTTACATCTTTTGAATTACTGGAAATGAGGCTGTGGCTTCTGTCTTAATTATTTTCTGCCTAAAAACCAATTAACGAGCTGCAGAGTCTGACTTTGGCTGGCCTTCGTCCAGGTTTGTTTTAAAGACTCACACTTGTTTTCATTTTCAAAGGACAGATGTTTTAATGATGTTACTGAAATATTCCCATGACTGACTAAAAAATGCCCATTTATTTTAACCATCTGCCAAAAATCCCAGACGTGTTTAAGTTGCAGCGATATGAAACTAGGAAGGAAGTTGTCACCACCCAGCGGCAAATGACGGACTATTTCTGGTTGTTATTTACTTGTCATGCTGTGGGAAACATAACAAATATGAGTGGTAAGTAGACATTTTTATTGTAGTCATATGCTGTCACATACCAAGTGGTAGTTCATAGACTGTGAGTGTATGACCAAAAAGTTATAAAAAATACCATATTAACATATTTTATATATATATATATATATATATAAAAAGGAGTCAATAAATATGTTAATATGCTATTACGCATACATAATGTAAGTGCCTCATTTCTTTGACAATTTCCAGACATTTCTGCCGTGATCCTGGTGACACAGTTTATATGTTAGGCCTCGTTGATAACAAAAAGAAATGCAAAAACAAACATACAGGAAAAAAGTACATTTAGGGAAATAGATAAATAGATATAAAGATGTAAATTCTAATTCAAAACATGGGAAATTTATATAGAAGGTTTTCCTGTATAGACGTTTTCATTATTGTTTTGAAGGAGTGTTAGCGACACATAAAGAAAAAAAACTTGTTCATTTTGAGAATTAAGTCAAAATGTTGTCATTTCAAGTCAATCTACTGCCACGGTTGCTAGAGACAACGCTTTATTTATTTAGTAATTTACTTTGGTAGTTTTGGGCCTCCATACAGATGGACTGGACTCCTAGTGATTTAGTTGTGGCGAATATTTTTCACTCCCTATTTGCAGGTTTTCTAAGGGAAGTGGTAGCACGGCCTCTAATTTCTGCGTCTTCCTCCAAAGATTAAAGACTCTGTGGAGACCAGGTGTAGAGTTCAGACCAAAGATTAGACATTCGTCATACTTGCCTTCTTCTAAGAGCACATAAACTATCTTGACGTATATCTTGCACTGCACAAAGGGTACATATAAAGGGTATAGATTCAGTTTATAGAGTAAAGAAGCTACTTTTGAGACTGCATTAGCTCTTAACCCAGTTCCATCAGCCTAGCCTCTCGCTCAGGCTAGGCAGCACTTTTTATTGAATCAGGGGAGTGGCTTCCACCTTTTTCCTTCCTGGTGTGGAATGCACACCTGGAGGTGTTTGCTGAGTGGCTCAAGTAATCCATATAACAATGCAGGCTGACATCTGTTGCCATCAAAAGGACTGGAGGCAGTTTGCACTCTGGCTGCATTATCTCTTTAGATCAGCAGGTCGGCAGTGCTGTTGATCTCTTCATTGGGACATTCACCTTTAACCCTTTATTTTAAACACTTTAGATTAGAGGTTTCCCGGGGTTTACATATGATCAGAGCCTTTTAAGTGGGTGAGAGATGTGACAAAAGGAGTGTCTGATTTAAGGAAACGTACACAATAATATCACAAAAACAAAAATTAAAAGTATGGCATGAAAGACGGGCATCGGAAAGCACAGGTAGAGTATACTTATCAAGACGTTGTTAACATGCCAGACCAGTTCCTGTGCGTTCCCCTCACAGTGTACACACAGGAGGGAGATGGGTGCAGATAAAACGAATGGGTTACGCCCCGCTGAGGAATTGGGATGCCTGGGAGAGGGGGTGGTGGTGGTGGGGGGTGGAGCTGGGAAACTCTCTGCCTGGCTAATCTTAATATTGTGATTCTCGTCAGCCAACAAAACCGTGCATTTGATGTAACATGTCAGGTTCCTCTGGGACTTGGGGGCTGGTCCTCACCTCTGGTTAGACAGCCAGCTGCCAGCTCCTCAGAGTCCACAGAGCCAGAAACACCCACATGTGTTGTTGGACTTTAAGGGCAGAGAGCAAACGAAGGTAAGTCCTGGTTTTTGTGGTGGATTTTTAGCATTAGGATTCAGTCTTGGGTTTACGAGTATATTTGTGTTTGTAAGTATTGACTGCTGTCCAATTTCTAAGGCATAGGATGCAATTTCTTCAAAAGACAAGTTAAATAAGTTAAAGTTTGTCATTGTTATCCCTCAACCAGTATTTTAGATAGAGGACAGGCAGTTATTGGTGATTAATTCTATATTTAATGTTTCATATTAAATCTTTTTGACTGTATGTATTGTTTAAACTCTTGTAGCATATAGAGTTTAAACAGTACATTGACAAATAAAGAATCTCAATCTTAATGTCAAGTTGTTGAGGGAAATCTTTGTTTTCTTGGTCTACCAGACTAACAAGTAGCTGTGATTTAACAACAGGGATTACTTTATGTACCATTATTGCTTGCCGTACTGTATTTATTGTCCTCGGTACATTCAGTCTGGCTTAGTCTGTCTGCCTTGGCTCCTTGATGGTTTGAATTGTGGGAGCTGCTGCTGTAACTCGACCTTGCCTCCTCCAGCCACCTGTGCTCGCATGCTCAAGGAAAACACTGGCTTTTGTGTTGGAGTGAGACGTCCGCACAGCAGGGGGCTAAGGTACATTAGGGGGCTATGACAGGTGGCATACTCTCTTAATGTTTACTCTCTGTAAAGAGCACGAATATGGTGGGGATGTCGGCGCAACAGCTGCACCACACTGCCTTAAAGGTGGCGGTAAATCTTGATCCTAACTACGACATCAGCGGAATACAGCATTTATATAGGAGGTCTGAGGTTTTTAGTGGGCATTTAAGATGCATGCTGACTTTGGTCTCGGTCTACATGCACTCTGGCATGGCAGAGGAAGCTGGGGGTTGGCCTGGCAGTGTGACTGTTTGTGTAGCTATGTGCATTTGTATACAGAGGTAGTCAATCTGAAATGTTCAGCAGCCCAGTTGAGTCTATCTGCGAGAAGGGGAACGATTCAGGTCAGAGTTCCCGGGAACTGGAACAGTTTGAGAAAGGAGTGAAGGGGGCAATAGCTCAGGGTCTGTGAGGCTGGATGGTGATGTGATGTGAGTTCTCAAGGTTGTGTGAGGCGGACAGACGGAGAGTGATGACTCATTCACTTTGTCCTCTACATTTCCTGAATTCAAAAGCAGATCTGTAAGTATGAAACTTAATACAAAATGCTGTTGTGTTTCTGGATTGTTTTTGTGTAACGCTGAGACTTTTGCTGCAAGCAAGGGCTTTGGGCTAACAGTAACACACTAAGGCTGAGGCTGCAAAGACCGATCGATCAGCCAGTTGACTGGAAGGAGCTGATACGAACGTCGACTTTATAATAAAAATGTTCAGTTATGACAGAAGATTTACTGCTTTTCTTAAATAATCTTAAATTGTTGTGGAATGAATAAACAAGATATTAGCAGATATCAAATCACTGCTATTTGGCATTTTGAGAAGTTTAATAAACTCTGAGCTGTTTCAAAGATCTGCAATATTTTAAACTGATGCTGTGTGTTATGCTGTTGTAAAGATGTGTTGCCACAGTTGTTGCCGTCCTGACTTTATGAGGATGGAAAAAGGGTGAAGTTTTAAGATTTCATGACAGCTGTTGGTGGCCTGTGTGGTTTTGGTATGAAGTGAGGTAGGACCAAGGTGTCACATTCCACAGTTTGGTGTGTGTGTGTGTGTCTCTGTGTGTGCGATTTCATTACAATGACCGCTCGTCTATCAGCAACAGGGCATGCACTTGAGTTACTTTTGACTTTTGCCTTATGTCGAGCGTTTGCGTGTGCACTTTGCCTGTGTGTGTTTATGCTCATCTAACGCAGAGCCATGAAAATATTTCAATCTTTATCCAAACATCTTCTGCGTTCACCCTCCCCTTAAATCTGTCTTCTGTTTTCATCTTTTCAAAAACTGTAAGATATGATGATGAAAAATGATGAAACTCCAGCTCTTGTGTCATCTGACTAATTTGCTCCCTTGATAGGTTTATCTGATTGCGTACCAACCCCTGGGACTGACCATATCTGCCTTTTCAGATCACATAAATGTAGTTTACCAGAAGCCTGCGTAAATAAGGCTATTTTAAAACCTGATGGTTGCCCACAGAAAAACAACAGGAAAAGTTTTATTTATGTAGTTGTGCAAACATGCACTACTGACTCGAACTTAACTGCTATCTTGATGTGAATCAAAACACTGTACATACAGGGAAATAGAGCTCACAGATGGATGTGCTGTTGTCTTTAGAACAAGGTCATCAGCACTGTGGAATAAATCACCCTGCATGTAAATATACATTTTGGCTGTAGAGTGCATTTTATTTATTGTTTATAGCAGTGCAGCAGGGCTGCATTGATGTCTCTTTTTGTGGCCACAGATGAGACATTTGTCCACAATCCCAAAAAGGATATGTATGAATGCAGAATGTAGACAGATGAAGTCTTCTCTATCGCATAATAAAAGACCTATAAAACTGTATGTATAAAAGCTAGATTCCAGGTCTCAAAAATGAAGCGAGTGGAAAGGTGCATTAAACATGTATTATTCTCAAGGTCCAGCAGGGGGAGACTCTCAAAAAGGGCTGCAAAAAGACATCCTATTGCGCTGAAGTCTATGAAAAAGGATGCTATGTTTCACTTTATTTATGACCTCTGCACACAGTTTCATGACAAATTTATAGTGTCACTCACTATTTTCAAATGTTAATGAGCACAACCTGATATTCATTTCCCTTTTTTCTTAGACCTTCTTAACCACGTACCCAAATCAGCATCCTGAGCTCAGGGGCTGGAGCTTATTCCAGCTCATTTTGTAAACAGTATCCCTATGTAGAGTAAAAATACGACAAAGCAGGATGAGGTGCGTGTAGTAGAAATACTACTAAAGTGTCTGTATGCAGCCTGTTTTATATTGTGTGAATCCCTGTATTTGTACACCATGAAAATTCTGATCTGCTGGAGCCATAAAAAGATTAGAGCTGCTGACTACTCCACTGCCAGTTTTATAAAAAGAAATTAAACCAAATTTAATGTCACTCAGTGTTGAAAATCTAATAAACATGTTTTAGAGACACAAACACAGTGGACACCTGCCAAGGCAGCTCTGGATTAACTTGAATTTACTACTTTCGTAGCTAAACAATGTTTCTTTTTTGTAAACATGTAGTGTATATATATATATATATATATATATGTATATAAATAAAACTTGACCTATTTTGTTGCCTATGTGAAGCAACTTTAACTCAATGGGATAACTATGAATTAAAAAGAAGGAAAACGACAAAAATGGAGAGACATAAAAGAAGAAAGTCTGTACTCTGACCTACTGAAACCAGCCCAGTGGAAAGGCAAGGCAGCAGAAATTATAGGTTAAGTCCAAGCACACACACTCCGAGTAGGAGAGAGAGGAGTGTGTATTTGCAGAGTGCATATGTGAGGTATGTCTTCTTCTGCTTACACAGAAGATTATACAGTAGCTATAAGACTAAGACTAAATGTAGACCGAGTGCATAACAGTATCTGCTCTCTTTGTTTCATTTCCCAGAAATGCACTACACCAAAGTATAAATGTCTCGTAGTATCAGTGTCAACATGAGAGTAACCATGTGTGTGTGTTTGAATGTGCCCACACTGAGTGCGAGACTCCAGTCAGTCAGTGTGTGTCTTTTTGTGCCTCTCAGGTCATTGTGATGTCTGCCTTTAATGACATCTGATGAGACTCCAGCGCCTCTCTCTCTAAAAATAAAGCAAACTCAATTACCCGTCGTCACTACCTTCCCTGTTTGCACAGACTGACCTAATGTGATCTTTTTCACACAGAGTGTGTATTCTTACAGAGCATGTCGTTCCTCCGAACAAGGACTTCCTGTGTTTAGGAAAAAATGGGAAGGAGCTACCATTCACAGCTAGCAAACATATCATTTTGTTGCATTCTTCCTGTAAAAATATGCTCACCTCTGATGCTTGTGTGTCAAAGAGAGGGGATATTTTGCAGTGCTTGTCACAATTCCTCATTATGGAATCAGGTAAAACCTATTTTAATAATTCAAAACGTTTTTAGAGTCATTATAAAGAAGTTATATCTGGCTTCTGTAACGGGAGGATGTCTCCATATGTCATTGGTTTGTGAGTCAGTTAAAGGATAGGGCAGTCCCCTGACAATATTTAAGAGGAATGCCATTGTAATGAGTGACCTGAGCCAACCAATCCTATGCTGATGTCTTCCTTTCTTTTTTCTTTTGAAAAGCAGCAGAATAAGCTGAAACCCTAGTCCATTTGTATTGTCAGGACAAAGAGAGACCATTGTGGGCAAGAGGGGTAGAGGGGAGCTGGTGGAGGTAGGGGTGTAGAGGGTCAGGGAGGGCAGAGAGGAGTTAGTCAACGTCTGATGCCTGCTGGGTGGAGTGCTGGGGCTCACGGCAGTCGGGGTGTGCGGGTCAGGTAGTGTGTACGTGTCTTTTTTCTTTTTTTCCCCGTCTTTTTTTTTTATGAATGATGAGCTTGAAGTTGCAGGAGTGTGCATTTGTCCAGCTGGATGGATCTTCATTAGAAAAGCAAGCAGCAGGGCGGGGGAGGTTATGTTGGAGGAAGGGAGGGTGAGTGACGGGGAAGCCCGCGCACTGCCTCTCTCACGCTCTGAAGTTTAGTCTACTCCAGCTACAGACACCACAGCATAGAGAAAAGGAGAGAAACAGGGGAGAGAAATGGTGCCGGACCCACTGATACCACAGCAATGACTTACTACACTCACAGTGTGGATTACAAAAGTCTTTCACCTGGAGTTTGGAGACACGTGATTTATTGAATTTTGGAATTGTTTCTCTGGTGGCTAAATGCTTCCTTTGGGCAAAATGCACTCCAGAGCAAAATCACGGAGCTGTGACAACTACCTGTGTATAAAGGTACGAGCTTGAAATGTGTTTAGTCACAGGATTTCGGTGACTCTCTGGAAGTTTTTGCACATGCTTGAACTTTGTTTTGCCTTTTTTTTTCAGCCACTTTATTGCGTGTGTGTTTCTGTATTATGGCGGTAGATGTTTTTGATGTCACTGTTCAGAGATGGCTGATATTTTGACTTGTCGCTGTGTAGTCAAAACACAGCAGGAAGCTTTTCATGCATGCATTGTGTTAGAAGAAAAGGGAGGACGACACGAACGATGATCGGGATTATGTTATTGCTCGATATGCACATATATCCAGCGGCTCATTTCTCCTTTAAGGGAATATAACATGGACTTGTTTGTTTGTAGCGCTCTGTTCACTTTAAAGGGTGATGAATTCCTTTTGCACGGCCTGTCTGTATCATTACTTTTGTTGTGCAGTTGTAAAAGATGAGCGTTTTAGATTTATTTCTTCACTAGTTATAGATCGTGTGCGTGTTGATGATGATTAGAAATTAGAAACGTGGACTTTTATCTGTAGGGGGAAAAGGAGAAAGCAAGATATGATAAACAGACTATTATTTCTGGGAGTCACTGAGATACACAAGTTTGTATCCTCTCTGATATCTTTATCAACCTCCCACTTATAATGGAATGCACCCACTCTATATTTACCCTGCAGAGGTATCAACAGACTTTGTCAGGCTCCTTTGTCTCTGTTGTCACTACTTATCACTGCCCTGATTGGCTGAAGGACCTCCATTCACTATTTTGTCTTCATTAATGAGTTTTATTGAATTGAACATAATATTTAAATGTGTGAGATTCAGTGTTTCATACACACTGGCAGAACAACAAGCCTGCGGTGCTGTTTACATCCTGAAGCAAAGTCATTAGTTGCTTTCCGGTGGTATAAAGTGAGTCTTTTCCATAAACACTGTGGGAATATGTGAAAATTACTCTTTAATCCATCAGTAGTGGTAGTTTTTGTCGGTCTTATTAAATTTTTTTTAAAAATAAATAAAAATAATACGACTTACTGACCCAGATTAAAAAATACGTTGAATGTAATCTGACAGAAACACCCCTACTTTCTTTACTGTAAAAGTAGTACTTTTGGCTGTGGGTATGTGGGTGGTCCAGTTTATCGCCTCACCTCTCACACCTATCTGTGTTCATCACACAATCCTTTTGTCTCGCCGGGTTATCTGCTAAGATAACAACGCTACAATTTGCAGCAACAGCTAATCTTCTTACGGACCACAGCATTAGTATGATTATGCTTTTATTTCTCGAAGCGTGTGCTGTGCTTTGTACACAGAGAGCGTGGCGTTTGTGTGTACAGTTTGATGTGTAATTACATGTCTTAAGCTCCTCGTTAAGGGCCGTATTTCAAACTAACAGCGATCTCAAGTAACCTCATTGACTTTGTTATGGCTCCTTGACATAATCAGAAACTGTGGCTTTTAAATGTATTCAGAGTACAGCGTGCACCTTTTGCCTGACCACACATCCCAGCATCTCTCCTCTTACTGTCGTTCTCTCATGAGATAGGATTTCTATTGGTACAGATCAAAAGCTGAAACTTACTGCGGGCTTAATGGGGAGGTCTCACTAGACTCTTTTGTTGGCATCCTGGCACCTGGCAGCGGGGCAGGTCTGAGCAACCTGTGGCCTTTGTCGTCCCGCTGCCTTTGAGGCTGTTAGCAGGTTGGTTAGCGAGCAGCCTCCGTGGGGGCTCCAGGGCTCTCCTGTTACACTCCCCTGGTGGCTTCATGCTCCACTGGAGTCCTGGCAGGCAGCGTCTTTTGTGTCCCTGACCCACTAAATGTGTCAGTGACCACCTCGTGTTTGCTTCTGTGTCTCTCACTTTTTCTTTTGGTTTTGATACACTTCTTTCCTTATTTGCCCGACTTTTCAGTCTTGACACATGATTTCATTAAGCGCTGCAATAGAGGAATCACCAACTAATCAAGCATTTCACCACCATCCGTATATCTTTAACTTTATAAAAAAGGAAGGGGGTTAACAAAACAGAAAAGGTCAAACATAACCAGGATCAATCCTCTGGGTTTGCTTTTTTCATCAAGAGACAAAACCCTTTAATGTTTAACCATCCCATTTGCTCTGATCACCTTTTTGACAGCTTGTTTACTGATGGCACAGACAAAAGTGTCCCACCTTGAGCTTTAAAGCCATTAATTACCACCTCAGTCTGCCATCAAACAAGCAGCCCATTAGAAAGATCAGGCATCAGAGAGGTTGGGACTTCCCAATTTGCTCTTGTCCTGCCTGAAGCTCTGAAGCTAGACATACACAGCTATATACACTGCATTCCTGTGTGGCTCAGAGCGGATGGGAGGCTCAGCGCTGGTGGTTAAACTTGGTCACTCTGCTGAGACGTGCAAATATATCTCGTGCTAGACAGGTGACACTTAATGAAAAGCTTCCATTTTTTTCATGCCAGTGGGAAGTTCTGTGTCTCTTACCATAGGTAGGATTTTATTTACATGTGTCACTACTCTGAGTGTAAACAATGGATTACCCATCTGTTGTTATTTTTAGTGCGGGTTTTTTGTATCCATACTGTAGCACTGGATTACATAGACAGCCACTCCTGCGCAACACGATGTCTAGCCTTTGAATTGTAATGTTGGCTAATTGTTCTTCAAAACACTGCGTCTGTCACTACCCTTGTTTTTCTGCCTTAGGAACCTGAATTGAAACTTGCTGGTGTGTCCGAACTATGCGGCTGAGGCTTTCCTCCCATTGTTAGCTCTCCTCCAATAAAACTCCACGTTACTCCTCTCCTCCTGAGCGCAACAGTGACTAATGCCCAGAAAAGTTTTTGTCTCGCTAAAGCAAGCTGACTGCTAATGGAAGTGGGTGTTTTGTTTCAGGCCACCGACACTGTACTGCACATACCACTTAGAGAGGCGGAGTGCACAATGAACGCCTTGTAGTAGAGTCGTGGCATGTGTACGAATGCGCTCAACTGTACTCACTCTCCTCTAATTGATGGTGCTGCACTGCTTAGATCAACAAGACAGATCCTACAAAGGGTGAAACATGGGCTGTCTGACCACCAAAACTCAATAGAGTAAAGGCGATCTCTTGATTTGTTGGCAGCTTCTATTTACATGCAAATGTCGCATAGAGATTCAACTGAAAGTAGCAAAATGCATCGAGGAGCTGCATATTAAAGCCCTGTGTTGGTCAACATCTTGCAAAGTGGTAACACTTTATTATACAGCCCCCTACTGAGGGTGTAATTCGCCTGTAACTAACTGGAATTTCAATGTATTTTACTTGTAATTACAGTGTAGTTATATACTTACAGCTAGGTACTTTAGAATAAAGGTGTGAAAAGGCAGGTCTTTGCAGGAAAAAAGAATTATACTATAACTAAATTGTGTCATTAGAACTTGTGTTAGTAAATTTAAATTAATGTATAAGTAATTTTACATCATTCATGAGTAATTTTAAGAGTAATTTCCTTTTTTTTAACATCTTTTTTTAATATCATCATTTAATATTTATTATGTCAATGTGCATGATGGATTTTATACGATTCAATTTCCCCACTTTATAGGGTCAATTCTTTGGTGTTCAATTTTGATTGAATTAATTCTAATTATATATTTCTGTTTATTTATTCGAGTCTTTGTTCCATCATATAAATGCATTTTTGTTTTAATTTACTCATTTTGAAAGTTATATTTGAACAGTGATTGTAAAAGGAGAAAAAAAGAGTAAACTTAAGTAAATAAATTTACTTTACTGCATATACACAGGTCTATAATTTGTTTCTTTTAAGTTTAAAAGGGAGAACGATACTTATAATATTTATATTGTTAAAAAAACACAAATTTTATATATAAATGTGTACCTACCTTTAAATATTTGTTGGTAAACATTTCAAATAAGTTCATACAGGACTATTATACCCTTAGTCGTGGGCTGTATTATAAAGTGTCACCCAAAGTTGTTATATGTGAGACATTTCCTGACATTGCTATTTATCTATGCGCTTATCATGAGAGACAGATGTCTCTATTCCACGGCTGTGTTCCATTCAGGAAGGACACATAGTGGAGTGATGTTTGGCCTTGGCACCGACAGAACAGAGGAAGGTCATAGCTTGAACCATGACTCCGGCTACTACTACAGGTCATCCTCATTCAGATCTGTTGTAATCCCAAATATCCTGTCCTCATCATCAGACAAACTGTGTTGGAAATGCAGTTTGGGGGACCAATGGCGGTGGCCCGGGTCATGTAGGGGTCAAATCATACTATGTGGCAACACGGATGCTGTTGGAAGGTCATGTTCCACCGTCCTGATCGCAACTGGAGTCCAGTTTGGACTTTCCAGTTTGCCTGTTTGTGTTAGCTGAAGGTGACGTCATGGTAACCAGGTGTTTCCCCTCTGCCGGGATGCCTGATATTCCCTGTCATGTTCAAACTTCCTGACAGTCTGGCTAAATGGGAGCCTGCATGCATATGTTTATCTAGTTATATATTTGTATACTGTGCACAGATAGCTTTTATTTGATTGTCGTTGCATGCATTTCAAGGAATTCGTTACAAGCTGTCTGGACTAGGAGTTGCTAACCTGTGACTCCAAGAAACATCTTACTATGAAATGTTTGTCTCTTCTCCTTTTCTTGTAAAATCCAGGAAACTTCAAAAATCTGAAAACTCCTTTACACAGCACTGAGGCACAAAATTGTCAGACTGTTGCTTTTATTCAATTCTTGCTTTTACAACTGGAAAAGGAAAAATTGGCAATTCATTAAAAGAAAAATCTCAAAATCTCCATGTCAAAAAGACTGGAAGCCACTTATTTAGATTCACATCTGCTTATATGTTAATGTACCCGTCTCTTGTTTTTCTCAGGACGCTGAGTCTTTGGACAACTGTATCCAGAGCACTTTGTCTGCCCTGTACCGTCCCTTCAGTGCCACTGCTGTCACCGTCCTCTGGCAGCTGTTCAGCGTGGTGGAGAGGCAATATCGTGGAGACGGACTCCGCTGCCTCATCGACTTTTTGCTTCCTGCCAAGAGGATCCTACAGATCATACAGAAAGAAACCTGTGTGAGTGCTTGATAGTAATGGTATCTGAGGTTAAATTGAGGAAACCAAGAATGTCTGTGTTTGGAAGAGAAGATGGATAGAAATATAGAGAGAGGACATGGGGATTTAAGAAAAGAAACCAAAACTATCTCACTGTCTGGAAAGAGATAAACAACTAGAAGTTAAACTGTGAACAGTTCTGCTGAGTGTGAATATTTTTCCTGAGTGGGAAAAGTGAGACTGAAACAGAGTTGATTATTGTTCCGGAAACAGGCAACAAGCTGAAAAGCAGCCATCATTCTCTGAATAGCGAAACACAGGGAAACTGTGGAGTGCTTGAGAGGGAGCCATGGACTCTAGGGTCCAGCATGAAATTCAATATTCTCTCTCAAAAGCTTTGATTGCTGTGGGTTAGGGCCCTACCACCAAAGCACTGAAACTTTATTCCTCTGCATTCATCTCTCTGGTGATTACGCTGTGACGATAGCCACAGAGCAATAGTTTCATCTAAGCCTAGCCCCTGAGAACAGCTTGCTGTGCATGAGAGCCTTTGTAATGTAGGCAATATGAGAGGCTTCGGAGGAAGATCACATCCTCAGCCTTTGCCATGACATTCATAAGAGATGAAAAAAGCCAACCCTTGAGCACCGTGTTTTTGCTCTTAGGGTTTCATGCTGTCACAACACGGATTTGTGTTGTGGTTGCTGTGAAAACGGGCCTGATCAGACAGGTTTTCATCTTTAGCTGACAGTGATTCACTCAGTGCACCCCATGAAAACACCTTGCCTCTCCATTACAGCTAAACATGTGTTTAAATACTGCTTTGCAGATGTCAGTTGAAATGATCCAAGTCGTACCACAGCTGAGGCATGACTCACATATATGATAACAATGTTTTACGGGAGTACTGACTGACTTCTCTTTCTCTTCACAGGTAAAGTTCAGAGGCTTGCTCTTTTATCATGAGGGATGGCCTCTTTGCATCCATGAGAAAGTTGTCCTGCAGCTTGCACCTCTGCATAAAGTCAGATTAAAGCAAGGAGATTTCTACCTACAAATTGTTCCTTTAGGACGCAAGGCTGCCAAGCTAGTGATAAAATGTTTGTCGATCAGTGGGCAGGCCATTGCAGAAATCCCTATTTCAGAGAGCATGTACGGCAGCATCTTCACATCTGAGTTCTTACAGAATGTAACACGTGACCGAAACCTGCATCCGCTACAGAACTGTCTGCTTACCACTGGTACGGCTGTGTTCAGGACACCGTGGAAGAACGTGGTCAACCCGCTCTTTGTCAGCAACACAGCAGACGCTATAATGCAAGCGCACTGCAGCCGAGGTGGTTTCCGTGCCCATCTCAGCACTTGCAGCACCAGCGGATCTACGGGGACTCTGGACAGCCATCGCAGCTCCAGAGAGTCCCTCCACTCTCAGGGAGCTGACTCCATTTTCTCTGAGCCCAACTCCCCGAACAGAAACCGCATGGACTCTAGCAGTGAGAGCCATAGCACCAGCACAGCTGACAATGCTATACCCAAGATTAAAATAAAAAGTCTCACTGAGGAGTGTGGTACAGGAAAGGGCGGTGAGGACAGCAGTGCAAGAGAGGGAGGACTGGGGTCCAAGATGCTCTCTTTCAGCACAGACCTCAGTAACCCAGGCCCTCGGCGCCGTCTCCACAGAGACTCTGCAACTTTTGAGACCAGGAGACTTTTCAGAAAATCTTACATGGAAGCACTACAGAATCCCATGACCCTTGGGTCGAGCTCTGAATCCATCTTGGAGGAGAGCTCAGAGCATAGTGCTACCCTAAGAGAGAGAACTGTGACACCGGGTAACAGTCCCGACACGCAGACCTCCTCCAGAGAACATTCATCGCGGAGGTTAGGTAGCCGGGGATGGCTCAGCAGTGATGACTCCAGACCCAGCACACCTTTACTTTACTTACAGAGAGGTTTGCGGAGTGCTGAGAGACGAGCAGAAAGGCGCTCCAAGTCACTGGAGAGGACTAACAAAGCAGGCCAGGTTAAAGGCCACCGGGAACGATCTTCTTCTGGAGGATCAGCCGGAATTTCACCCAAAAAACTAAACTATGCTTTTCGTTTCGGAAAGCTGGATGTGGAGGCCATAATTCCTGGACTTGAGAGGAGAAACAGCAAGGATGAGTCGGGTAAGTCCTGATGTTAAACCTCGGTGCACAAAAATTACACTTAAAGTCATAAATATTGGTCATTTTTTGCACCAATACATAAAGAACATTTGCTTATAAATGTTTTTTTATGCTTTTCAAGTAAATTTCAAGTGCAGTATTTGAAATGTAGTCATTATATATAATCACGATTATGATCAGTAATGTCATGAACACAGCAAACCTAGCAATTAATTGATCCTAGCCAAATGTAAAGACACAGGAGCCAGTTGGTGGCTCACGTCCTGAAAATCCTATTATGGCAAAATTGCTGCAATTCATTTAGCGGGTACTTAAGAAATTTCTCAAGAAACAGGAATGAACGAACCAAATGGCTAAAATACCTATTTACACCTGATAAACATACATAAATATCAGGAGCATTAATTAAACTCAATTTATACTGTAAGGTGACCATACAGTTTCCGTGAGAAAACCCAACAAACAAGCTACGTCCACCCCCCCTATCAGCACAGGACTTTGTAACAGTAAGAAGAAAAAACTCCTTTTTAACAAAAAATAAAAAAACTTCCAGCAGAACTAAGCTCGGGGAGGGGGCAGCCATCTGCTGCAACCAGTTGGGGGATGAGAGGAAAGAGAAAAGAAAAAGAAGAACATAAGGAGACAGGACAAAACATACTAAGAAAAGCGCCTCACACAGAGTGCTTCAACAGTTTGAGTCTATAGTAGAATAACAAAGAGATGGTTCAGGGTCACCTGATCCAGCCCTAACTATAAGCTTTATCAAAAAGGAAAGTATTGATAACGTAGAGAGGGGGTGTCTGTCTCTCAAATTTAAACTCGGCACTGAAGGGTCTGCCTCCAATTCTACTTTTAGAAACTCTTAAGAAGTACAAGTCTGAGAGTGAAGTAAGAGTGCAGTCTTTAAGATATGGTGCTGCCTGATCATTCAAGACCTCATATATCAGGAGAAGGATTTTAAATACAGGGAGTCGATGAAAATAGGCTAATATTGGAGAAATATGCTCTCTTTCTCATCTTTTTAGTACTCTTACTGCAATGTTCCAGATAAACTGAATGCTTTTAGGGAACTTTTAGAACTACCTGATAAGAATGAATTATAATTATCAGCCTAGAAGTAATGAATGAGACAGGATGTTTCTAATTTTGCAAATGTTGTGCAGATAAAAGAAGGCAGTCCTACATATTTGTTTTAAAATAGTAAATAAGGTGTTAATAGAGGCCAAGGTTATGCCATCCAGAGTAAGCTGGGCACCGTGCTTCTAAGATTTTTAGGACCAAATGTAACAAGAAAGAAAATTACATACAGGCTGGTATGTCTTTATGACATGCCAGTAGTTTAACTAATTGATTTGTATCATCTAGTTTCATCTGGGCTGCAAGTATATGTTGCCTAAGGGAAGCACGTGTAATGTAAAAAGTAGTGGTCCCAGCACAGAACTCTGTGGAACTCCATAAATACATTTCACACATGAAAAACCTGTGCGTTTACCTGTACAAAGAGGAGTCTATCTAACATGGAGTCTATGATTCCTTTAATATTAGTGTCTTCTAATATCCGCAGGAAAACCTTGTGATCAGCAGTATCAAATGCTGTTCTAACAAGACAAGAAGACAGACGTGTCTACCATCAGAGTCTATAAGAAGGTCATTTGTAACATCATTAGCATTATCTGGATTATTTTGTAAACAATCTCTATGACACAAGAAGTCCAGAGAGTGGGACTTTTTGCTTATTTATTACTACACTAAGGATGTATTGTAGTTGCATATTTTCCTTCATTACTGTGAACACTGACACTTTAAATTGTGTTAACCCCAGGCTTGTGGTGGTGCTGTAGTACATATTCACTAATAAAATCGCAAAAGTAATTTATTTGTAGTTTTTAAAAGACACAATTAAAAAGTGTTTCACAGTCAGGATAAAATCCACACCAAGTGTAGCCTAAAAATCCTGACATACATGCAAGCATAAGTTCATACATGTATGTACCTACCTGAATGGGCAAGGCCTTGCCATGCAGGCAAGTACGTGCATGGTAATTATGTGCATGCAGGTAAGTACGCTGTGATTAATAAAACTTTAAAATGAATTCTAAGTTTAAGTGGAAGCAAGTGGTGGAAGGAAAGAAACAGTGTTGATATGTCATCGCTAGCTGCTTTTTTTTGTTTGTTAACGAGGAGGATGGGCTGGGTAGAATTCCACATAAAGATATGTGAGGGAGACAGCGTGTAGTAAAAAGTTATTGACTGACAATACAGGTTTGTTTGTTTAGTTTTGTTTAGTTTTGGGGTTTGTTTGGTTTTTATCAATTTTTCTTAGTTGAAAGAAGCAGTATAAGTTTAGAGACTCAAATGCTGGTCAAAAATAGTATAGACCATTACTAGTATAACAAATGGTGATTTAATCTGTGATAAATCTCTGAGAAATGCCTCTGTACTAGAAAACTGCACAGGCATTTTCAAAAATCTGACAGAATCTGAAACATCTCAGTTTTAACAGGTTTGGTTTACCGATGGTTAAATCATCATGTCACTAATCAAATAATACACCCTGAGGTTATGAAAACCTCTTAATAGCTAGATGGTGGTTTTGCAATAACAGCCTGCAGCAGGACTGGTTATAACAGTTCATTAGATGACTACAGTTGGAGTCTGAGTGCTCATAACTCTCAGCTACTTCATTCCGATTGGTGACAGATAACCTTTCACAGCCCACTCTGTGTGTTTTTTGGCAAGTTGAGGGAACAGGTACAGTCCAACCCTGGAAAGAGCACTTTAGTCCCAATCCTTTGTTTTCTTTACTGCTGTCAGTCTGTTTTGTTTTCTGTTGGTGCGTTCTGGGTAGCTCAGGAAAACAGTGATGTGAGAGTACCACCTAGGGAATCATGTTGTTTTTAGAGCTTCTTCCGTGAATTGAAATGTGAGGTTAAAAAAGGCAGTTTTGTTCATTCTCTAGTACTTAACATCGGGCAGTGCCAGACATTAGCTGTGAGTATTTGTGGGTTTTTTTTAAAAAGTGGTTTTAATTATGTTGAAAAAACAGCAGTGGGCAAAAATACAGTATATAAATCAGATTTTTCAGAGATTACTTCAGAGGGATTGAATTTCAGCTTTTGGCAAGCAGGTTTTTCCAGCAACATTATAGAAAGTCGTGTAAATTCTGTAAAAACTGGCATCCTATAGTGAGATGAGCCTTATCAGGAATGAGGGCTGCAGCAATCCCAGATGGGTTGCTCGTTTACACAAGTTTAACTTGTGAACAAATCAGCTGCTGGGGATGTTTTTGGAAAACAAACTTTTATAAATTGAGCCTTTTGTCTTTTAACTATAAAAACCCGAAAGCTCGCTGACTCATACACGTCTGAAAAACAAAGGCTCTATGATTGATTAAATTACTTGTGATATGAGCCAACAAATATCCTGATTCTTATATGTGATCACTATGTGATAATAACCAGTGCTTGTTTAGTCTTTGATGACTTAAAAAAGTGTCAAACACAGAAGATAGAAAGCAGACTGTGTCACAGGACAATACACAGGAAGCTTTAGCCTACTTTTGTCACTTCCTCTCAAAACAAAGCATTTTAGGAAACCTGCAGCAAACACAAGCGTGGTCACACAGTCGCACAGGAAATGCACTAATTCTCTGAAGACAATAGAGGCTGAGCTGGGAGGGCTTATTATCACAGAACAGAGCATGACAATACTCAAACTGCTTATACAGACAACACATCACAGATAGATAACTGCAAATTTATTATAGACATAACACTGAGTTTGTGTAAAGTTTTAGGCTCTGTTAATAGTTGGAGTACTTTTTAAAAACCTTTTTTTAAGCTACAATGGCATATATACTGTCCAAAAACCACAAAAATTCAATTAGTTATCATGTAGAACAAAGAAAAGCAGCAAATTGTCACATCACACATGATAAAATCAGTGTTTTCAGGGATTTTAGCTTCTGGACCACTATTTTCTGTTGATTAATTCTAATTATGTACCGTGCATGCTCATCTGTCCATTTCATCCCAGTTGTTGGCCAAGACACCATGAAGTATCCTGTAGGATGTAGAGATACTGGATTGGATATTAGAATGCAGGTTTGCAGCCTCAGGTTCAGGTCTGTAAACTGTGGTATCAATTAAAAATTCCAGGAGCACAATTCTTGTAAAAAGAGCCTTGAGCTATGTAGAAGTAAATAGGAGGAGGTGCAGGTATGAGAGTCTGCCTGTGACTCAGCCTGACTAAACACCTGGACTCTGTGATGACTCAGGTGAACTCACTAATTGAGTGCACTTAGCTGGCCACTAATAAACACACTTTCATGAGGTATCACCGCTAGGAAAGAGAGTACAGAAGTGAAAGGAAGCTTCAAATTTCTATTGATTGCACTGTGTTGTTGATTGCTTGCTTAATAAACATCAGACTAGTGCTCTGATTTTTTTATTTGTCTTTACAGGACAGCGTAACGACAGCCTGAACAGTGAAAGCAGGAGGCACAGAGCTAGTGGAGAAGAGTCACACAGTCCCAAAGCTGCAAATGGGACAACCATCAGAGTGGCCTCGGTACAAAGCTCCTCATGTGACTATAATTTAACCTTCCCCAAACTGGTGTCAGAGGTCAATCAGGAGCTGCTCACATCAGCGGCTGTGATCCTGCCAGGTAAAGGACAGCTGATTCAGACCCATCAGCCTGTACTGAAATTATTTTTTCCATCCATCCATCCATTTTCTCATAAATCCTGAACCATGAAATAATTCCCGAAACATTCAGCTTTTTTTGAAATTGCAGTATTTATTGAACTTTCTAACTAATTAAGAAAATTAGTTTCTTAATTAGTTTCCATATATGAGTTTTAACCTTGATCGTATTTGCTCATTTTTATCACATTTATGATTTCCAACATTTCTGCGCATCTTAAAAATGTGCACTTTATTTAGTTTTTTTGGTGAAAATTATGATGTAATGTCTCAAAAATTAATAAAAAAATGATGAAAGATATTTCACTTCTTTTCAATTCTGAAATCATTCAAAAATAAAATAACACATAGCATTACTTGCCTAAGTGGAAAATTTCATCCCCCCCCCACCCCAAAAAGCGAAGGTAATGGACCGAAACTTTTCTATTGATGCTAAAAAAGCAACAGCAATAGAAACTGAAACATCTACTAAATTATCTATCTAAGGGAGGCCTAGACAAAACCATTAAAAATGTGTGTTCTTATTATGTGAGTGATATTTCTCCTTGTTTTTTATCGAACTGGCATTTCCAAAACTTTTTTGCTCTAAAAAACATTAGTTTGTCATATCACTATGAAGCTTGAGCAGTTATATTTTTGGTGTGGGAAGAAAGTAGAGCTAAGTTCTGACCCCCATCTCTGCTTTCTCTCTACCAGGGACCAGAGACCGTAGTGGGAGAGCAGTGGTGCAGGTGTGCACAAGAGCTCCATTGTGGGCAAGTGAGACCTGCACCGTCCACGATCTGACGTGCTTACTTAGCTACTACTACTCAACTCTGCGGTAAGTCATGCATGCAGTATGCCGGTTTATTTTGTCTGGGTTAAAAATGACTTCTACACCTATCATTAACTTCTAAGGTGAACTCATCCAAGCTAGTGTTTTTAACACTTTTCCAGTTTTCTTTCCATTCCAGCTTTTATTTGGAGCTATAGAACAAAGAAGTCTTTCCATTAAGTATAGTTGAACATATTTTTTCATCCCTTATTAGATCTCTTATTAGACAACACAATGTGTTTGCTTTAAGGTCAACATCCATCCCCCCAAAATTGCTTAGAAAGTCTGAAACTTAACTTTAAGTGTCACTTCATCATCACAAAAATCTGTGTTCGTGTACAAATTTGTCAGGTGTCAAAATATTGTATCACATCATGCCATCATGTGTTTGACAGATGCTACAATAACTGTAATGCTTCGGTTTTAGGAAAGAAAGGCGTGATCAAGGTATAACTGTTGTAATAGACTGCAGAAGGCAGCAGCCTGTTCCAGCTCTGTTGTCATCGCTGTCTGAGTTTCAGGTGAGCCCACACTGGAAAACATGTAATTACCCTCCAACACACCCGGAGAGTTTTCAGGCCCTCTGCTGCCTCCTGCACTGTAATGTTATGTGTCTCTCTGTCAGAGATAAAATACTGCCTCATTCCTTACACATTTCCTTTTGTTCTGCCTCTCTGTCTCTGGCATAGTGCGGTTTTTCTTTTTAAGAGGCACACCTTAAACTTGTAGTGTGTGCACTTCCAAGACATTTTTCTGAAAAAGGCTGGCCTCAGGGCCTTCGCAGAGGAGCCTGTCCTTGCTTGTCTGCTTTTAACCACACGCTGGGAGCAGGCTGGCTGCAGCTGACTCGCAGGAGAGATATCATACTCTGATAATACATTTCTTCCTGATGTAAAGGTGATAATGCTGTAAACCTTGACACAAACATCCGAAGTCACTTTGAACGCACAGTACTTAGCTGTTCATAGCATAAGAACTATATGTTGTATTATAATCTATGTGCTTTAAGTGTATCTTAAATAAAACATGCTCATGTGTTTTTTTTCTAGACTTTAATACCACATGCACTTTACTCAGTTCTGTTCCTGTCGGACAAAGAGGTAGCAAGCAAACCCGAGAGAGACATCAGTGTACAGGTAAAAATAGAATAAATGTGCAGTATTCATGTTGGTGAAGGCTAGGCCTAATTTTGTTTACACACTTGCAAGAATTCATTTCCATTTGTTACAGGGATGATTTTTGAAAGTTTCTTATCTGATCTTATTACTGCAAGCCGTGATGACAGAGATTTTTTTTAAGCTGCGCAGGAGACGTGCTGTGACTGAAATCTGGATGTTTGTTTATGTTTTTCTTTTTCTCCAGACAGAAACTGTGTCATCTTTGAAGGCCCTGCTGAAGTACATTGACCAAACCCAGCTCACACGAGACCTGGAGGGCACCTTCCACTACGATCACAACCACTGGATCCAGTTCAGACAGGTGAGTGTGACTAAGGCGACTGGAGTAGAGTGTAAACATGTATGTAATACCTTTTTTCCAGTTTCATGGTTAGATGCTTGATTTCATAATGAAAAAAGACACCCAGATTTACAGGGCAATGCACCTCTAAGCCAGATAAACATAGGAGAAGTTTGCTTTGAACTCTTACTAAGACATGACTAATGTAACCAAGGATTTTGCTGTCTAAAACAAATTATAGCTGAGTACTGAAAATAATGTAAAAGGGGAAAAAAAGTAAAGCGTTCTGGCAGAAAGCCCCAAAGGCAAACTTCCACCACCAGCAAGCCAGTTGAAACATGATCAGTTTCACATTTGGTAATATCGCTGTTTTGACACTGTAGGTGTTAACAGTCTCACTTTCCTTGCTTTCATTCTTCCTCTTGTCTTCTTTTACTTACAGAAAATCGAACCTTTTGCCGCCAGCTGTAGTGCGGCCATCACCTCCCTTCAGGAGTCTATTAGCTCACTGAGCGCCAGCAGCAACCTAAAGACCTCTAAGGTCAGAGCAAAGCCCTGCAAACAGCCTGGCCTGCTGATTTATGTGTCTCCACTCACACACAATAGATGTCTGCTGGCTTTTTTTTTTGTAGTAAAATGTTTACCAGTTTGTTTCATTCTTAGTTTCCAGGATGTTTAAAAAAAAAAAATCTACTGTGTAAATGTGACCATCCATTTACCCGTGTCCGTGTTTATGTCAGGAGGTGTCTGAGGTGTTAGAAAAGCAGAAGCATCTCATGAAGTGTGTACTAGATGACACCTGTCTAAACCGACTCCGTCTGGAAGGTGGAACTGTACTTGCCCGTATCAGGAAGGAAGAAGCCTGCGACAATGAAAACTACAGGTAGATCATGATAGGACGCGATGGTGCCCAATGGTCATAATGAGTAGTACCCATGATGATTAAAATAAACTTCCTGTAACCTGTCTGAATATTGTTTTTCTTTTTTTTTCAGGGACACTGTCGACATGTTAAACGCACTCTACAATCAAGTAGATGAAGAAGTTCATAAGCTTGTGATCCTTTCAAACAAGTCACAGAAACAGTTAGACAGCTTGCTGGAGGCGCACAGGTTTGAGGAGCAAACTCAGCAGGTGACTTTTACATTAAATACCATATTCCCACCTGCTCTGCAGAGCTTTTCTTGTTTTTTTTAGTAATTGACAATTCCTTTCTCTTTTTCAGATCAAACTTTGGTTCAGTGTCGCGGGAGAGAAGCAGCTTGCGCCTTTGGAATCATTAACTCTGTCTGCAGCCAAAATAAAGGAGATGAGAGAGAGCTTGAGTCAATTTCTGGAGGAATCAGTGGTAAAGATACCTCAACTTTTACGTGAACTGATTATGTTATATTTAACTTTTAGAAAGGATTCAGTGCTAAATTGATCTTTTTTGCTCACAGAACCAGCAGAGACGTGGCCTGCAGCTGGTCAAAGAGTCTCCAGAGGCCCTTCCAGAGGTTCTTCTCGACTTTAAACAACATCTGGGTTCCATTTTGAGCAGAGTTGAGCAAAGGAAGGCGAAGCTAGATATCCTAGCCAACCTGTATGAGTTCTATGATTCGGTAAGTAAAATTCATGCAAAATGATACCACATTTTAATTGCTGACCTTTCTTAAAAGATTGAACACTGAATGGTTTGTATTTAGCCATATTGTGTATATCTAACATATTTAAACCACCTTTTTACACCTGTAGGCAAACCAGTGGATGGACCACTGTCAGGATTACTTCCATCAACTGAGTATGGCCAGCCCAGGGGGAAGATTTTCGCCCTCTGTGGTGCAGGTCCTACAGGATTACTGCACTGAAGCATCCAAATTCTCCATGGAAAACTTCAGCACGCTTAATGACATGGTGCTTTCACTGGCGTCTCCTGAGCAGATGCAGCAGTGGAACGCCGTGTGGCACAAATGTAAACAGACCAAGCAGCAGCTGGAAGAGACTTTGGCTCGAGCCATGGCAGCAACTCAGGACTCCACAGCTGCCGATACGGATTCTCTGAAGCCTGCAGAAGTTCAGATCATCACTCCAGAGCAGCGTGGAGCTAATGGATGTGTGCGTTTACCTGGACCAATTAAGCCATTAAATTTTGAGGACAACAAAAATCTCTCTGTCAGGCCTTTTTCCAAGAGTCCCACAAGTTCAATCTCCTCTTCATCGCACTTCACTTTCTCCCCCGACAGCGAGAGCAAACTGAGACAGAGCCCACCCATGTTTGATGACACAGACAGCGACTGCACTATCGACTCGATCGTCTCCTGCCGCTCCGAGCCCATCTACTCTGGAGCCTCCCGGGTGCGCAAGCAACCCATGAAGAAGATCATGAAGAAGACCATGAGCCATGAGCTATCCCCGAGAGACAGCACCCACTCGGATGTCAGTCACATTCACGGATATACAGGCGTCTACATTAAGGGTTTGGAGGTGACCAATAACGTGTCTGCAGAGAAGAAGCTGCAGAGACCTGATGTGATGAGCCCCACGCTAGGCCGCAGCCGCAGCATGTCTACGCCCTGCAGGATCCATACCAGGCGCAGCGATGGAGATGGAAAGAAACAGAGCAGGTGAGGAATTAATCAGTTGTATCAAGAATACGCTGGGATAGAATCTGATGAGTACGTAGTTATAAACAACACGTTTATGATGTTTTTGTAAGAGATGGAAAAAAATACCACACAAACTAACATTTTCATGATAAACTACACCAGCCTCAGGCCTGTTAAGCCAGTCATGTGAAGTTTTTAAAAAGCCTTCAAATTCTCATATTAAGTAACTGCTTTAAACCTGCCTCATACTTTCTTGGAACCGACCTGTTAAAAAGTAGTGTGTAGTTTTCAGGTGATTACTAGGCTTTAATGACAGTCTTGTGGTATTATTTTAATGGTGTTACAGTCAGTTATTGTCAGATTAGTCATAGCCTTGCATACCTGCGAGTATTACAGGTAAAAACAACCCAGACCAGCCAAAATATTCAACTTTTTATATTATGAAATGAAGGCGAACAAATCTAACCCTCAGATTTGGAGTTTTTTAACTGTTTTTTTTGGGAAACTCTCTGTCAAACAATCAAAATTGTCCACATTATCATCCCTGTTGTTCTCAGTCTTAACCCTGATGCGTCCTTCTGTTTAACAGTAAAGTGCAGCACATCATGGATGAAATGATTTCCACAGAGAGGGAGTACGCTCGCTCACTCAGCTACATCATTGAGCACTATTTCCCCGAAATGGAGCGCCTCGATTTGCCTCAGGACCTGCGGGGGAAACGGAGCATCATTTTTGGGAATGTGGAGAAACTGTGGGACTTCCACAGCCAGTATTTCTTAAAAGAGCTGGAGGCGTGCACCCAATCCCCGCTGTCCATCAGTAGCTGTTTTCTGCGGCATGTGAGTATCCTTACACTTAATTTGAAACAGCTTTCAGGTCTCGTTGCTTCATCGAGATGTGTTGCTGTATAGTTACTAGCTTAGTTTGTCATGTAGTGATTGTTTCATTATCCCACACTGGTCCATTATTGCTTGTGTGCTCATGTACTCAGCAACAAAATGAAAGTACCTGGTGAATTTACAGTCTCTGAATCATTCGGCACGCTTTGTGAATCATTCTGACATGTCAGCATACATTTTGCTGTAGTGTTGTAACTTGTTAATGTTGTGTGCAGGAGGATCAGTTTGGAATGTATGCTCTGTACAGCAAAAATAAGCCGCAGTCCGACGCTTTGCTCAGCAGCCACGGGAACGAATTCTTTAAGGTGCGTCTAGAATCTCTTACTTTGGTCACATTCCTCACACAGTGACTGGATACAGGCTGCAAAACAACCTTTCAACCTCTCTGATTATAGAAAGGTTTACGAGAAAATGACCCTACTGCTTACTGAACTTATTCATTTATGTGTCTCAGTTTTATTTTAGGTGTTTCTTTTTAATCCAGTAAATTAAGCATAATTAGGTGTTAAAACAGGACATAATTTAGGGCATATGTAGTTTGTAATCATCAATCCCTCATGATGTCTGCTTTTGTAAGGATATCACAAACCCACGAATGAAGTGATGGCAGTTCTTTTTTTTAAATCCAGGCAGTATCTAAAAGTGTAATGATGATTTCTTCCTCCAGAATAAGCAGATGGAGCTCGGGGATAAGATGGACCTGGCATCCTACTTGCTGAAGCCCATTCAGAGGATGAGTAAATATGCACTGTTGCTCAAAGACCTGATAAAAGAGTGCAGCCAGTCCCAGGAGCAGGAGCTGAGTGACCTTCGCACTGCAGAAGAGATGGTCAAGTTTCAGCTCCGCCATGGGAACGATCTGTTGGCTATGGACGCCATTCGAGGATGTGATGTAAGTTATAGGCAGGCACAGATATGAAACAGAGATACTCAAACTTAGGTCATCAAAGCTATTTTTGCTGGAGTTCATTGTGTTAAATGCGATACAGTAGAATAAGGTCAGACTCCCACCAGGAATCGCATTGTTCTCGCTGATGTGTGCAAGCAGCCATGTTTCCTCTCCAGGTGAATCTGAAAGAACAGGGTCAACTCCGCTGCCAGGATGAGTTCATGGTCTGGTGTGGTCGCAGGAAATACCTCCGCCAAGTCTTCTTGTTTGAAGACCTCATCCTCTTCAGTAAGACCAAGAAGATAGAGGGAGGATATGACATTTACATCTACAAACAGTCTTTCAAAGTAAGAATTTATTGTTTGAGGAGGATTTTTTTTGTCTGGACTGCTTTTAGAGTAGAGCTTTACTTTTATATTCTTAATGTTTTCTGTATAGACAGCAGAGATAGGCATGACCGAAAATGTCGGTGACAGCGGCCTACGCTTTGAGATCTGGTTCCGTCGGAGGAAGTCACAAGACACGTTTATACTCCAAGCCAGCTCTGCAGAGGTCAAGGCGGTGTGGACAACTATTATTGGGAAGATCCTGTGGAGGCAGGCGCTCAGAAACAGAGGTCTGTTTCTGTGACAGACTGTGCACTTTGACACAAACTCTTAAATACATCATACAAAACAAATAAGGTGACACACACGAACATTTAGTCATTGGAGATATTTTTGTGTTGGGATTGTAGAGCTGCGCATGCTGGAGATGGTGTCTATGGGAATTGGAAGCAAACCGTTCATGGACATCAAGCCAAGTGACGCAGCTATCAGTGACAGAGCCATTGAGTATACCATGAAGGGGGCAGGTGAGCTGACTTTGGGAACTAAATATTCTTTTTCTTTCTAATGGAATATCTGTGTTTGCTATGTGCGTCATAATCAGTACAATTAATGCATTAATCTTTCTGATGGTGTGATAACAAATAAAGTAGCACAACATTGGTTTTCATTGTTGCTTATCTAACAGCTCACTTCACTTCTCTCTAACGCTAGAGTCGAGGACGAGAGCGTCCATCGCAGTGTCCTCATTTGAACACGTGGCCTCGTTCAAGAGGCCTCACTCCACCATCTCCAACAGCAGCACCTCCTCCTCCAGCAGCCAGTCGTCCTCCTCCCTGCTGGGCTCCCTCAATCTCCACCTGTACTCCTCACCCTCTCACCCGCACACACTTTCGCACCCAGCAGGCAGCGTTCCCTCCTTTACCCAGTGGCCCTATGACTGCATAGAGGAAGATGAGCTGGAGCAGGACACCGTGAGCCAGCCCTCCATGAGTGAGTGACCAGATGTGCATTCGCCGGTTTTGTTTTGTTTGTTCACAGTTTCTCAAGTGTGAACCTTATCCAATCTAATCACAGAGCACAGAACAGAGCAAACTTTGGTAATTTGCTCTTCAAACTAACCCAAAATTATTACACAAAACTGCATTGCATGATAAACAATAGAACAAATAAGTAGACATGTAAATAAAACATGCAGTTAGGTGCCGTGTTTGCTGCTACCACAAGGAGTCACCAAAGTCACAAATTCCTACACATAAAATGTGTAAATAAATGTCTTTTTGAACGCTTTAATAACGTGCAAATGACAGAAAATTTTAAACTCAAGCTGTGAATGAAGGGAACAGAGTTCTGTCTTGCTGATCTTGTATTGCTTTATTTATATATCTAATTTTTCTCCATGCTTTCTGTGACAGTCATTGAGAGCTCTGAGACATCCTCTCAGTGTACATCCAGTGAAAGTGTGACAGGACTGAATACGCTCGCCGTACCCGGGCACACCAACGTCACCATGGAATCTTACAACAACAATGAGTCCTCTTCTTTCCTCTGCTCCACCACACCTCCATCCTCCATAGCAGAGCCCTCGATTTTCCAGAAAGATGAAGACCTCCAGCCCCAAGGCACCAAGTTTATCACAGCAGTGAGTGTTTGATTTCCGTCATTGTTATTGTTATATATGTAAAAGAAAACTGAGGCTGTATTGTTGCAGCCATCACATTTTTTCATACTTTACCTCTGCCTAGCTTCACTTCTTCCCTTCTCCTATGATAATTTTCATGTTACAGCTTTCTAAGAAGTTGTCATTTAACTTTGGCACATTGTTCCCTATTTGTGGTTCATATGTGCCTCTTTGATTCTGTGTAGCAGTCTGGAAAGCAGAAAAGACCAAGACAAAACACGCTCAGTTGCCACTCAGTTAAGGTTTTTGTGGAAACCTTTTTTTTAAAAGTGTTAAATTGTATGTGTGGTCATTGTGGTTAGTGTTAGCAGTTTCCACTGTTATTCAACTGCATCATTTGTTTCTGACAGTCATTTTCCATTCAGTTAATAAACGCAGGTGGGCTAAATAATACAACATCTCTTTGTACAACATATATAACAGGTCACCACAAACAAACCAAAACTAATCAACAGGACTTTTCAGTCCAAGTGACATTTCCTGAAACCCCTTTCAGACATGCACTCCCTCCCAGCAACGTGCTGATCTTTGAACATGTCGGCTTCGTTTCTGAATTCATCTGTCACGCATTTTCGCCGTTCTTAATCTGGAAGCGTGATCTTTCTCTCTTTCTAAGCCCGAGCGTGAGAGGCAGGTGCAGCTGCTGCAGCACGCAGTCTTTTCTGTTGAATCGTAAATACACAGAGGATGCCCGTGAGCGCGAGACAACTAAACGATCCAAAGTGTGATGACAGTTCGACAGACTCATTTGGACATTAGTGGCAAAAATTGCATAAATAAGGCTGTAATTTGATGAAGCGAGCAACGTTTGTAAAGCATTTTGAACATTTTCTGCAAAGAAACTGCATGACTGACTAGATTGGCTGCAGCTATATGTGCCTGTTATTGTAGTTTATAGTTTTTATGATAAAACAGCTGAGGCAGAAATGAGCAGTTATTTACATCTACGCTCATGTTATTCTAAAATGTCTCTCTGAAATCTTTTTTTTTTGCAAACAGCAACAACATTAGGATTGGAAAGAACAGCTGTTCAAAAAGCAGTTTAAAAACTGTTGAACAAGAAATATAAAACTACTTTTTAAAGAAACTTCAAGCTGGAAACATAATTAACTTATTTTTCTCATTTTAATTTACATAATACTGCACTTCACATAAAGCGGGCCGTCCATCATCTGCAAACCTTTTAAGGTCTTTTCTTGAAAATATATATGTTTTCATCACGTTATCTACACCTGCATCTTTAGCTACGAAGCGCACACTCCTTATTAGACAGCTATACTAATGAAGCCGAGTGTCCTGTAAAGGGGAACTGGTTATTTAAATGTTATTTTTAAGGTGGATGTCTTGAAGCAGAAGTACAGTGGGGCAAAAAAGTATTTAGTCAGCCACCGATTGTGCAAGTTCCCCCACCTAAAATGATGACAGAGGTCAGTAATTTGCACCAGAGGTACACTTCAACTGTGAGAGACAGAATGTGAAAAAAAAATCCATGAATCCACATGGTAGGATTTGTAAAGAATTTATGGGGGTGGAAAATAAGTATTTGGTCACTTCAAACAAGGAAAATCTCTGGCTCTCACAGACCTGTAACGTCTTCTGTAAGAAGCTTTTCTGTCCCCCACTCGTTACCTGTATGAATGGCACCTGTTTGAACTCATCATCTGTATAAAAGACACCTGTCCACAGCCTCAAACAGTCAGACTCCAAACTCCGCCATGGCCAAGACCAAAGAGCTTTCGAAGGACACCAGGAAAAGTATTGTAGACCTGCACCAGACTGGGAAGAGTGAATCTACAATAGGCAAGCAGCTTGGTGTGAAAAAATCAACTGTGGGAGCAATCATCAGAAAATGGAAGACATACAAGACCACTGATAATCTCCCTCGATCTGGGGCTCCACGCAAGATCTCATCCCGTGGGGTCAAAATGATCATGAGAACGGTGAGCAAAGATCCCAGAACCACACGGGGGGACCTGGTGAATGACCTGCAGAGAGCTGGGACCAAAGTAACAAAGGTCACCATCAGTAACACACTACAACGGCAGGGAATCAAATCCCGCAGTGCCAGACGTGTTCCGCTGCTGAAGCCAGTGCATGTCCAGGCCCGTCTGAAGTTTGCCAGAGAGCACATGGATGATACAGCAGAGGATTGGGAGAATGTCATGTGGTCAGATGAAACCAAAGTAGAACTTTTTGGTATAAACTCAACTCGTCGTGTTTGGAGGAAGAAGAATACTGAGTTGCATCCCAAGAACACCATACCTACTGTGAAGCATGGGGGTGGAAACATCATGCTATGGGGCTGTTTTTCTGCCAAGGGGACAGGACGACTGATCCGTGTTAAGGACAGAATGAATGGGGCCATGTATCGTGAGATTTTGAGCCAAAACCTCCTTCCATCAGTGAGAACTTTGAAGATGAAACGAGGCTGGGTCTTCCAACATGACAATGATCCAAAACACACCGCCCGGGCAACAAAGGAGTGGCTCCGTAAGAAGCATTTGAAAGTCCTGGAGTGGCCTAGCCAGTCTCCAGACCTCAACCCCATAGAAAATCTGTGGCGGGAGTTGAAAGTCCGTGTTGCTCGGCAACAGCCCCAAAACATCACTGCTCTCGAGAAGATCTGCATGGAGGAATGGGCCAAAATACCAGCTACTGTGTGTGCAAACCTGGTAAAGACCTATAGTAAATGTTTGACCTCTGTTATTGCCAACAAAGGTTATGTTACAAAGTATTGAGTTGTATTTTTGTTATTGACCAAATACTTATTTTCCACCCTGATTTATGAATAAATTCTTTACAAATCCTACCATGTGGATTCATGGATTTTTTTTTTTACGTTCTGTCTCTCACAGTTGAAGTGTACCTCTGGTGCAAATTACTGACCTCTGTCATCATTTTAGGTGGGGGAACTTGCACAATCGGTGGCTGACTAAATACTTTTTTGCCCCACTGTAGTTGCTTCTATAGTTTCACTCACTACTTTTTGCTCTTTTGTTTTTACCAGAGCAAGACCTCTCATATAGCAGTAGGCCTGTCTACATTGGTCTGACTCAAAGCTGAGGGGTTTTAGCTCAGTAAGTAACCGATGTCACAGGGGTGGACATCTGTAATGTTCCCTTCACAACCTCATTAACAACTGTGAGGATGTAGCCGTGGCCTGAATACTAATATGTGTGAAAAAAAAAATCTTTTGTGTTGTGTGCTGCGTGGGAGTTTGTCCTGATGGGTTTAGTGGGCTGTCCTTCTGATGGGTGGTTTGGCTCTTTTTCATGTTTCTCTACCTTTTTTGGCATGCGGGTGAAGCGAGTATCATAATAAAAACACGTGTTCTTGAGATTGTGCATGCTTGAACACATGTATGTTATGTTTTAAGAGTGATTTTTTTTGTATAGTATCTGTGTGAGTTTTGCGTTTTTAAGAATCTTGCTGTTTTTTAGCTCAAAAAGTGGAAGAAATTTTATTTTTTTAAAACAAGGCATTTATAAAATAGCCAGTGCAGCTGGCAGTATTAACGTGTAGACGTAATATATTTTTATTTAAAAAAAAGACACCACAGGCTCTTTAAATTCTAAGATAATCTTGTCCTTAGTGGCTCTAAAGGTTATTTAAATGACACGCTATCGATGTTTATGTAACACCAAACTAAGCAAAATGCAGAAGCAGCGTGTGAAGAATTAAGTATGAAGAGCGTAAGTAACAGCCAGGCGCTGTTGAGCAAGCGTGAGAACCTCGATCAAAGAAAAAGTCTGGGAATTCTGCAGGTTTGGAGCATTCAGGTGTAGGAAGGGTTTCAGGGTCATTTTCCAAACAATTTAAAGTTATTCTTTACAAACTAGAGAACCTTTTATTCTCAAATGTAACGCTCAAGACATTTGCCAAACGTTCCCAGCAAATTGCTGCGGTCGGACCGTTCGATACGCAGAGCTACATCTCAGACGTTACACATGTCACTTCACATGTTAAGTGTGTGACAGTATAATTAGAAAGAGGGTGAAACTGGAGATGTTTGGCAGTTATGAACAGCACCATGTTTGGTAAAAAGCAAACACAGCATATCACCACAAACACCTCAAAACACCTCAAAACTGTCAAGCGCGGAGGAGGAGGAGTGATGATTTGGGGCCTGTTTTTCAAACACAGAACCTGGGCACCTTGCAATCACAGAGTTGACCGTGAACTTTTCTTTATACAAAAGTATTCTAGCATCAAATGTGAGGCCACCTCTCCAACAGCTAAAGCTTGGCCCAAATTACAGAGTACAGCAGAATCATGGTTCTGCCGTCCAGTCAACGTCCAGTTCTTGAAGTTAAGAGCGCAGCAGATAAGCAAATACAAACCTCAGTAACGTGAAGCACTGTAGTAATAAAGACCAAAGTTTCTTCACAGTTGTGTGAGAAAATGATAAGGTCACACAGAAAACCATAACTTCCAGTTACTGTTGCTAAAAGTGGTTATACAGCCTCCTGAATTGTGCACCGTACTTCATTTTTTACACGCTGCTTCTGCATTTTGACTGCATAGATAATAACACAGTTTATTTATTTATATCTTTTAAAAGCTGGTAAGAACTGGGTGTCCTGATAGGTAAAAGCTTTTTATGATCCCTCTACCTTTAAGCATATTAAAGGTATGCGTTGTGACAAATAAATAAATCACTCATGTACTTTCTGTCCAACTTTAATACATTTAATAAACATTACAGGTTAAAAAAAAAATTGAATGTTTTTGCTTTAAGTGCCACACAAATAAAACATTTAGTAAAGAAAAAGCTGGCATCTTTATTTCGACTGCTGAAGGTTGTGTTGTTTTGGTCGTTTTTTTAGACAGTGCACAGTTTTGCTCACCTTCCTGATGTTGTGTGAAACCCTGATGGCTTAAAATCACTAAGCATTTTACAGTTGACAGGTGTTCATCTAGCATGCGATGTGGTTTTGCTTTATTAAAAGGTGTATTGGGAGTGTTTTCTTAACTGACATGCTTAATGCTGCATGTTTACTCAACTTAAACCTTTCCGATTGCATCATATTAAAAAAAGTATTTTTTACACGTCTTTTAACATTTTTCGTTTTGCATTTCTTTGCAGCTTTGAGGTCTGCAGGAGGCAGCAGCTTGTACTTCACGGCGAGGAGACGGGAAAAATAAGCGGATTAAAGCTTCACAGCACTACAACTTTAATGACTAAAATGCAACTTATTACATGACATTTCGTTACAATACTGTAAATGTATAACTGACACATAATATACGCTGTCGTGATGGTACGTCAGAGGTCTGTACATTTTTTTTGTAAGCTAGCCATGTGTTTATACTGTAGATGTATTTTACAAAACAAAACATAGCTGACCAATCCCGACAATGTTGTACTGTCGCACTTCTCTTGCAGTCAGTCCTTGTACAGAAGATTAAAATGTTTTAAACACGTGGTTGTATTTGTTGTTACACTGGGGGAAGCTGTTCTTTTACATACAAAAGTCTTCAAAGTTGAGCAAAACGCTCAGTGCGTGAAAACATCTCAAAAGTGTGAGTGCACGCAAAAACATGCAACCGATATTTCCACTGATAAAAAAGTATGAGTGTAAAAACCACACACAGAGGGACCCTTGCAAATATACAGAAGTGAACTAAGAGACTCAGCACTACCGTTAAACAAAGAGATGCAGGGGCTGAGTAGAAAAAAGGTGGTTTTTCCTGCACATGAGAGAAGCTGACACTCGTTTACCACAAGTCCTGTGTTCTCAGTCCGAGTCAGTCTTTACACACAGACCACAGCCCAGGCTGTGCAGCGGGGGTTTGTACTCCAGTATAGACAATTGAGACAAAACTGAAAGCCACACTCAGACTATAGAAAACACTAAAGGTTTGCATCACTTAACTTCTTTTAAGCATAAATATATTGTTCCCTATTCCTCTTCATTCAAACACTTTATTTACAGAATAGTATTATTTATCCTCACTTTCTTCTCAGTAAATTTCATCAGTTTGATTATTTGTTTTTTGCACGTTTCTCTTTGGAGAACCAGAAGCAGAGGACTGCAGAGAGGGAAACTTCAAGCCCCAGTACACAAAGCTCCAGTATCTCCATCTGCTAGAAACAAATAAAAACATTACATTTCTTTTACAAAATTATAAAGGAACAGTTCGTTTTGTCATATTTATAACGTGTCTTACCCTCAGATGATCTTCATGTTGTGGATCCCACTTGGCCAGGTCGACGCTTATCAGAAGAACTGCAAGAAAGGCCACAATAATGCAGCCGCCGTTTACTGTGAGGCACACCTGTAAAAAAACAACAAAAACACAGTATTCTTTAGACTAATGATCACATTCACCATCTGTAGCTGTATTATCTGTCAGACTTGTGCTGGGTTTTACTCACACTAAGCAATGCTGGGTATTTGAACAACAGGTTGGAAACAATTCCGGCGATTATGAACTGCAAAGGAGGAAAATAGAGTTTAGAAAGTACCAGAAATTAGTCTTCTCTACTTAGTACGTAATTTTCGTACCAGCGAGCCGCTCAGTTGGGAAACTCTGAACAGAGAGAAAAGCGACTCATGGATCTCCTGGGTTGCTGCAAAAACTATTCCCACTCCGATGCTGAGGAGGCCACTCACCATCTGCAAAGACTGAAGCAGCAACAGAGACATAAAATTATTAATATTTACATGGCATTAAGATCAACAGTCTTTTTTTAAGATTTATTTTCGGCCTTTCTAAGAAGGAATGAAATGCATGAAAGGGCCTGGGGTTTAATTGAATTGAGGCCCTTGCAGAAGCATTTAGGTCAACTGTATTTCGCATTAGGAAGCATTCTGTAGTGAGTTCTCAAGCATGGATCACATCATAGACGAAGTCTGAATTCTTGATTTCTTCATTGTCACCTTTAAAGGCTTCTTATTGACTCAGACTTGTGGCCGTGGCCTGGAGGTAGTGGAGGAAAGTGATTAAGCCAACAAGCTGTGGTAACACATTTCTGTTTATTAGATGGACTGCATGTGAAAAGACAGAGATATTGTAGAACCTGGACTTATTTTTATTCATGCATTGAGCGAGTTCATGGTTTTATTGGTCGGCCTATTTGAGATTACACTGTGCTGTGTGGGGCTTGTGAGCCTAACATAAGAGGGATGCATTCACCTGTTATATAAAGCTCAGAAAGATAAGGATCGCTTCATGACAAATGCAGTTATTTGAAAAAGATTTTTCACAGTCGGCTAATTTTTCACAGCAGTTTCTTTTTCACACCCCATGATTTAACAGCTTCTAGAGCCACTTTTAGCAGCAATAACTTCAAGTTCCTGTATGTATGTATAGTTTATCAGTCTCTCACACTGGTGAGGAAGAATTGTGCCTCACTCTTCTTTACAAAAGCTTTAGGTTCATTGAGGTTTGTGGGCATTCATTTATATACAGCTCTTGCCACAGCCAGGGCATTTCAATTAGAGTTGTGGTCTGGATTTTCATTGGGCTATTGCACCATCTTGATTATCTTCTTTTTGGGGTTGTTTTTTCAGCTTTTCTACTGGCCTGTTGTATGAGCTGCTTTTCAGCAAAACTGTTGCTGTTGGACAGATGACCTCACGTTTGTCTCTAAAATAATTTGATATATAAAGGAGTTTACAGTCACCTCAATGAGTGTAAAGTCCCCAGGTCCTGTAGCTGCAAAAATAAGCACAAATCATCACACCTCCACCCTCTATGTTTGACAGTTCATATGGGGTGTTTCTGCTAATATGCTGTGTCTTTGTTTTGTTTTTTGTTTTTTTTGTTTTTTGGGGGGGGGGTTGCCAAACATGCTGCTGTGCATTTTGTCAAACATCTGTGCTTTGGTCTCACATGCCCAAAAGATTCCAGAAGTCTTGTGGCTTGCTTCAGATCCAATTTTGCAAACCTAAACTGTGCAGCCGTGTTCTTTCTAGGGAGAAGATTCTTTCTTTTGGCACGTTTTCCAAACAAGTTATTCAATTTAGGCTTTTTAAAAACTGTACGGTCATAAACATTTAACATTTAACACGCTAACTGAGGCCTGTAGAGCCTGAGATGTGGCTCTTGGGTTTTTTGCAATTTCTCTGAGCGTTGCACAGTTTGACCTGGGAGTGAATTTGCTGAGACCTCCAGTCCGGGGAGGATTACGGACTGCTCCACACCAACAAACTGACAAAACGTCAGCTTTTATTCAGGTCCCATGAAAAGTTTCATTTTCACATGACCATATACGAAAAGAAACATCATTATCCCATGCACGCCTGGGTGCAACAATATTACTTTACAAATGAAAACTATTGTGCTCACATGATAAGTGCCCTGGACAGAAAACGGCATTGTGCTGTGGACAGCTATGAGAAACATTTACAAAACATTGTTTATGGTCTTCTGAAAAGCTCGCTAACAGCAGTTTGATGATTTTAACCACTGTTATATTCGACACATACAAGTGTTTGGGTGTATGGGTAAATGATAAGCTTTTTATAATGTGCACATTGCTAATCTTTCCAGGAAGCTCAGAGTGAATGTTTTTATTTGATGAATCAAAATTACTTTACAGTTTCTTCTAAGAAAAAATGGGTGCAAACAACTTTTCTTTCTATGATTTATTATAGTATAGATGTACTATTTTTTATAGTATAGATTTATAGATAGTATAGATATAGTATAGTATAGATGTACTGTACTGCTCGCCACCTCCTCAGGTTTACAGATTCTTGTTTCAGCGTACCACACTTCTCTACAATTTATTGCAAAGTCTCCGAATCGCATTCTCTATGGTAGGTAACGATACTGGGTAAACTCCCAGTTTGTACTTTGTACCCATCTCTGTCCAAGTACCAATAGTTACCAGCTATGTGCCACTAACAGTTGCTATTAGATGTGCCGAGGGTTTTGACAGACCTGGTGAAAGCTGTGTTTTCGTACTACGTACTGTGGCATGGACTAGTTTGCAGAAAGGGTTAAACTTTGATGCGTATATCTATTGTTGAATTATAGGAAACAGTTAATGAGATGTGGATGAACTTTTTTTAATGTGGTTGTGGTGGATATTAGTATATTGTTTGTTATACTGTAGATTTTGTATTTTATGATGCGTATGTTGTATTTTATACAATAAAATACAAACATTTTGTATGATCCCATCTCTCTTGTAAATTGGATGGATTGACAGTATCTCAGTGGCTGGTAAAATACAGGTAACTTAATAAATCCTAGACACATTCACACAGCAACAGGACAGATCAATCTCAGATCCTCTTACAATAACCCTTTTTTATTCATGAATTCCTAAAGAGAACATTCTTAATTAATTTTAATGTGGAAAACTGTTCTTATGCATGATAATCAGTTACTGTAGGTCATTACTAAAAAGAGCTAATAAACATGCCTACATAAGCAATTGAAGGCAAAGAAGGGAAAGTTGATTATGAGCAATTGTTCGATGGTATTAATATTAAATAAATAAGTTTGTGAACTTTATTATCTATCCTTTAGTTTTAAAAGCAATTGTGCACACTTTTTACCAATTAGCACATTATAAAGGGTTATATGAAACAGTTTTTATACATGAAGCAACAAAAACACCGAGCATTTCCTGTTGCTACTGCCCACATCTGCTCAGAGTGCTCTTGTTATTTTGGGTAGGTCTACACATCATATGTGCTTTGCATGAACACTCATAAATGTTTTTAAACATGAAATTAAAAAGTAAGAAATAAAAATTCCCCTGTGGATGTCTATGCAACGTTTGAAAAAAGGATTCATACATTTAGGTGTGAGAAAATAAAACTTGCTTTTTTTTCTCGATGTGCAACATACAAAGTGTGAAGCATATTCTTAAATAGCAGACAAAACAAAACAAATCCAATGTGAGAGGTTATGCAGGTCATTAAATTTTGGGCATTTATGAGAGCTTATAGGGTTTAATGACTGCTCATATCTTTGTTGACAAAGTAGTTTGTATTATTGTATTTTCTCCTTTTGCTGGTATTAGCAACCATCAGCGTGCAATCGCTCTGTGGCACATCACTCAAATTCACACTTCACAAAGACTGTTGTTTGAGTCCTCTTACCCCCAACACAGCTGGATGTTTCTGCATCAGATCGTGCAGTGGCCCTTTCTTGTCTGGTATCATCTCAGAGGCCTGATAATAACGCACTACTGGCTGCTCCCTCTGTCCACCTCTGTGGCAATCGTCCTCATCATGGATGTCCATATCAACATCAGCGCAGGCCATGGTGCTTCTGGTCTGGAGAGATAATTGTTTTCATTATCATGCATAATTAAATCATCCATCCATCCAGTCGCTTGCGTTTATCCTTTTCAGGGTCGCGGGGCATAATTAAATCATTGTTAGCTAATTGTTAACTTGTGTATGTTGTGTGGTGCTTTTTTTATATGGCACAACTACTGCAAAGGCCTTGAGAACAGCTACATGGTATTTGTTTTTAAATATAATACTGTAATGTAACTGCATGTAAAAGATCCAGCAATCCCTTTTGTCCTCTGCAGAGGGCATAACTATGAGAATACACTTTATGCACTCTGTATGAGCCCTACTGTGTGGTCAAGAAGACATCCTGGTCTTTCTATTGATAACACATTTGTGGGGCCTGGCTAACAAGAGCACATGGACTTTCTTTTCAAAATAACAGGAATGGCAGCTTCCACGTTTTATAGCCACACAGGAGTTTGAGCGATAAAATTTGAGAGTCTTACTTTTGATTTAGTGGGACTTTAGAAATGTATAGTAATTCAATCCCTTTGAAAACAAAATATTTATCTCTGCGCTAGACAGCAGGACTTACTACCTCTTATTTATTTTCAACCTGGGTCAATACTTCAAGAAGCAGAGGGCAGAGTGAGGCAGAAAGATTTTTACTCAATATTGTGGAAGTAGAGTCAGATCAAGAGCTGTCAGGAGACGACGTGGGGGAAGGCCAGACATTAAAGGATGAAGGTGAAAGCTCGGCGGAGAACATACCAGGTTTTGAGGAGATATGTCATTAGAAGTATTCTTTGATAAAGGGCTTACAATTTCTAGAGAAGGAAAAGCCTTGTTTCACACAGACACACCAGCTTTTGATTTATATAATTCATACTAGAAGTGCATTAAGCTTTACCTCTCCTGTCTTCATCAATTCAGTTTCAACCAGAGAATTATTTTTAACATGAAAAATGAAAACAGAACAACATTGCTCATAACCACAGCTGGCGCTGATTATATCAGACGGAAAATAGGTAACTAGGTTTTAGAAAAAAAAATGTCAGCACATACCAGACCAGAGGGAGGTGCTCATCTCCAAAGGCAACATTAAAACCGAAAATACTCTTCAACATATCTGTGTTCACGCATGACTCAAATTTAGTGATTCCTAGTAGTATATATAGGTCAAGACAGATTAGGCTTCCATCAAAGTGACAGAAAATAATTAGGTCCTGAGGTCCTGACCACAACGCTGAGACCACCGAAGGATGAGTCCCTTCACAGGTCGGTGTCCTGTACGGCCGCTGAGAAACACAATCCCACAACTTCCGAGTCCTAACTTACACAATGCTTCCTATCCATAATAGAGTGTCATCATTTTGCTCCTGTTCAGGGCCCTCAAAACCCTTCAATCTGGCCTCCTCCACCTCATCTCCTGACAGCACTGAGTCCGACTCCCCTTCTACAGGTCCTAGTAAGATCCTTTCTCGCTCAGTTCTCTGTAATGCCATCCGTGATCATTGTTAAACCCAGGTTTAGGGGAGTATTTACATGCACAGAATGGAAAAAACGTTTGACTATGAGGAGTTCTTTGTTATAATAACAGTATTCCAGGATTTAACAGTTTTAATATTAATGAAATAAAAAGAAATGCACAGAAAGATGGACAAATATCATTACATCACATCAGCCTGCGAGCAAACAAGACCTGATGTCCACTACAAGGGACGGATGATAACACATATGAAAGAAATGTTGCCGTAATGTTTACTTCAACCACAATACTTAAATTATCTGAAAAAAATCTTTCAGCAGGATTTTAAAAAGTAAGAACGAAGGTTTCCTTGAACTTTTTCTAACACCGTGAGGTGATTATTTATGGTTATTGTGCTGCATTCAGGAGACAGTTGCATATACTATTGCTACTTCTTTGCCATATATGGTGGATACAACACACGATACTGTTTTACTGAATTTGTTTCAAGAGACAGCAAGAAAATTCAAAAGTGAAAGATATTATGTGTTAGATTTATAGCCGTTTAAAGAGTCACACATTTACAGGCCAAAAAACGACAAAAAATAATGTTAGTTATCATCAAACCGAGTGAGAGTAAAAACGACAAAAAGTGGATTGTGACAGCAGCTGTAATCCACATAGGCTTTAATGATTTTTAAAATTATTTTTTTCTAACATGAAAAATCAAATCTACAAATATATACAGATGGATGTGCACAAATGCAAATATATATATTTTAGCAACGATTTTTTTCAGTGTAGTAGAGAAGATCGAGAGTCTTACCCCGTTGGGCTTGAGCAGTCTCTAATTCACAGTCTGCATCTGTCTCGCTCATGAGTCTTTCTCTTTAGGCATGAATTCAACTTCCCTGCAGCTCACAGATGAGGTCATCGTGCCCTTCAACTTCCTCCCTCTGAAAAAAAAAAATCTGCCATAATAATGTCCTCAAGTTTCCGTGCCTCACTAACATATGTTCTATATCAAGTGTTTTATTCTTATTCCTAAACATGATTTGTGAAGGATTTTTTAAAAACAATGCTCATTGAAATATTAGATTTTACGTTAGGTCAGCTTTAAATCTTGGCCGAAGTTTGCATGCAAGCCTTTTGTGGGTGTGAAAGAAGGGGGATGGGAGGTGTGCATGTGTGTTTGTGGCATGGGGGGGGGGGATTTCAGAAACAAAGACAACTGATGCGTCAGGTCATTTCCTTGTCAAACTCAAAGAAGAGCCAAAGAAGAGAAATTCAAGTCTGAATCAACTTCAAAGGAGAAGAAGAAAAAAGGTATTGCGTGTTTTGCAGAGATCACCTCAGCAACTGCTACAAGGTGCTTAAAAGAGTTTTCATCTCGTTCACAGGAGAATGAGGAAGACATTCGTATGTGATGAATCGATGATCATCACCATTCCAATTGGAAGTCTCAGGGATCTCCGAGATGGTCAGCTGATGCCAGAGAAATTCCACTGTGTCTTCAGAGACTCCTACAAGGTCTTTGTTATTAAGGGGAAACCTACACCTATGGGAGTAAGTTTAAACTTCCTTCTAAGCGGATGGAAAGGCAGGCGGCTGTGCATTAAATAAGTGTAAAGAAATAATTTGCATTTTATCCAAATAATTCCCTGCTTGTTTATACATTATGCACACTATTTTCTGCTTATTAGTATGATTTCTCTTTTTTATCAGGCAGCTCAAGCCATCGCTGGTGTGTTTCTTTTCACACTTGGACTGGTTCAAAAAAACAGTCCAAGCGTGCTCCTCTACACTCTACCGAGTATTCTGGTAAAAACAAACAAAAATGCTTTGTTTTGGGGGGGATTTAAGCAAATTGCTAAAACTTTTTGTTATTTGGAAAGAATTTTTTTCATGCTTTCAACAATTTATGTGTATTATTATTGCAGTTTGTGGTCTGTGGTATGCTGTCCTTTGCTGCAGGAAAATTTCCAAACATGCATGTGGTGAGTAATTTGATTTAAAATTAAGGTTTTGTTTTCATGTGAAATTACTTTTCATAGAAAAAAAAATTTCTGCTGATTACATACAATTTGGCATAAAAATTATGACTATTGCCTTGATCAGGGGAAAAAATATATTATTATGCATGTATTAATTATCATTACTTCATTATGTCAGGAAACAGTTTTTATGGTTTTACACAGATGCGTTCAGTTATAGATATGTAACATTCACTTGAACCTGAACGGAGAGCTTCTTTAAAAAGTTCTTCTTTCGAACTCAGACTGTTGTCCTAAATGGGGAACACGCTAAACCCACATTGGTAGCACTGGTGCGGTTGATGCTTCTAATGAAATGTGTTTTTTAATCTTTCAGACAAAGTTGTCGTTCTCTCTGAACATTATCAGCTTCTTCTGGTCAGTTGCAGCATTTTCTCTCGCCTTGGTCTTCTTTCCTTATCATCCTACCGATGCCAAGGTAAGCTGCGGCTTACAGTCACTCTCGTTTTGTTTGGTTTGCTTTTTCTTTTTAATTCCAAGTTAAGTTGAACTACTTCAACCTGCTTTCTATTTGCTTTACAGGTGGCTCAAGGAATCAGCGTGCTGATAATGACCCTGCTGGTTGTTGAAAATTTGATTGCCATATTCTTGATCTACTGGTTGAGCAAAGCTGTGTGCAGAGAACATTTCAACACTTTGGTATGTCTTTTTTTTTTACATACTCCAAGACAGTTGTAGCAAAAACAAGATATTTTATAAATAATAATAATAATAATAATAATAATCTTCATCATTTTTCTCTGCAGCCCACCGTACTGCTGAAACAGGGAGACTGAATTTTAGTGACAGATGGAAACCCGCGAACGACCTACATTTAACTTTCCTGTCAGTGTCATATGCTCCTCAGCATGCAACAAACAACGACTGTGAAAGCCTGTATTTGTCATGCACTGCTGCTCAAGTATAACTTGTATGTATTATTTTTCTTTTTGAATAGTCACAAGTTGCAACCCCTGTTTACTTCTGGATCATATGAAAGCAGCGGCCACATCTGTATTCAGTAAAAAAAGAAAAAAGTGTGTTTGTAAGCTGTCTTTGATTTTTGCAAAAAGGTAAACGTACAGTAGTTGTTTTTTTAATGAGATGCAAACCATAATTCTGAACATTAATAATTTTTTAACAAGAATATTCTTGGAGAAACATAATACAGGTGTGAGCTCGGTGCCGCTGGACTCCAGTGCTTGTCATCAACTCCTAGTTTGATTTTACGTCTCTGACTTTTACGATAACACAGAGACTTTTGCTCCCCGGATCCTTGAGCAGACAAGCTGACAGAATTCCAAAACTTTCCTGAAATTTAAACTTTCAAAAAATCTCAGTATTTGTATTTTTAGCCATTTGTAAACACTGATTTAACTGCTTGCTGTTTAATGCATTTTAGCATTATATGTTTTTTATGGTGTTTGTGAATCAGCACATAGTTATACTTTTAAATAAACAGTTCTCTGTGTGTTTTGCTCTGTATCCTGTGTAAATGTATTACTACCCCGATACAACATGCACAAAAGAATCCGAGAAGCAAGGGTTATTTTATGTTTGCTACAAAGTAGAAAATAAGTGAAGCATGCAATGCAGTCTGTAAGATGTAATAGTTTTAATGGGAACAAATAATTTATATATGTAAATATAATTATAATAACTGATTATTGATAGCAATTTAAAGATATATAGTGTATAAAGAAACATAAAGTAAGAACAACTTATTTGGATATATTGTGTGTAAAGAACTTTTTATTGTTCTGCGCGATCCTAAAATCTTGTAAAAAAAAAAATCAGCTGCCTTTGCAGCTGTTTTCTGCTGTTTATGAAAAATGACACAGACACTCGTCAGTAAAATAAAGCAACTGAGCAGATTTATTTACTTTTAAGGTGTTTGTACTTTCATCACGTATTCAGCAACTGTTGATCTTTAGGGCCGCAGATGGAGGGGCGCTTTTTGTTATTTTGTGCAGATAGTGTGAACGTTTCGAGAGGAAGTCTTTCTTTTTTTCGCTTTCTTTTCACTGTAAAGCACTTTGGTTTTAAATGTGCTTTATAAATAAATTTTTGTGTGTTACTTGATTTTGTGTCAATATCTGCTTTGGACTTGCGCGTATTTAAGAAGGAAATAATGTGTTTTATTTTCCGCCCCACTTTCTCAGATCACAGGTAATTATTACTTTAAAAACCTAAAATGATGAAACAAAGGTCACCGAATATGACAAATAGCTTGTTTTAGAACTGATTTTAGGATTTAGTGACTTCTAAGATCTGGTATATATGTAACATAACACAGCTATATAATGGCGTACTTGTAGTTGAGGTCCTTGGGCAGAGGACACTTATCTGATCCTGAAATGAGGTCAGCACTGTTGGCGACCTCTTTTAAATGTTTTCTTAAGATGCACATCAATCAGAACATTTCCTGGTTTCACTTGATTTCACTTGATCTTTGCTACTGTTGCGTATTTTCACTTTTATTTTAAATTGCTTTTATTGCACGGGCCCCTTTTTCTTCAACAAGCTTGCTTTGCTACTTGTGTACTGAGATAATAATCAGTCATTGTATTGCTTTACAGTAAGTTTAGACGCAATAGTATTTTCCCATGTATTGAACTTTGCAATGTAAGTTTAGAAAAGTGTGTTTTAAACACAGAGTGCATTCATACAGCGCTTTTATGTATGCCTAAGTGCTTTGACTAACGTTTACATTTTGATGGAGGCATCTGGGGGAACTCAGTGTTCAGCATTGCCCAGGGATACTTTGACACATGGTGATCTACTGATGTTCTGATTGGTAGATGACCGCTCTACCACCTTAATCACAGCCGCCCATGGAATAATAATAGCTTATTTTACTGTTAGTAAATTTATGTTTGTGAGATCGGGTGTGATCTATGGTTTGGATACAGACAAAAAAAATGAGGCCCTCCCTGTCTGTCAGCTTTGGTAGTGTTACATTTACACTAATTAATAATAATATATAAAAATAATACAAAGAAACTGACTAACAAGACAAGCCTATAGAGAGTTTATAGAACTTCTCGTGGCAAAGCTAATGTGTTTGACACAACAATGCATGCAACACCGTGATTCAATCTTATAAAGCTGCTGGACAGGAAAGGCTGGAAAACAAAAGAACAACAACAAAAAACAGTCACGAAGCCAAGTTGGAGTTGGCAGAGCTGAAGATGCTTAGGGAGTGACCAGAATGGGCAGGATTTAAAATGAGTACGTCAGAGCTGAGGTTGAGCACTTTGGAGAAAAATTAGAGAGCCAAGGCTGAGATAGTTTGGACATGTGCAGAGCCGGGATATTAGCTATACTGGGCAAAGTATGCTGAAACATGGAGCTTCCAGGCAGGAGAAAAATGGGATAAAGACCACAGAGAAGATTCATCGATGTACTGAAGGAGGTCATGCTGTGACGTGACAGACGAAGAAGATTGGGATGGCAGTAGATGATGACCCTTAAAGGTAGCAGTCGAAGGAAAGAGATTGTTATACGATTAATTTAGCGGCTGCAGTATATAAAATTTATATAATCATGTCTAGACTGCTCATCTTCCATAAAGTAAATAAAAACATATCCTGATATCTAATGATTTACTTTCATACTTTAAGCACTTTTTGCACATTTCATTTAAATATTTTTACTTAGGTAAAATGTGAAAAGTATTTGTTTTAAGTGCGAGTACTTCTTTTACCTCAGATGAAAGGCTGTATAAAGCAGCGGTCCCCAAGCCCCGTGAGTCGTTTGGTACCGGGCCACGAGAGTTGAGGCTCAGGTGTGAAAAATATGGTTTTCAGGGTTTTTAATCGGTTTTCAGCGTTATTTTGTTATCGTTTTTATCGTTAACTCGGTTTTCCTGGGTCTTTTCACGTGTGAAAATCGTCTTTTTTTCGGTACCGGTACTAGTTTTATTTTGTTGTATTTATCCGCGACACCTTAAAGGCCGGTCCGTGAAAATATTGTTGGGCATAAACCGGTCCGTGGCGCAAAAAAGGTTGGGGACCGCTGGTATAAAGGATGCCTCTGACCCCTGCAGGGAGCGGAGAGCTTTGTTTAACGCGGCATGTGAAACCATAAGGGGCCACAGGGGGGAGACAAGCACGCACCAACTTAAGTCTTTGAACAAGTGACGCATCCAATTCTGAGAAAACACTCAGGAAACGCGTTCATTTTACATGCAAACGGATGTCCGCCTGTAATTTGTGCAAGACGCCAAAACCTATGCATTGCTTTAAGGCGTTTTTGTGTAGTCACATAATTAACTGAGAGATTTTTGAAGTCAAGAACGTGCGCAGTCACTCATGCCATAAAGTCCCTGCCTGGAAGCCATGCTAAAAACAATCAGCACACGAGCACGTGAACTCTTCCGCCTCGAGACACTCCCAGCAAGCACGCAAACCAATCAACATCAGAAGTGAACAGTTTGACTCTTAACAGTCTTTCCTCATCTCTAATTCTGCCGCTTGCTTTGCTTGCTGTACCGTTAGTAATGTAACCATTTCCACTGTGTCTGGTGTTTTTCCTGGTATTTTTCACTGGTCGAGGTGGCTCACTTTCTCATGCTGCCGTGAGGAGCTGCTGCTGCTGCTGCTGCTGCTGCTCTCCTGCCTGGCTGCGTCCAGCTATGGCGGCCGTGTATAGCGGATCCCATACCTTAAGCAAGGATGATGTGAATTACAGGATGCATTTCCGAATGATAAACGAGCAGCAGGTCGAAGATATCACAATCGAGTTTTTCTACAAGCCGCACACGATAACGCTGCTGACATGCACCGTGCTCAGTTTGATGTACTTCGCGTTCACAAGGTGAGTCGCTCACAGCTAGCGCTCGCTAATGGGTTAGCTTAGCTGTGCTAGCAGGAACAGTGATGCTCAGAGAGCGCCAGGTACACTAGGAGGCTAGCTAACTATAGCGTTATCTTTGCGCACTTACAGTAATTGGGAATGGGTCACATTCTTAATCTGTGAGGTAATTAGACTTTAACCTCGTCAGATAGCAATAATCCATTAGTTATACAATGGCACCAAATAGGGGACTCTGTTTCCTGTGTTGGCATTAGCTACAACAGTGTAACTAGCAAGGGCATGACTCATAATGTTAGATTTAAAGTATTTTTTTTTTGCTTTATAGGATCTCTTTATCAGCTGTTTAGAAGCTTAAAGCAATTTTAAAGAGCATCCACATCACTTTAGTTTTAAGTAGGATGTTAACCATACTTGTAAAAATGTGCCTTTTAACTTAATATAAGCAGTGATACTGAGGTTAACTGACTGTCGCTGAGATTTCAATTTTCTGTTTCCCCTCCCTGTCTGCAGAGATGATGGAAACCCTGACAATAATCTTTGGGTGGGGGTCATTCTGGTCATCTCCTTCTTCCTTGTCATCAGTGTTTTGGCATTTCCTAATGGTAAGACAGCACAATATTATTTCTGTGAAGCTCAGTCAAGTGTGTTTGCATAAAGGACCTTAATTACAGTGGCTTAGAAGGAGCTTCACACACACTTGTGTTTTATAGAACTGTAAATAACACCCTGCTTCTCACAAGAAGATCTGTAGCTAGAAAGAAAGAGGAACTTCAGTAAACACCTTACCATTAGTGAAATAAAATGAACTGCTACCCACATGGCTATTTTCTACCCTATCTGAGAAGTCAAGAGAACTTTGTTACTACATGTCTTTCATGCAGCGTCTTAATATACCTCTCTTTAGGTCCATTCACCAGGCCACACCCAGCGATATGGCGAATAGTCTTTGGTGAGTATTTTTCACACAATCTATCTTTATTCAGATCTTTGGTTTTCCTCTACTAACATTGTGTCCTTCTGTTGCCAAGGTCTGAGTGTTCTCTACTTCCTGTTCCTGGTTTTCATCATTTTCCTCAACTGGCAGCAGGTGAAGCAGTTGATGTATTGGCTGGATCCAAACCTGCGCTATGCCAAAAGAGAGGCAGACATAATGGTGAGCGATGGAGGCTTGCAGCAAAAATCATTTTCCTGTTGATTTACATGCTCTACTTGCGGCACTATCCGAGGGATTATTAATCATTTTAATGAGGCTGCATGCACTTCTGCCTGCAGGAATACGCTGTGAACTGCCATGTCATCACCTGGGAGAGAATCCTGAGCCATTTTGACATTTTTGCATTCAGCCATTTCTGGGGATGGGGTATGAAGGCACTTCTCATTCGAAGTTATGGATTGTGCTGGACCATCAGTATTACGTGGGAACTTACTGAGGTAGAGATGCACACAGCAGATAAGGTTGCCATCGCAAGCTGTCACTTTCTCTCTGCCCGCTGGCCTTTCTTTCTTTGTTTCTCTTGATAACGGTGAAGTTTTCAGGTCATCTAAGCTGGGGATGTCAGTGGTTTATCCTGTGGAGAATTGTGGCGTTTGATTTTACATATTCCTTCAAAATATTGCAGGCTACGTGCATGTATTCTCTACACTATTCTGTTAAATGTTCTTTTTCTGTGTCCATAGCTATTCTTCATGCACCTGCTGCCTAACTTTGCTGAATGCTGGTGGGACCAAGTCATTCTTGATATTCTGCTGTGTAATGGAGGGGGAATCTGGCTTGGCATGACTGTCTGCCGCTTTTTGGAGATGAGGACCTACCACTGGGCCAGTATTAAGTATGAGTTTATGTTGTGGGATGTGTTTACAGCTATGTCTAAACTTTTATCCTCTTTTGCACTAAGTTATATTGTAGATAAGATTCATAAATTGTTTTGAAAGTAACCCCACATCTTTATCAAGGGGCATTGGTTTGAAAGATTCATGTGATGGTATTGCTTTCATGTAGCTTTGTCTGCTAACATTAACATAATACTTACTGAAAATCTATCTGCATTCCTTTGAAACCCTCCTTCTATGCTTTCCATCCAGGGACATCCACACCACCACAGGGAAGATCAAACGAGCCGTGTTGCAGTTCACCCCTGCAAGCTGGACCTATGTACGCTGGCTTGACCCAAAGTCTTCTCTGCAGCGAGTGACGGGCGTCTACCTGTTCATGATCATTTGGCAGGTGGGTCCGTGAGAAATCTGCTTTTGTCGTCTCATGGTGACTTAGTGATGACTAGTCAGAGATCATCCTGTGTGCTCTGCCGTCTAAGTCCTGGCTAATCTAATTGGCTGCAATCTAAAACCTATCCCACATGTACCCACATAATGCTCAAGTGTCCTGCTGGCTGCATGTTAAAAGCTTATCCCATGAGAATGAGACAGGCTGAACTACTTGGGAGCATTTTATGAAAATGAGAAAACGATGGAGAATTTAAGTTAGCTTCATTGCTCTCCCCTGGAAAGTCGAGTATAGCTGCCAAATTTTCTAGCCACAGGCTGCCAGGGTGATGAAAGCTAAAGGCTGGTGTTCCTCCACTTTTTGTGTTTGGTGATGAAACGGCACCATCCTCCACTTTCTCTCTCTCAGCCAGTTGAGAACTCTCTTGAGGCCTTAAATAGTAATTAGCAGTCTTTTAGAATTAGTTGAAGAGCTTGCGCATGGCACAGCTGTATTCCACATGGTGACAGTTGAGCTGCTCTTCACTAAATTCAACCACACAGGCTCCTGGCCAAATGAGTGAAAAAACATTGCTGCGGGTCCTCCGCCTCATTATCTGCCAATGCAGGCTTTTACAAAGGCGCCCTCTAAATGCACTGCTGTGACTGTTGCCAAACTCTTAAGTGTGACTTGCATTGGGAGAGAATTTTTTTTATGGTGTCCTTAATTCAACCCAAAATTAGTTCACTAAATGTTACAGTTTTCTGAAATGAGTAAGCAGTGCAATTGTTATAAATATTCTCCCACCAGCGTGACCAGATTCCTGTGTTGATGTGGGACTGTGCAGTGTTTTTATTACTTGTCCCACATCTTCAGATAGTGTCCCACAGTTTGACTACTTCTGCAGGACATGCACTTATGTCTGGTTTTTACCCCGTGGATACAAAGGGAAGGCTTTTTACTATATTCACAAGATATATTTAGTTTTTGTGGGGGTTTTGCTGAAAAATGTTTTTCAGTTTTGCGTGGGTGGTTTAATACAAAGTGAAGTGAGGCAATATATGGGTATTTTTGGATTAGAAAATAGCCAAAATTGTCAGATATGGCTCAAAAAAGTATGCCAATTTATGGACACATACAGCCCGAAATAAAATTTAAAAAAGTGTTAAGAGAAATAAAGTTAACAGAGAAATAAAATTGAAGGTGTTCAGATTACCTCTCAGTACTGTTGCTGTTTTCCCACTTTATTCCCCACACAGACACAGTGTTTGCCTCACATTTAGTTTGTTGTGATGTGGTCCTCCCACCTACAACAAAAAACCGTGGATGATATTGTTTGTCTGAATAATTACCTGAACAATGATAAAATATAC
>NW_005187485.1:1268085-1305771 GCF_000239375.1 Pundamilia nyererei | reverse complement strand
CAGATTATTTACGGATGAGAAGTAAAAAAGAGCCGCCAGGTGCTAAAAAATAAACCTTAGACTCAAACGTTAGAACAGGCTTTTCCCCGCAGCACGCCGTGTAATAAATACAAAGAAAACGGCGGCCAACTTATGTCTAAAAATGTATAGTTTCATGCATCGGTTAAAACACTCCACTCCGGGTAAAGGACGCGCAGCTGGAAACACTTCACGCAAGTCGAGCTGCCCGAGATTCACAGAATTTACAGAAAATGTTACATTTTTGTGATTAATATCGTTATCGGGACGATAGAATTCTTATATCGGGATATGAGATTTTGGTCATATCGCACAGCCCTACAGTGAGTGAATGAGTGAACTCATTTTCGAGTTCAAGAAACACAGTTTGTGAAGTTTATCTGAGGTGTGCTACATGGTGAGTTATCTTGTGTCAATATTCCCAACACCATTACATCACCAGCAACCTGAGCTGTTTATATAAGAGAGATTGGATCCATGCTTTGGTGTCAGAAATCATGTTTCATCAGACCAGGCAATGTTTTTCCAAACTTCTGTTTTTCAAGATTGATGAACTTATGCAAATTGTAGCCTCAGTTTCCTATTTTTAGCTGTTAGGAGTGTCACCCGCTGTGGTCTTCTGCTGAGGTAGCACATCTGCTTTAAGGTTCCATCTAACTTCAGCGGGTGGTTGATTAAATACTTGCGTTATGCACAAGTGCAACAGGTGTACCCAACAGAGTGGCCGGCTAGAGTATATTAAAGAGTTTTGTGAGTTTAAGTTTAAAGTTTCAGTATGGTAAAATGAATAGAAATGTCCTACTGTCTGAATATTTGTAAACAATGCTATATTTGCTTTTGTTTTTAACTATAGTTCTTTTTATCATTTTTTTCACAGCTTACTGAGTTGAACACATTCTTCCTTAAGCACATTTTCGTCTTTCCTGCAAGCCATGCTCTTAGCTGGTGTCGAATCCTGTTCATCGGTATCATCACAGCTCCAACAGTAAGGTATATCATTTCATGCATTTACCCTCATTATGTGGCAGGTGGGTAAAAGGAAACAGAGACGCAGACTAGAAGTTCCAGTGAAATTTGTTAAAAATTTGCTTTGTTTTTTCCTTTAGGCAGTATTATGCATACCTAACAGACACACAGTGCAAGAGAGTTGGGACCCAGTGTTGGGTATTTGGGTAAGTAACCTGATTTTAAAGATTGTTAATAATAAGCCTGCTTAACATCTTGTATTCCTATGAACATGTAGTGCTGTGTACACATAGCCATGAGCAGTGACAGCAGCTCAAGGAGGAGATGTTACCTGAGCTACCAGAGATTATGAACAGTGGTATTCATGCAGGCATTTCACTGCCTCACTCAAGGACTAAGCTGTCAAACAGCTGACCTACATCAGGAATATTTTTATCCAAAAAAGTTCAAATGTGTAGGTCAGTGACCCAAGCACTGCTCTCAGATAAAAGCCCAAAACTGACATGTTTGATTTGGATGTTATTTTTAGGTTTGGATTTCTCTTCTTTTTGCTACCAGTGAGTTAAACTACTGAACTATGTGTTTGTTTTGCCCCCTCCCTCTCATTCACAGGGCAATAGCCTTTCTGGAGGCTTTGGCATGCATTAAGTTTGGGCAGGACTTGTTCTCAAAAACACAGATCCTCTATGTGATCCTCTGGCTGTTGTGTTTGGTAAGGTCTATCGTGCACTGAAATGCGTATAATTTATTTTATACATATATCTTTGTTTTTTAATATGAATATTCTAACATATGACGAATGCTGCAAGTAATTTTTTACACATTTTCCATGAATCATTTTACAGTTTCTGTTCCCTTCATTCTGTTTTTAGGCCTTCATTACATTCCTGTGTCTGTATGGAATGGTATGGTACGCAGAAACATATGGTCCAAGGGAAAAGGTATGTTTATTGCTTTAGCTTTCATGAGTTTTTCCATTTAACTGCTTTAGACCTTGAAGCATTTACAAAGAATTTAAGGCCTTAGTCACACAGGCCTACAGACCAGTCGACAATCCCCTGGCAGCCTCTGGAAACTAGTGTAGTCCCTGCACCAAAAACTTACCAAGACGAACTATTCACAGAGCAGTAGTGAAACTTGAAGAGCAGTACAACAAGAAACTGAGAACAATCCCCCTCAAAGTGAAAGCTGTGCTTTACCACTGCAACCAAAACATTTCAAATGAGACAACTTTTACTCTGAAAGTGTCACACTTTCAAAGTAAAAGTATCCCTGCTCAGCTGATAGCTAGTAAGTGTTAAGAGGCTATCGGTGCAGCACCGTATATGACCATTTTCAACCAGCGACCACTAGCAGCACCTTGCCAACCGGTCTCACAGAAAATATAGTTTCCTTAGTGACCTGTGGTTGCCAGGAGTCTGAAGTTTTTCAGATCTGTTGAGGACAGGAATGATCGGAATTAGGAAAAACAATGTGAATGTCCATAAAAGCACTTAAAACGTGCAAATTGGAGTTAATTTCAATCCCAACTTGTTTCTTTATTCTCAGCCTTTCTAACAAATACACGGTTTGGTTGGCCATACCCCACACCCACAATCATTAACAATATAAAAAACTTTACTCACATATAGATCAGTGCAATAGCATCAGGCATCACACTTCAGTGCCTTTCTGTAAACTCTTGTTACGTCTAAATAAAGCTACAACAAACTGACATCTGTGCCTGAATGGCAAAAGGCCAAATGTCCTGGGTGAAGCCAACCATGCTTAATGCTCTGTAGCTAAATAATCATCAAAGATCATTAGTAAATATTAACATTCAAGGTTTTCCTTGTAGGGGTTGTTATCGGGTTGTTTACAGAGAAAGCTGTACGGAGTCAGTTAGCCGTGATGCATGTACAGTATGGTCTCTGTCCAGTTACAGGTATGTGTGTGTCATGTGTCTTAAACCTTTTCTCCCCTCAGAGCCTCTCAGAATGTGAAGACAGTAATTTCGCAGAGTTTGCTGACCATGTGTATGAGGGATTTAAAGGTACACTGACTTCACTGTAATTCATCCAGCACACCACATTAAAAAATGCATACCAGTATTCAGTTGCTGTCTTGTAAATGGGTGACCTCTAGTGTTTATTATAGTGCTTTACATATGCATACTCATACATGTATGAGAAGAAACACAGTGCAGTTACATCTCTTTATGGGTTCATTTGAAATATGTGAGCTTCATGTTTCAGGAGAAACTGATGTAGACGGTGACAGCCCCAAAGCCAGACAGAGAAAGAAGGACTCAGGAAAGACCAAATCCATCAACGGCCTCGACAGCCAGTAGGAGTTGGAGGCGGAGGCTGTTGGGTAACCCAAAGTGTGAAAGATTACAGATGGAGAAGAGGGTAAAGCTACGACCACTTCCTGATGTAACCGAAGCCTAGAAAGCCACCCACCTACAGTAGATGGAGTGCAGACAGCAGAAGTGGAAAAACAGGTCCATGCAGTGTTATTAGGAGTGCACAGTGGCTCAGACTACAGAGATACACACGTTGGTGTGTGCTGTAGTCATAAAAGCTCCTAAACCACTGATCACTTTTTTTTTTTTTGTGTTTGCTTTTTGGATGAAAGAGTGGGAGAATTTTATTTTGTGCGAGTGTGTGAGAGAAAGGTGTGGCAACAAAAACTGCCATTTCTAAATATAATTGCATGATCATTGTAGCTAGTGAGCTATAATTCAGTTATCCTATGAAGCAGTATCATTAAAGGCTAATGTACAATTGACTGGTTTATATCAACTCTGGTATCAAACCCATTTCAATGTTAAAAGCCATTATGTAGAATTTATCACTTAGTGGAGCGTCTATGTTTATAGCACAAAAGAAGCTAAAGCATTTTTATATAAATGTCTGTCACTGATTATCTATTTGCATCATAGATGTTCACTATTTTATGTTTTTTAACTTGAATGTGGGCAGGAGTTCAATACCAGACAGCTTTAGCGTGGTAGGATCACGGGCTTGGGTCTGCGTTTGTCCTGTAATGAAGCAAAGCACACAGTTTAAGCACTTTGCAGAAAGTTTATTGAGAATACTGTACATTAAGTAATGTTCGAGTATTTTGTGAATCATTGTGACCTTGAGTGATTTTACTCTCCTTGTCCTCCTGTGGCTGCTAATTTTTTTTCTTTTCTTTTCTTTTCTTTTCTTTTCTTCTTTTTTTTTTACTAATAAGAGAAGCTAATTATTCAAATTACTGCATGTATTGTCAGTTTTTCTGTCTGTGTCTGGATTGACCTTGTTGCGTATATTGCATTTGCATGGCTGACTCCAATCAAAACAAGTGTTGTAGTAGGAAACCGTTACAAGAGTCTTTGTATTCACCACACAGCAAGATGCCAGTATTGTTATGTGAACCTTTTTCACTGTCGTGGTAACATTTTAATTCACCCCTTGTGCCTGTTTGCATGTTTGTTTTGTTTTTTTAACTCCTATCTTCTTTCAGTTTCTATTAAGACTGATTTTTTTGTGTGTCTTTGATTCTTCTGGCCTTGAGTATTTTATTTGAAGGTTATATTTCCATTTCATGTGTCAGTATCATCTCAGTACAGATATACTATCCCTCATAATCCTTGACAATCCAGACACTGACCTCTCTGGAACAGACCTGGCTCCCGTGCTACATACAGTAGACACTAAATAGGACCTCGTCTGTGGATTTAGATGTCATTTGCCAAAAACAATTCTGCTGAAAACGACCTGTGCTGTTCTTTTCCACTGTGAAATGTATTAAAAGTGTTTTCATTTCCTCCTAATCTTGTTTGGTTGTTTTTACTTGCTGTCACATTCCTATTAGCAGGAAGCCCCTCTGTGTTTGCGTACTTAACAAGAGAAATTTTAAATGACATTGTTTGACCCCTGAGGAGTGTCCCGCTGCAGCAAAGGAGGGCTGGATTGGCTGATTCAAGCGCGGCCCATAACAGATCAGATTTCACTCCGTCTGCACAGCATGAAACTCAGACTGAAATAGCTGCCGCATGCTGACCTGCAGCAAGATGTATTTGAAGGTACGGTTGCTGTTCCTTTGGAAATAAACATGAGTAGTGGCAGAGCTGTGGCTGACACACTGTTGCACATTTAAGATTGTGCACTGAACTCCAGCCAGGCATATTTCTTTCCTTTTTTAAAAGTAATATACAGGCTTTTTTGTCACTGAATTTACTCTGTGATATCTGCAATTTGGGTTCTGTGACTGTTCCAAAGGAGGGCAGCAGAGAGCCTTAGTTATGTGCAAAATACCACGTGACAGTTGAGGCCTAAAAGCCCAGGGCACGAGTGCTTACACAAAATTGTGCTTCATGCCTCTCTCCATGATTCTCTATTTCACCACGTAAATTGGCACGCGTTCTATTTTGGTTTCCTGAATTTGCTGCTGCCTGCATCAGCTGACTGAACCATCCCACAGGGTTTAAAGAACAGGATATTTCAGTCATGGCTAAGAGTCTCCAACATCGTGGCTGCCTCAGTCCAGAGGGGATCATCAGAGAGATACAGATCAACCTACTGGAGTGCAAAGTCTGCTTCGAGACGTTTAGCTGTCAGCAAAGGGAGCGCAGACCGCAGAACCTTTCCTGTGGCCATGTACTCTGTCTGGAATGCATCACAGCTTTGTCCCACCCTCTCCTGAGGAAGCTGGAGTGCCCTTTCTGTCGACAGTTATGCAGTGTTGACAGCACCTCCCACTGCCAGGTTCTTAGTGACCTAAAGGATCTTCTGTTGTCTCAAAGTCCCTCACCGTCTGCTCCTCCGTGTAGAGCAAAAGCTGGTTTTATCTTTCCCGCAGCTCTGACGTGCACAACTCTTCTCCTGCGTACTGCATTTGGTGGGTGGGGGACTCTTATCAACCCCACTGGAATAGCTGTTTTGGGGTCCTCAGGAACAATAGTTGTGGTCCATGATGGAGAAAAGAGAGTGGTGGTGTTCAATCTACAGGGAAAGAAGCTGCACAGCTTTGGGCGAAAAGGAGCAGCCAGTGGGGACATCTGTTACCCAGTGGACGTGGCAGTGACCCCAGCTGGTCACGTGGTTGTGACTGATGCAGGTGATAAAGCTGTAAAAGTGTTCACATCCAGGGGGAATCACATGTTGACAATCAAAGATTCCTTCCAGATGCCCTGGGGCGTGGACACTGACAGTTGTGGACACATCCTGGTCTCTGATGTTGAGGCCGGCACTCTCTCCAAGGTGAGGGTGGACTATAGTCACAGCGTCGTTCTAGAGCATCAAACAACCATTTCAGACCTTCAGTGCCCTAAAGCGGTGGCCTATTGTTGCGTGAATGGGAACACTGCAGTGACGGAGCATCTAACTGATGTCACCAATCCAACGGAGAGACACCAACACAGAAGGCTCAGGGTGTTTACAAAAGAGTTCCACCTCCTTTACCAGACAGACACTTTTAGCCTGACCCTGCAGTCCACAGTGAGGCTCAGCATCTCAGGTGTGACGTTCGACAGAGATGGAGATCTAATTGTGATTGACTCAGACCAGGGGATGATTTGGAGCTTAGGGAAGCTCCAGAGTGGCCCAGTCCGTACTCCTCTTGTGGGAGACCATCTTATTCGCCCTGTTGGATTAACGCTACTGAACAACCTTCTCATTACACTGGACAGTGGCGACCATACAGTGAAGATTTATTCTCCCAAATCTGATGCTGGACCTGTGACATAGTTTATGTATGAACAATCCCAAAGTAGCTGTTCAAGTGGGACAAATTAAATAAAGTGAAGTGAAATGTAGCTTATCACAGGATGAAGTGATGAGAGGTTGTATTAATTTTTTTTGGTTGTTGTTTGAGTTGCCTTCTGTGACTAGTTTACAAGTCAAGTTTTACTTTAGATAGAGTGTAAAAATGTCATTGTGTTACTTTGAAAGTGTCAAAATAATAATCAAACAAAAGGTTGTATATGGTGAAACCATTTTCAGCAGGACGTCAGGAATGAAATTATGTCTGTTATTGTGTTAATGTTGTAGCAGTTGTTGAAAATGATGTTGTGTTATTTAATGACGTGTAATATAGCAATGTGATGATTCTCAGTCTCTGAACTGATCCAAGGCTTTTGAAAAATGATGCCAATTGAAACTATCTGAGAAATAAAGGTCCAGCTGCTAACAGCAGACAGTGAGACCATACATAGATAATATAAACGTTATATGCCACAACTACAGATTATATGTTTATTTTTTCCGTGTATAACAGAAGACTTTTTAAATTAGATTATATCACATGTGTTAAAACAGAAGTTACAAATTATGTATATATATGTGTGTGTGTGTGTGTGTGTGTGTGTGTGTGTGTGTAAGAGCTTTTTAATGCAAAACTTTAAGGTGATTGACAAATGGCAAAACTTAAACTTTAAAAAGAAATTCAAAGAAGCCCAGAATAAATGCTAATGTAACGGTTAGATTTGGCAGCTTGGGGATATAAGAGTGAAAAACAGACATTATTTTTAGGCTTTACGTCAACAGAAGTGAGGTGGTGGGTCAAAAAATGATTCTGCTAAACCTTATAATAAAGTTATATAACTGTAAAAAAATTTGACCCCTTTTCTTGCTTACCAAAAATGCAAATAATTAAACAATTCAGTGTGTATGTGTGAGAGAACTAAGCGCCAATAAGTCGTAGCCAAAAATCATATTTGATAACAACTGTTTAAAGCTGACTCCTAGCTCCGCACTGCCTCTCAATGCTCACTGATGCATGTGAACTAACTTGTCACACACGCTCACATTTCTCGTTCATTGGTTTCCCCCAATGCGCCGATGCGCCGGCGGGGTGCGTAAATCCTTTCCCCCTCTTTGGCACAGCCTCTCCAGTCTGCCAGAGGAAAGCAGTCGTGCTCCCAGTGGAAGATGGCGGTGGGGATGCTGTCTGGGGCTGGAGCTGAGTGCTGGATTTGCACAAGAAGCGAACCCGGATGGATACTAAGACAAAAATGAACGCTTTCCCATCACTTCTCATCGAGGATCGGACTCATTTGGGATTGTTTAGCTAGATTCTTTTGCCCTGTTTTCTGGCAAAAAGCCGGGCTTTCTTGTCGGAGACTCTGCGTTGATAGCTGGGCTAATAGACAGGGTGGGAGTGAAAAGTGGACGAAAATGTCGGATACAAAGGTAAAAGTTGCAGTGAGAGTTCGGCCCATGAACCGCAGGGGTAAGTGTTATAACGACGATTTCTGCTTGCAGACTCCTTTTCTGTCTCCTTGGCTTCGTGCCACATTACCATAAACTTTTGGTTTCTTCGCCATTGCTGCTTTCAGTTTGAGTTGTGAGCCTGAAGTCAGACTTGAGAATAGTTTAAAGAAGGCCAAAGTAACTCCGATTTTATTCTTCACACCCCCGCATTCTGCTTCACTTTCCAAACAAACTTTTCTCTGCAGAAATTGAACTGAATACAAAATGTGTCGTGGACATGGAGGACAATCAAACTGTTCTGCACCCACCGCCCTCCAATGCAAAAGGAGAGAACAGGTAAACAAAACTCACATACTGTCAAGAGTTTAAATGAATATTTGTGCACTAAGTTATTTAGATTTTGCTGTAGTTATGAGTGTTTTGGAAATGTCTGGTGACAAAAGGATTCAAAATGAGCAAATAACTGTACACACAGTGACCTCCTGTAGCAGTGTCTGAAAATACACTAAAGCAAGAGCACTTATAAACACTTTATCTTTAATTCAAAGGAGAATTTAGTCAAATAAAATATGTGCAAATGCAATGCTGCTGCTGCTGCAGCAAAGGACATGGTGTCTGTCACCCACCTGCTTGCAATATGATATTATGTTATGTAATTCATGTGAACTTTCCAAGAGTAATCATCTCAGGATAATAACACCACCTTGGTATTTTGCATGGCTGATTTGGGGTTTTCAAAGCCACGAGAGGAGGTTGAGCCTCTTTGATATGAAGACATGTACAAGGCTGAGCAGATAAATGTCTGGCCTCGGGGTGCCACTGTAAATCTCCGAAGTCAGAGGTAATTTGTCATGTTGCGTTCAAAGACATGTTGGATCACACTGATGGTTTTTAAAGACACAACGGGCTGCGCATTTTATCTAAGAGTAAAGAAAAGCTTCTAAGAAAGCTAAGCATCCTTTAACATTTCACACTATCTGTGCACTCTGAAGGTCATTAAAACTTTGTGCTGTGTTCTGACATGATTTCATACTGTACTGAAGACAAGTCTGAAGCCACACAGAATATAGGCCAACGATGAGTGTATGCTCATAAATTTCATGCCTGTTAGCAATAGTCACAGATGTAATATTTCCTCCCATCATGGTTGGAGGATTTTCTGCTGTTTTTTTGGTTTTTTTGCACTTGTTTTGCTTTCTCTCTTGTCACACATGGTTAGACAGCTGACCTGATTACCAGCAGGCGCAAATAAAGCTAAAAGGATGCTCAGTCTGAACACAATCCAAGGTTCTTTGTTGCCCCCCCCCCACCCACACACAGCATATTTATAATTTGCGTAATGTCCTTACTGATTAGTTAAAGTGAACAAACAACTCTTCGAGCCACAGTGTGACTGCTGAATATGAAGCCATAGGAGGCAACTGCCTCCAGTCAAGGCTTTTCTCGTGGCCTGCACCCAGCCTTGTTAAAGTTTTCAAGTAACTCGCAGTCAGCGTCAAACAACGTTAAGCTCACTCGCCCAGCAGCTCGGGTACACGCACATTAACCTGTACTTAAGGCAATTATCACAACAGAAATGACCATACAGTGGCTGCTTTCCAGACAGTTAAACAAATCCCGCTCACAGCTAACACATGTGGAACGGGAGAGCTGAACAGAAAGCTGCTGTGAGCGAGCGGTCAGAGGAGCGACAGTAACCGAGATGCAGATACGTGCATTATATTCGTCTCAGAGTCAGGATGTTTCAACTCCTCCCAGTTGCCATGTTGATGGGTGAGACACAAACACATTTCACATTTTCATCCAGCGTGAGTTTCCATATCTGATTAGATGCTGTATCAGTTATACAGAGATTCCTTTCATGGAAGCTCAGTTAAATGTTTTCAGCTTCCCCTGAATTCACCTTATTAGATCCTGGAATGGTTTGTTGTCTAGCTGCACATCAGCCACGACCTTCTGTGCTCTGACTCGCTTTGGTTTTATTATGTCTCAACGCTATTCTATAGTGCAGTCCAGGCATATAATTACTTGTTAACATTTCAGCACTAGTGCTGTGTGTGTGTTTTGGGTCTCTGTGCTCAGGCTGCCACGGTTTTCCTAAACCATATAATTTTCCCCTTTTGCTGCTTGTGGAGCCACAAAAGAGGATACCCTGATCGCTAAGACTTTGCCTTGTTTTGAAGACACCTGTTCCTGTGTGTTGGGAATGTGTCAGATTGAGTGGGTATTAGCATACCAAATATGGCTGACCAAGATCCTGGGAACTTTTTCTCTCTCATGGGAATGATGAGGCACAGCCCTAGAATGGGATAAGCAGTAACAGATATTTCTAATGTAGACACGTCTTAATTTAATAGGTATTTTGTTTATATCTTTGGCTGCATATTTTGAAATTCAGGATTTATAAATGGAAAAAAATGACAACATCTGGATCTCAGTGAGACTCTTTTTGCTTCAGCGGTTTTGCTCAGTGCCTAAAATTTTTAAATATTGCTTCAGTCTGATGAAATACAGAAATGATGTCTTTTTGGGAGGTGGAATCGAGTGAATGAGTTTATCAGGTTGGACAACACCTCTAAAAACGTGACTCATGTAAAGAATTTAAAGAAAGGATTTCGTTTGAAGCCTCTGCACCACAGAACATTATGGCTACACTCGTGACTCCCACCCCACTCTCCTGTTTCCCTGAGAAATGAAGAGTAAGCTCAGCGGTTTGCAAATGAAACGTGGGCTATGACTTCAGGGCTAGAGGTTAAATTTCCTAAGGTTCGTCTTTCGTCTGCTTGCTAAGCTGGCACAAATGGCATATTTGAAACAGGAATCTGGGAAAGGTTTAGTTTTCATGTGACAGTCAGTCACAATCAGAGTGGGGGTGGACAGGCAGTGAAATACCTGAGGCTGCTGTCTGCACAGGGGATGAGTGCCTGAGCAATATGACCAAAAAAACTCCCTTCGACTCACACAATAGAGCCATATTACATCTATCAAGTCCCAGCATGTCCGTCAACGTGCAACAACTGAATACAAGGTCATGTTGTGTTGGAAAATCTGCTTTATGTAAATCTCTTGCTTGTCTTGTTCAGATGCACAGTTATTGGAAAAGACAAGAGCTAACCACAATCACTTTTTAGACAGACGCAATGGAGTCTGTTTTATGTCACATGGAGGTGCTGCCTTTTGTATTCCATGTGGTCATTTTTTTTTCAGAAGGCATTTGTCTTTGTCCTGTCGAATATGCAAGTTTTTGGGGCTTCTCATCTCCCATGTCACTCTAGCTCTGCAGTCCTGCATTTCAAGATGATTAGTGGAAGCATGTCTTTATCTGATAATGTCTGTCCCCAAGCTTGTAATTTCACATCTAATCTCTTCTTATCTCCGATGGTCACAAGAGCTCAATTGGGTTTATCTGCACTTACTAGTGTTATCTTGCTTACTTGAATATGTAATCTGTGCGGTGTGGAGTGCAGCTTCAGTTAAAAAACCCGCTGCTTCTTCTGAATTTTCATGAACAAATACATTCTTTTAAATATGTTCAGAAAGATGAGTAATTTGGTCCCGAATGTCCTGATTTCTCTATTTTTCCTAAATGTTCATTTTTTTGAAATAAGGAACTCAACTTTAAAATGTTGTTCCGAGAAGATTTTTGCAACCCTTACTGTCTTTGCAATTAATAATAATTAAAAATCCAATCAAGCAACACCTGTAATACTTCCATATAAATAATTTAACTGGATTAAATGTAATTCTTATTAATATAATGAAATACTCTGTAATGTGTTTTGCCGCCTGATGGGCCTCAGATTCAACTCTGAATCAGTTTCATTTCTCTGTTATTTAATTAGCTGCAGTTTACATGTTGAAGCAGCATTGGTGTGAAGGTGGAAGAATAAAAAGCTGAAACAGAATGGGATCCAGATCGCCTCCATGTTTGCTGTGTCATCTCCCATCAGGAGTGCTGAAAGTGAAAGTCAGTTTCTGATTTCATTGTTGTTTGCCTTATAGACTGTTTCAAGATGCAGTGCTAAAAATCAGCGGGGGAAATACATTTTTATTTAGATAAAACACAAAACAAAAAGCAGTTTATGTAGTAGGTGAGGGATTCCTCTCCATCCTCCCAGCATATCACACCCTGTATTACAAGCTGCACACAGTAATTAACAAAACATGATATATTTAAAAACTAATTTACCTTTATGTAGCGTTAGCTAGCTGATTTTAGCCTTCATGCTAAGCTAGGCTTAACATATTTTTTTAATATTTACCATATAGACGTGAAGTTTACTAGCAGTCTTTTCATCAAAATCTCATCAAACTTTTCCAGAATCTCAAATGTCTCCTTTAAATGTAATCATCCTATGTTTTACTAATGCTTTTTAGCATCCAAGAACTTTATTTGTTTGCTAACCCTCACTAAAACACAGCTAATAAAGACACTGGGCTTTCTGCACTAAGGTGTTGGGTAGACATGACAGTGGACTGTTTTTTTTAGAGCCTTGGTCATATTTTCTCTTCGTTGCACATCAACAAGTGTCATCCAGATTTCCAAAACAAGCCTTTACTAAATGACAATGCTGCTTTGTCCACTGGCCGACCTCAGGAATGCTCTCTTTGTTTTTTCACTGGTGCTTCTCATGTGCCAATAATCAACACTAAAATCTTGTTCTCACAGTTAGTTGCACACTATCAGCACAGATTTTCACTTTAAGGCTGCTTTCTTTGCTATTAGGAGAAAGTGCTAGCAGCACGCTGATATAACAATTACATTCCCTTGAGGACTGTTCCCTGTTTGTTTAGAGGGTGGGACATTGTTTACATCTCGATCCGGAATTGAGAAAAGATGGTGCCTTCCCTCTTTGTCGGGCCTGTGCCTCATTAATCTCACATGTGGCCTCTAATTCTACAGGCAGTATTTGTGAAAATTCACTCTCAAACACTTTTTCTTCTATAATTATTCTGGTTTTTGTTCCTGGCGTGATTCTCTGAGATGAGGCCTTTTTGAAGTTTTTGAGCCTGCTTGTTATATTCTGTTTGCTTTCATAATGAGGTAGTGTTTTATTGTGGACTTGCTTTTGGTCTCGTTCTGTGGAAGTGGAGCCATTCAAGCCCATAACTCTGTTAAAATTACATTTCTGCCTCCAATTAATGACATTAATGATGTGATTTGTACTTCTTAAACATTCTCACTCTGGCTTTTGTTATTATCCTCGCCCGGCATATGCCAGATCTATTCAGCTAAGTGACATCCAGCAGGCAGATGGGGTTCATGAGCGGTGTGTCCCAGTAGTAAATGTGTCACTTCCTTTTCTCTTCATTTGCTCAGTACTGTACCGAACTAATTGATGAATTGCACTTCTTTTCTGGCTTGTTTGGAACTTACTGGATTTAAGAGTAGATGTGGTCTGTGTTTTAGCATACACACACGTAGCCTGGTGACCCACCTTGTCACATTGTTGTCAGAAATGCCAGAGAGGATCAAATTAGACCCTGCCTGCATCATATGTTGCTGTTAACATTTGTTATGGAAACCTCGAGGTACCACACAGCAGTTGGTATGAGCATCACGTGTGCTGCTGGTGACAGTGCTCTTCATTAAGGGTTGTTTTGGAGATCGTAAATTCTCCTTTCATACTCCAACTTTGACTCATGAGGCTGGTTGGTTGACTCGCCCTCCATGTTTACCACCGTCACTTAGCAACAGCAGTTTCAAGATACAGAAAAAGTCCTGAAGTTATGTTGATGACTTCATGAGTGATATGATATTCTCCAGCCGCTCATTCCAAATATTTTCAGACTAATTTTAGCTTTTAGAACAATGATGCAAGGACTCCTTTGTTTTAGGCTTTTTAAAAAATGATCATTTAGTGCATTCAGTATTTTGATTTTTTAATACCTGTCAATATCACTGCTTTACAAAACTGTGTGCAGGTGTTACTGATCAATTTGCAGTTTACATTAACAGAATTGTCACCCCTTTTTTGGCCTTAGAGCTTTAATGGTGTAATTTAAATGGCTGTGAATACTTAAGTAACACTATTTCACAAAAAAGCCTCACGTAATCAGCCAATCAGACAGCAGAAGCTCTGTGCATTTAGGGTCATACATACGGTCAAGACGACATGCTGAAGTTCAACCTGGGCATCAAAATGGGGTAGGAAGGGGACTTCGTGACATTGAATATGGCCTTGCTGCCAGTGCTAGACAGACTGGTCTGAATATTTCAGAAACGGTTGCCCTACTGGGATTTTCCTCACACAACCATTTCTAGGGTTTAGAGAGTGGTCCAAAAAAATGAAAATACCTTGTTAATGCTAGATTAGTTTCTTGAACATGACACTTCACTCTATTCATATTGTTTCCACAGTCACCAGATCTCAGTGCAATACAGCACCTTTGTGATCTGGTGGAACCAAAGACTTGCATTGTGAATGTGCAGCTGACAAATCTGTGAGATGCTGTCATGTAAATATGGACCAAAATCTCTAGTTTTTCAGTCTGTACCTTATAAACTTTATGCTGTGGGGACCAGTGCACTACAGTGTCAAACTGTAATAGTCGCTTTACCTCAGCTGCTAAAATGGCAAAAAGCTGCTTTCACATACATGACAAAACATTAATGTGCACATAGCTGATAAGTCTGCTTTTCTTAGGAAGCATTTTAAATGCAAGGCTTTCGTTTGCAGTAGAGAATTTGAGTTGCGGTCCTGTTAAAGGCTCCAACACTAACCAAGATGTTGCATATTTAGCTGACAAAGTCTGAGCTTGTATGATATGAATTAGTTGTCTCAGTAGCCTAAATCTGGTTTTCTCATTAACAAATTATCTTCCTTCAGTGCTGCGTTGGAAATGTTTTTGTCCAGCATGTAAAGCTCTTAACAGTTATTTGTCATGTTTTATTTTGGGATTGTACTCATTTTTCTTGACAGTGTGGTCAGTTATGCATGAAGGCTGGGTGCTACATGGGAACCCATCCCCAGCACCCCTCTACTGTAACTCTGCTTGGTGTCTATGCAGCAAGATGACCTCTGCTTTGAGCGGGGACAGGCATGTCTGGTTCTAAACTTACTGGCAGGCAATTTGAAATGTTAACCTAACACTTAAACACACACAGTCTGAAAATTGTGTTTGGCTCTAGAGCTTGCTGAAATCTAATTGTCTTGAAGCATGTCAGAAGCTGACCGGGGAAAAGTCATATGTGTGGTTAAATTAAGGTGAAAAGATTGTATGTGTGTGTGTGTGTGTGTGTGTGTTATGGGGGAGTGATGTTTCAACCATAGATCAAGAGGAGGAATTCGAATATGCGTGTGGGAGTGGCAGCAAAATATGTTATGTGTATGCGAGAGTATGTGCAGAGAGGATGAATGCTGTGGAGTCTTAATGGGGGGACCTCTTCCATACTCCATTTGTTGAGCAGGATTATGTCATCATAAAGTCTTTGAAAGGCTGCTGAGGAATCTCAGTAAATAATGGCAAGTAGTACAGTATATATACTGTTAGAAACTACTGTATTAAATGATACAATAAAAACTCATTATTTTGTCTAATAATTGTGTGAGCTTGTGGGCATAGAATGTAATTTTTTAGAGTAGATCTCTGCTTCAGTGGGTGGATAATACAGTACATTAATCTGATGTGTTGTCTGCTGGTTTAGAAGAGTGCATTTTTCAGTGGCACGATAACCCAGTGGCCTTAATCTTGCTCCATAACCACAGGGGGGGGGGGAATTCCAGTGCTGATTTCCCACTTTTTATACCTTCGTTTTTGCCGCACCCATGGATTTAAGCTGAAAGGGCCACAAAAATCTGTCAGACCCTTTCCAGACTATCTTTGAAACTGGTCACGGTCTGGTGCTGAAGTGATATTTCTTATCGTTTAACAAGAAACGAGGATATTTTCTCCTCTAATCTATCTCACACCACGTGCAGGAGGAGAGTCATAGCAGTGTGAGAGGCCAGTTTCCTCCCTTTGGCCAAGTTAGTCATACATAGGTGCTTTGGCATCAGGTAGCTGGAGTTGCAGGAACGTAAGCGTTCCCCTAAAAGGAAGCACAGAGACACACTTTACCCATCCTGATAGGATTTTTAAGTCCCTAATGCACGTGCTGTGGTACATGAGGATGACAGCTTTGCAGTATGTCGGATTGAGCAACCTGCTCACAACAACGGCTGGTCAGGCCTTTGAATTGTTTGGCCTCCAATACACAACACGTCACATTGTCGCTCATTTTGTGAGTTGCTCGGCTCATCAGAGAGTGACCTAAACAGCAAAAGCATGCACACAATAATAATTTCATCTAACTACCTCATGTTTGCATTAAGGTTAATAGAGTTCTTTATGATTCATTTTCTCTCTCTCTCTTGCCAAGCCTGTGTGTGAAGGGTGCGGTCAGCCTGCGCAGCACCACCATGCAGCATGCATGCAGGGAGAGACCCTGCTCTTAATGGTGGAGAGATCTTAATATTCAAAAGTGTGGTTGCGCATCACCACAGTTACTGCTTGTTGACACAAGTGCAAAAAAGTCTTTTTGCTTTGATTGCAAATATTGTGTGCACACTGCCATGGGTGTGTCTGGATGATGCAAAAGTGGACTATATCTGAAAGACAGAATGCACTAAGTCAAACTGACGAAGGCAGAAATGTTATATTTGCCATGTCTGAAAAGGGCTTTAGATTTCATTCATGCCCTGCTGAGGCTGCAGTGGCTTAGTGCATCTGCCTCTGAGGGGATAATAACCTGATACCACCTGGCACTTCTGTGCCATACATGCGTGTCGCACATTTGTACTGTCCAACCACAGCATAGTCTTTAATAAGCCCTCAAGACATAACTTGACATCCATGCTGATTATTTAGCAGACTGCCTTTGGGCTTCATGCTTGAGTGTTGTAATATAAACTACTACATTTGACAACTATAGCCTGAAAAATAAATTTTTTTCTGTGTAGGAAGCATCATTAGAAGTATTTACACATCCAAATGTGACTTCATATGTTGTGAGATCAATGTCAGGGAAGACCGCTTTCAGTTAGAGAGTATGTCCAAAGCAAAGGGGGAGAACTGGAGGATAGTGTGTTTTAACTTACTGAGAAGGAGGTCTTGGCTGTGCTAGGGTAGGAGGTTAGGGACTCGTTTTGAATAGGAGGCTAAAATGAAGTCAGCTGTTTGGAATTAAATGAATGTCTTGTGAGATTTTGACAAGGAAGTAGGAACTCTATGAAATCCTAAATATAGCCAGTTAGGAACAGTTCCTCCTATTGTCTTGTTCAGCATTCCCAGCATACCGTAACTGGATACATTAACTGTACATACAGTAGATGACACAGTGAGCATGAGCCGCCAAACCACTGCAGCAGCCCCTGTTACTGCTGCTTAGTTTATGCTGCAGATGTGGAGATTCTGCTGTGGAGTGCACTCATTCAAAAACAGCGAGTCTTTCATCTTTTCATCATCAAGTGTGTGTCTCTGGCTCTCTCTTTCCACTCCTCCTCAATTTTCTCCTTTTGTTCTTCATCAGTACTCCATCTTCATATCTCTGCCATGTTTTTTAATTTAAATTTTGCCTTTCAGTTTAGCATGCATGAAGACCTTATCTGTAGTCCCTCTAGTCTGGAGACCCACATAGCCTGCATATGTCATACTGTAGCGCTTCCTGGGCGTCCCCTCTTTGCGCTGCAGTATGGAGCGACTGGCCGGTGGAGGGGAACTGCCTGCTGCAGTCTCTGTGTGCTTTGATTAAGACCAAGTCTCAGTGTTGTAAGTGGCCCAGATTTAGATACAGGGTATGAACCCAGATGAGGCCCTCTTGCTTTTTGTTCTTCAACCACACTTTTCTGTCGTAAGAGCTAAAACACAGTTAATTCTTTATCTATTCCCCTTGATTTTCTATTATTCTGAAACTTAGAAATTAAAAAAACAGAGGCTATTTATAAATGGATGCTGAGCACTCCATGGCCCTGCCGTTGTCGGTGACTCAGCTTAGTTTGTGTGAGAAACTTTGGTGCAGTGTTTCAGTCTTCCCAAAGCTTCTGCTCTGTATTGGTTACTGTGTGAAGGTGATGCCCACCTTTGTGTCTGTGCCAGAAGACTTCTGCAGGAGTTATCTGCTGAATCTTGAAGGACTGGATTGTGGAGCATGCATGTCTTAATTAACCACACACCGTAGAGGCTGTACCTTACTGTAAGATGAGGACTGGTCCAATTAAGAGAATAATCCTGCATATGTTAGAACCATATATGCTACACTTTTGTCCTTAGTTCTGGGAGCTTGTAATGCACAGTGCAGCTTCCCCAAGCTGGCCTCTGTGTTAAGTCCACAGGCATAAGAGCTATTTATTCAGCAGAGTCAGTGGGACATTGAATCCTAAATCTCTTCCCTTCCTCACACTCCACTGGCCCAATTATGAACCCAATCACAGCACCAGCTCCCACCAGGAAAAGCAACAATGTGGAAATGAATGAGTGAGTGAGAAAATGATAGAAGGAGTGAAAGAAGTCAAAGAAGGAATTTCAAAGAAAGAACTGAGGTTACACGTTTCTTTTTTTTCAGAGCACTGTGGATATCAAGTTCTGACTGTGAAATTGTTTGCTAACTATGTTCATTTCTCTGTGTTTTTCCTCTGTTTTTGGTTCATCTGCTGGGTTCCTACTATTTCCCCTCAATCTCACCAGGAAACAACCTAAGGTATGTATGTTTTATCTGTTTCTTTTTCTACAAAACAACCTGCTGACATCAACAGAGCTGAATTCCATTTATAGTGACTTCACAGATCATTCAGTAGCAGGATGCGGGACAAGCAGCGCTTCTCCCCCGAGGAGCTGAGAGACATCCTGCACAGTTCAGTCCACTGCTGTTTCTAGGGACATGACTGAGGGTGTTTTAGTAGTTTGGTTGGTCAGCAGGAGCCGGATAGATGTCCGTGTGAATGTGTCAGCGCTCTAAGATCTCGTGAACACCCACAAAGGCGCTACAATGAGAGAGGGATGAGCGCGGACACTGGGGCAGTGTGTGCGCACATTCAAAGCTGCATTGTTGGAGTGCACCCCCACTTCCCCCCTTGACAACACGCTGGTGACTAGCTCAGAGGTGTTTCACACACCAGGGACGGGCTTTGTGCTCAGTACAGTCAGCCCCTGGCTGGACCAAGGGGAGCACTAGTCCGGGCCACGGGTGTGCATGGTCTCTGGGGCCTGTGAACCCGAGCTACCCTATAATACCTTTCAGCTAGACAAGCACGTGGTTGTCTGCTGAGCTATAGTGCCACTCAAATTCTCCCTGCCGTTTACTGGGGAAACAGACGCTGCAGTCCAATCACATTCGGACAGTTTTCATACTAGAAATGACAAAAAGGGCTTTGTGCGCCTCAGCTGCATCATTATTTGCACTGCTGATTAATAGTAATTGTCCAGTCTAGAACAATTTGTGGTGCAGTCACACCCTCAGGCCCGACAGAGACAGGCCAAAGGAGGCTGAAGCCCTAGTTACCAAACCAGCCTTAATTGAGAATGATGGCACTTTTGTTCCTTTGAATGGCACCCACTCACTTGTCTGAAGTCACAAGAGGAGGTCTTGCTTTCAAAGCATTCAGTGATCTCAGTGCTTTCCATGCTGACTGTGCAACCACTGCTTCCCTGGCCAGTGGCCCTTATTATGATTAAAGGTCAATTATTATGGGGTATTTGTGTAGAGAAAAGTGTTTTGGCAGAGCACTAAAGCCAGGAATTGTACCATTGACAGGACGGCAGCTACTCTTCTAACATCAGAAAAACACAAGCGAACAAAATATGTGGACTTTTTGGTCCTGACCAAGATAGGCTGCAATAATACAGATGTGGAAAAAAACATATGAACGATAATCCGAAAAAATCTGCAATGCATTTTTAAAATCCTGAATATAATGATTATAATTTTAAGCTTTTTATCCTAAATACAAGCTAGATGACTGCTTAAGCAACCAAAAATCTGCCTAAAAACTTCAAAAATCAGATCAAGACTGAAATGTTAATCTGATTTTAAAGGTTTAAGGCAAATGGAGGGAGAAGCATATATAAAGCTCCCATTACCGAGTTCAGGCCACACTTTTTGTCTTAGTGCTTCTTTCTTGAATCAACACAAATAACCTCTTTTCCATCGATGGAGAAAATGTTATGATATTATTTAGCATTACATTATCACAAATCTCAGGGTAATTTCCTTTGGCAATACAGTATCTGTGGGCTGCATCTCCCAAACATCAGTGAAGTTCCTGCTGTAGCCCCTCCTATATTCGCTGATTTCAGTCTTTCCAACTCTTGGGTCCAGTGAGTACATGGTGCCATGACAACTGCAGTCTTTTTTGGGGGGGTTGTTTTTTTGTTGGAAATGTGTGGGAATGGTTCTGGATTGAGCGCTGGCACAGGTAATGCATTTCTAGAAATTAGGCAAATGAGGTGTTGCAACAGCAAACAAAAATATGTAATGGGTGACTTGCATTGCAGTTGCTTAAAGGATACATTTAAGAACGATACAGCAGATAAATATGGAGTCAAGTGCATAAACAGATACATTGTAAGAGGAGCTGTTCTGTCTGTGAGGGGCTGTTGACTAATGCTCTTTTCCCAGAAAGAGTATCCTCTCTGTGTGTTATGTATCCAGAGCACTTGCAGGTGCCTGGGTGATAGAAGGGCATGCTGCTGCAGAAGTCTGTGTTGTGGGACTTGGAGGGCTAAGACCCAGCCCGCACCAAGTGGAACAGCTATGCCCCTGTCTCCTTGGAGATGAGGGTCACTGAGTGCTGGAATTTCTTCTGGGGAGCGCTGACCCTGATTTATGAATTCGTTTAACTCCAGCCACTATGACAAAACAGCTGAGAGTGAATTTGTACAGACAGACATGATGCGGTCTTAACTAACATTACTTTGAACAATGCTCAGTTAGGATTCCTCTTACTCACTCAGACAAGCTCAGTCCTGCTGATTTACATGGTACTGCACATCAATCCTGTGAACCTTAGAAGACGACCACCACTAAGAGAGACTGGCTTATGTTGTACTATACATGCTTGGGCAAGTGTGTGTTTACACTCCCTGTGCTGTCGCCTCTGCAGGTGTTCGCATTTGACCACTGTTTCTGGTCCATGGATGAGTCCAACGTTCCCAAATATGCCGGTGAGTCACAAATGTGAAGGCTAGAAAAAAAACCAGAAAAACAATCCTTTACTCAACCAGAGAGCTCAAATTATGTGCCATGCAAAGACCTGCTGCAGAGCTTTATGTTACCATTGCAAGGGCAAAGAAGCTCGCTGCATGATGGCAGGCTGTTTTTGCATCATGCAAATCAGAGTATAGTACAGGTGTATATGAAAATTGGCATTTTGAGTGAATGAATTAAAATCAACAAGGCAGTTGTGTTTGTATTGTCTGGACTCGTATGTCTGCTATAGTGGCATCACAGTTGTTCACACACATTTATCATTGTGTTTATGTATTTATCCACCACTGTTACACTGCCGTGCACCGGCTAACCCGGTAAAGTCGCTTTCTTCTTTCTCCTCAGCTGCAGTTTCTGTAACATCTTCATAAAAGAGGTTATTACTGCCAGTGTGAGGTGGATTTACATAATAATTGAGGATACTTTGTGTTTGTCAAATATCTCTTGTTTAGCCGATGGAAATGTTAAGCTTACATCTCCTTTGTGCTGAACCGACAAGGCAATCTGTTCAGTTAAGGGCTGCCTCAAGGGCCCGAGCCAAGGCTTTATTTAGCTCATTAAACAGCTGGGCCATTGAGCAGGGGCATGACAGTGAGCAGCACAAGAGTTTTCTCTACACAGCTCTGCATTTTCCACATGACCAGACAGGAATCTGCCACCTTTCATGAATCTTATTCACTGTTTCGTGGCCCTTTGTGCCCCTTGTCACTCCATTTATAGAGTTTTTTTTTTTTTAGTACTAAGACAGCCAAACAGTATGTGTGATCATAGTGCTTATACAGTATAACTGTGTATTAACTCAGAGGCTGGATCCTTAAAAGGACGTGGCCTCTGACCCTGTGTGACACAATTATTCCTCTGTTTACCATAATCTCCATGGTGACCGTGTCTTTCTCTGAAAGGTCAAGAGGTGGTGTTCAAGTGCCTTGGAGAGGGGATACTTGAAAATGCATTCCAGGGATATAACGCCTGCATATTTGCTTACGGACAAACAGGTAACTGAATGACTTCATTTCCTCCCTCGCCCTGAAATCACATTAGCTATTTTTTCCTGCTTCCTGTCTTAGAGGGACACACCTGCACGCTCATCAGTTAGAAGACAGAAAGAAAACAAATCCTATATAATCATCTGGTTGAAGCAACATCCTGCAAGCAGCACATGAGTGATGACGACACTTCTGGACAGTCTTAGTTTAACTTGGATCACAAATCGTAAATAATGATGTGAAGTGATTTGAAATGAATTAAGAAGTTTCACTTTTAACGTGCTCCCATCACCTTTAATTTTTAGTGCTAATAAGCAAATGTTAGCATGCTAACATGCTAAAGGAAATCCATTGTACACCCAGTATATGCAAATGTGCAAGCACAAATGTGGCCTGACACAGCTGCTGGCACAGCTGGAGACTCATTCTTTACATGTTCGTTTTTTGCAACATGATGATGATGGCAATTATTCTCCAGATGTACTTGTGGCCATAGCAGAGACTACACTTAACTACACTTATCTAACTCGCTTTCTGAAGTTGGCAACTTATGTGTGACTCTGTTGTGCATCCAGGCTCAGGCAAGTCCTTTTCCATGATGGGCAATGGAGAGCAGCCAGGCTTAATTCCTCGACTCTGCTGCTCGTTGTTTGAGAGGGTCCACAGGGAGGCAAACGAAGGCCATTCTTTTAAGGTGGAAGTTTCCTACATGGAGATCTACAATGAGAAAGTCCGTGACCTTCTGGATCCCAAAGGGTGAGTTTGATGTTTGCTTTTAAAAATGCACATGTTCCAGCTCACCAAAGCAGCTTTCGGACCTGGGGGCGACAAGACGCAGCTGTTTTCACAAACTATGGAGTTGTTTTCTCGTTCTCTTCAGTCTCTCCAGCTCAAGCAGAGAGTGATCTGTCCGTTAGCTCGCATTGTCTTCTGGTTTGTGTCTCTTTTTATAGCTCTGTTGTGTCTAGTACCCAGGATGGGGGGATGGCGATAGAATGATGTGAGTAGGAAGCTCAACCCAGTTATTTCCTGCAGAACAGCAGCCAGTGTCGTCCTCTGACAGTGCTGCTTTCTTCGCCTCTGTGGTGTGATGTGGGTTGGCAGACAGACTGCTAAGAAGGGTGAGCTGTGAATGGGGATGTTTCAGGGAGATCTGGTAGTAAAGCCGTGAGCGAGAGAGCGGTCAGAGCTGCTGCGAGCCGAGCGCCAGAAACAGACTATAGTGCAGCGCTCTGTGAGTTGCAGATGTCAAAAGATGCAGCTTCCTGTCACGTATATAGTAACCTCCAGATGCTCTTGATCTTGCATCCTAATTTACTCTGTCAGTTATAGGAATAAACGTTAGCTGTAGTACTGTATAAAGCAGGGGTGGGTTAGACCACTGACAGACAGACATCTTCAAACCAAGTCTGATGTATCAAGATGGTGAGAAAATGGCACTAAGACAAAGCTGAAATCTTCCAAGCAATCTGTTTACAATAATAAATGTGATTAAACCGGTTGCCATCTCCATCAAAGGTGCGGAGCTATACAGGAGTCAAGGGTGGACGTGATTTGGTTGTGTGTCTGAAGAAGAAAGTGAATATTGCACATACTAATTTGACTAGCCTTAATCCTAAGATATTGTTACGCTCATGTTAATGGACAAATGTTATGCAGTAGTGACTACAGAGTTTGCCTTGCATGTTCTCACTGCTAAAAACAGACATGCAGAGATGTTTTCATTGTGTACTGGTCTTTGTGTAGAAATATAGCTAAAAAGCCTGAAACACTGGAGCCCACTCTGCTCACTGTAAAAAGGAAAACAAGACCTATCCTTGTATCTGTCTCCTGTTGGGATCTTCCATGTGACGCGCTGTGAATTTCAGTTCAGCTGTGTTTCGCTAAAATACCAGTATTATTGTGCAGCAGGAGTATGTGGGGCTCAGCTCTAAACACTCAGAGTAGTCCTCAGAGTAAAGAACAACAGGATAGAAACAAAGTTTTAGCTCCTATCTTTAAGCTCTCCACCCCTGCCAATTATGCACTTGTTCTGATAACATCTCCCCTTCTCTTTCCAGATAAATAAACCATCCTAGCAACTATCACACACACACTGGGTGCAACATAGGGCATGCTTTTTGGTGTTAAATGTAGCGCAATTTACAGTGAGGTGCCTGCCACAAAAGAAGAGCATCTCTGAACACACAGCACGTCAAACCTTGAAGCAGATGGCCCACAAACGCAAAAGACCACACAGAATTCAGATCATCTCAAACTGGTTTTGTGAACATGACTTCACTTTACTCATATAACCTCCATAGTCACCAGATCTCAATTCAGTAGAGCACCTTTGGGATGCGGTGGAATGGGAGATTCAAATCCTGCATTTAAAGTCAATGTGGGCTGAACATCCCTGAAGTTGAATCATAGGTAGATTGTTGAATCTATGCCATTAAGCATAGATAAGAGGGGGTCCAGCAAGCAAGTTCTTAATAAAGTGTCCAGTGAGTTTACACTGCTGATGATTGCCCATGGTGTATGCCTTAAACAAGAAAAATCCACACCTGTGTGTATTTTTGTTTGGCCTTGCTCTCAACCTGTTGTGAACCCATCTCTACTGGTGTGCCAATGTGGGAATGTTACCACAAACACCAGATTTAAAGCACTGCTGCATTGTGAATCACAGGAAATCTATTTGGTGCTGATAAGCTTAATCAAAATGACGTATTATTCCCTTTGAAAAAGCTTTGATTCTTATAAATGTTCATGTATATGTTACAGTTCCATACTACAGCTTGTATGCATTTAATAAAAGTTTCTTCAGAGTGCTTCTTTGTTCTCTTTTACTCATTGTGTTGCCTTCTCTATTTTTTGAAGGAGCCGACAGTCCCTGAAAGTTCGGGAACACAAAGTCTTTGGTCCGTATGTGGACGGTCTGTCTCAGCTGGCTGTGACCAGCTTTGAGGTGAGTCTTTCACCCGTCTGTCATCATGCCGCGACCAGAAATGAGGCGATATCCACCCTCTATCAGAGCCACATAAACATGATTTATAACATCCAGAAGAAATTACTTTGTATCTTCAGTCGCCAAACCACTGATTTACATTTGGAATAACCTCGCTGTGTAAAACCTTCCCAAGCGCAGAGACTCCAGTGACACATATTCCTGATGTGGGATGTAGTCATGGGGTTTTGTGTAGTGCGTATGCCAAGCCTTGGCAGGCCCTTCCATAATTACGTTTAAACACCTCCGCCCTGCTCCTCTGCGCTCTGCTCTGCCTGATATTAGTCCAGTGGATTTCCCACAGCTTTGGCCCTCTGTCAGTTGTGACCCAATTAAATGAAGTGGCATACAGCCAGATGTGCACATCTATCACAACTATAATTTTAAAGATTTAGCCACCGAAATGTGCTCAAAGCCTGAGCAAGAAAAACACTTTAAATAGTTCTGCTGTCCTAAACTTCCTCTTTTTTGTTTTTTTAGGACATTGAGGTGTTGATGTCAGAGGGGAACAAATCTCGCACAGTTGCAGCCACCAACATGAATGAGGAGAGCAGCCGATCACACGCCGTCTTCAGTATCATTGTCACGCAAACGCTCTATGATCTACAGTCTGGAGTAAGTCTTTTTGTTTTTTCTTATTTCACACACATTTACAATCATTTTTTTCACAAGGACAAACATTTGTTTATTAATTAAATATATTTGTCTGGGCACACTGTGACTGTCAACAGAATTCAGGGGAGAAAGTGAGCAAAATGAGTCTGGTTGACCTGGCAGGAAGTGAACGTGTGTCGAAGACTGGAGCTGCTGGGGAGAGACTCAAAGAAGGAAGCAATATAAACAAGTGAGAACATTTTTATTTTGTATATGAGCTGTATATAAAGTCCAATCATTTATCAGGTTAAATGTATCTTTGTTTGGTTTTTAGGTCTCTCACCACATTAGGATGTGTGATTTCTGCTTTGGCTGATCAGTCTGCAGGAAAGGGGAAGGCCAAGTTTGTGCCTTACAGAGACTCAGTGCTCACCTGGCTACTGAAGGTTTGACCCGCGTTCTGTTTGGGTTGTTCTTTTGTAACTTGTCATGAAAGTCTATTTTAACAGCTTCTTGTGATTTTTTTAAAACTCAGGACAACCTTGGCGGAAACAGCAAGACCGCCATGATAGCCACGGTGAGTCCAGCTGCTGATAATTATGAGGAGACTTTGTCCACTCTACGTTACGCCGACAGGGCCAAGAGAATCGTCAACCATGCCGTTGTGAATGAAGACCCCAATGCTCGGATCATCAGAGAGCTCAGGGAAGAGGTGGAGAAGCTGAAAGTTCAGCTCTCTCAGGCCGAGGTGAGAAGAGAGGTTGAACCACAGATGCTGTTCAATTAGGAATAAATTATGCCAGACATCTGACTCTGATTTATTCTCCTTTTTTTACATTTTTTTTATTCCCATCAGTCCATGAAGGCTCCTGAGCTGAAGGAGAAACTGCAGGAGTCTGAGAAACTCATCCAAGAGATGACAGTCACCTGGGAGGAGAAGCTAAGAAAGACAGAGGAGATTGCCACTGTAAACTCCTTACTCATGAAAACTGTGAAACCTCAACTCTAATTTAGTGTGTTTATATGAACAGCTACATTGTTATTATCCATGTTCTCAGGAGCGTCAGAAGCAGTTGGAAAGCATGGGCATCTCCTTGGAAACGTCTGGGATTAAAGTGGGTGAAGACAAGTGTTTCCTGGTCAATCTGAATGCTGATCCTGCCCTAAATGAGCTGCTGGTCTACTACCTGAAGGTAATGCTGTTTTTGCAATGTCATTTTTTTCCAAGCTCAGCTCCTCAGTCAAGCCGGTTTTTTTAATAAAGCATATTTAAGCACAACAGGCACTATCCGAGGTGATGCACAGAAATCAATAAAACAATTAGGAGGCAGTAATTTAAAAACAATAAGGAATGTAATTAACATAATTAAAATCAATCTCTAGTGTTTACAGAAACACACAGTCGTAAATTAGACCTAAAGTAAAAAGGTTCATAAGACAAGATAAGTTTTTAAGTTTAAGTCTGAGAGTTAGGCAACTGCAAAAGATCAGTTAGCTGTAAGAGCTAGTTTGGTGTTTAGAGTTAAGTCACCAGTCGAGTCACCTGGTCTTGCACTGAGCATGTAAAATTGTAACATGACGAATAGTTAGTTAGAGATATGCTGATGCTAGCACTTATAAGTGAACAAAATTTAAAGATGAATCCTAATCAATGCTAAGATAGATGAAATGCATTCATGTGTCTGTCTACCAGTCAGGGGTCGAGCAGCTGCATTTTAGACCAACTGCATTCATGATAATAGTGCCTTGCAAAAGCTGACATAAAAAACAAACTGCAGGAATCCAGTCTGGGCGTGATAAAAGCATGGATATCCTTGCCAAGGTTGTTTAAAAAAAGAAACTAAAAGCTAAAAGTGCACAGATTTAATCTGCAAATCTAATTTCAGAAAGGAATCAATGAAAGCACCGAGGTTCTTTACAGCAGGTTTACAATATGATGCTAGAGGACCAAGACCCAAAGTATCTGTTGATATTATCACACTGGATTATATACTACTCAACAATTTCTTTGCTTAATGCAAATATAGCATACAGCTTGTTTTTAACAGTGAGTCTAATTAGTTTAAACACATAGCCTGGATCTGCCCTGTTACTTAAGTTTAAGAGTCTCTTAGAAAAAAAGATAGAGATTATTCACACTGCATTGCCGTATTGCATTTCTGTGATTATCCCAGTGATTTTAAATATTAGATTTAAACTGATTTAAATTTCTAAAGTTCCAAGAGGACATTTTTAATAAAAAAATAAAGTTTTACAGACATATATTTGTATGATTTTTTTTGGGGGGTTTAGAAAATCGAGTGCCTAATGTTAAAGTGAGACTTAAGTATACAGTTGGTAAATGGACTGGTTCTTTTATTTGTGATGTCAGTGTTAGCATTTTGATAGCTAATGAGCTAATGTGGCTAATATCATGGTTAGCATTGATGAAATGCTCCCAGACCAGAGCTGGGGACACAGCTGGTTACTGTGTTTTCATGTCATCTTATGTCCTATAGTGAAACCTAATCACTTGTCCTTTATTAATTCTCTGTGAATTAACTTTCAGAATTATAGAGCAAGATGTTCCTATGATGTTTATTATAATCACTGTAGCGTTTTGCTCATAGTGACTGCAAAAGACCAGAACGCCTATATGGTGGAAAACAAGCCAAAAAGATCCCCTTGTACTCTTCTTCATTAGTTGCCACAAAGACCCAGTTAGTCACTTATTCAGTCACTCGCTAATACTGCAGTTTACTATTTAAGCACTCACAGTGAGTCTCTTCATGTGCCACATACCACAGCAGTAATATTTAGCACTGACAGAGGCCCTGAAACACACACTGAAGCACACATGTTGTAGTGAGAGAAGTTCAGTAAGAGCAGGTCTGGACTTTGAAGTGGAACAGCCAGCCGTCTAGTTGGATGTGTGAGCGCTGAGGCATGTGAGACAGCAATCTGCACAGCTTACAGAACAACAGGCCTTTGTCTAGTTCCTGCAGGCCAGCCTGGCATATCAGTGTGGAATGACTATGGTAATGTGAAATAGGTTCGTTCGCTGCAGGGTACGACATCCTTTAGAAGCTAGGATGTTTGTTTTACAACGCCCCCTCGGCACACATGTTTTTTTGCTTAGGCCTGATTTTTCTTTATGTCTAGTTGTCATTTTCCCAAATTCGTATTCTTGTGTTTATTGTTTTTTTCACTACTTTAGTTCAAATCAGTTCAGTAGATAAAAGGTAGCAGCCTTTTGTGGTTATGGCCAGAACATTTGGATAAGAAGGGTGAGATGTAATTACATCCTGATCTGCCAATGTAGTTTCCCTAATCTTTCCTGCACCTGTGTGTAGGAGCACACGCGTGTGGGTGCAGACACATCTCAGGACATCCAGCTCTTTGGGATCGGGATACAGCCAGAGCACTGCGTCCTGGAGGTGTGCCCAGATGGTGATGTCACCCTGATGCCAGTAGGGAATGCCAGGTGAGCTGTCGTGCAACTTATTCCAACATACTAAGTGTCTGTGTTTCTGTCTGTGATCTGCGCTCTTGGATGACTGGACCTCAGAGTTTCACATGACCTCACTGCACAGGAATCTCATGATCTGAGCTCCTCACTTTGATATCAGATGCATGTCTCCCTCCCCCTAAAAAAACCATTGTTCCTACTCGATTAGCCTGCTTCTTCCCCTTGAAAACCTGAAGGTTACAATACAATTCTTCAACAATAAAATATAAATGTATGTTCTCTGCAGGACCTGTGTGAATGGAACTATGATTGATTCATTAGTACACTTGTGGCATGGAGACCGTATCTTATGGGGAAATAATCACTTCTTCAGGTATGAGTCCTTTGTTTTTGTTGCCACGTTCAAGCGTGTGAACAGCTATGAAGTCACTGACTGGATATTTGCGCTGCTTTCCAGGATCAATCTGCCTAAACGAAAGCGGCGGGACCGTTTGAAGGAGCTGGAGAGAGCATCTCCCAGAGAGAGCTTTGTTGAGGCAGACATTGAGACAGCCAGCGAGGCCTCTTCTGAGCAAGACTACACTTATGAGTTTGCCCAGATGGAGGTCATAATGAAGACTCTTGGAAACAATGGTATGATTGGGACCATGTACATATTTTATGAACTGCCAGCTCATTCCAGAAACTCTGACTGTATCCTAACATCCTTTTAAAATACCATTCCTGTATTACTGGGTTTAATCCTCTGAATAAAGGGAAAAAAAGTATTTCTCTATTTGACTTACAGTATCCATGTGTAATGCCACAAATAATGAAGTTATTCTTAGAAGAAAAACAGTTTCTAGCAGCTCATGAATATTAATTCAGTGAGTGTTCATGAGTAGAACAGTAGTTTAATCTGTGATGATACTGATAATAACTAATATTTGTATTTCTGTTGAGTAACTTCACATTGCAGTTGTTCTTTGTCTTGATCATGGCTACATGCCTAAATGCACTGAGCTGCTGCTGTGTGATTGATTGATTGATTGGATATTTATGTTAACAAGCAGCTGAAACAGAGCGGTGTAGCTAACAACAGTGAGTGTATGTTTTTAATAAGTTTTTAATTGCAATACATACAATTAATTGTTTTTAATTGTATGTAGACCCCATGCAGAATGTGGTCCAGGTGTTGGAGAAGCAGTATCTGGAGGAGAAGCGTACGGCCCTGGAGGAGCAAAGGATGATGTACGAAAGAGAGCTGGAGTCGCTGCGGCAACAGCTGTCTCCAGAGAAAACCTCACAGCATCACCGCAGCAGCAGCGACCGCCTCACGTTCTCAACGCACGCGCCGCACGGCAAGCTGCGACTGTGGACGGAGGAGCGGTTAGTGTAGCTCGCACACACATATGATGCCTCATACATATAAAATATATAGGCGTGCTACTTAAGATGTTGACATCAAAATTATAAATACGTAGCCACAGATGAAACTAGTATATAATAATTTAGATGTATATTTTTTCTGCTTTTACATACTTGTTGCCCACACAAATACAAACTATAGTGCACAATTTTCTCTACCATAAAAATGCCAAAAGAAGTCAAATCTGAGTGGAAGGAATTAATGATTCTTTTACTCACTCAGGACACGAGAAGATCAAACTCTATAAAATGTGTCTCTGTGTATTTGTTTCTTTGTGACAGGGATGAGCTTTTTCGCCAGAGCCTTTCCCGACTCAGAGAGCAGGTTGTCAAAGCCAACACTTTGGTGCGAGAAGCCAACTTTTTGGCAGAGGAGATGAACAAACTCACCGATTATCAGGTCACCCTTCAGATTCCCGCAGCCAACCTCAGCGCCAACCGTAAGGTCAGTCTGCTGAACCTTTTTGAAACGATTACACTTCATTCGGTTATTTCAGTGTTTTGGTCGGTTAAGCTTAGGGTTAGGGAGGATGTGAATATCTTGTAATCTGATCTAAAATGTGACACTTTAATGTAGCGTGGCGCTATCGTGAGCGAGCCAGCCATTCAGGTGCGGAGGAAAGGGAAGGGGACCCAGGTTTGGACCATTGAAAAGCTGGAGAACAAACTTGTAGACATGAGAGACCACTACAGAGACTGGAAAGAGGGCACAGAGGAAACGGTGAGTAACAAAGGACCAGAGACAGGAAAAAATGAGTAAGGAAGCGGGAAAGTAATTAAAAGTATGTTCTTTTGTTTTCCTTTGTATAGTATAACAAAGCAAGCAGTAAGCACTGTGATCCTTTCTACGAGGCGCAAGAGAACCACAACCTGATTGGGGTGGCCAACATTTTTCTCGAGTGCCTTTTCCATGATGTCAAGCTGCAGTATGCTGTCCCCATCATCAGCCAGCAGGGAGAGGTAAGGGCACACTGTAGACTTGCTGTCTGTGATGTCAGTCATTGTGTTCGTGAATTCCCCTTTTGAAGCCCTGATTTTTATTATTTTACTAGTTAATGCTTAATAAAATGAAGATATGGTACTAGATCACACACTTCTCATGTGGGCTGTTAGTACAATTAGTCTTATTCTTTTAGTCCTTATATATTTAAAAGCTTTTCATAATTCACAGTACTTTTATGTCCATATGAAAAGATATAGACCAACAAAAATCAGCATACTGGTTAAAATGAATAAAAAATGGCCAATTTTCTCTGGATACATGGATTAGTTCTCAAACGGTTTAGGTTTTGTCCCACTCCTTCTGCTTGTATGTACAGGTAGCAGGCAGGCTGCACGTTGAGCTGATGCGAGTGAGTGGAGCTGTACCGGAGCGCCTGTGTAGCGGGGACGACTCTTCGGAGAACTCCAGTGAAAATAGTTGCTACGAGGTCATGGACACCAACGGAGAGATCGTCCACATGGCCAAAAGGCTCACCTGCAGGGTACGAGTGAACCATCAGTGGATTTTAACCAAAGATTTCAAAACGGATCTGTGCAGGCGGTGCACGGCGAGATTTCAGGTCTAAAAAAACATCAAAGTCTTCAATCTTCATCCTGTCTTCGCTGCTGTAGGTGCGGATCAGGGATGCCACAGGACTGCCGCTCAACCTGTCCAACTTTGTCTTCTGTCAGTACATGTTCTGGGAGCATGGTGAGCCCACTGTGGCTCCTCCCATGGTCAGCCCAGATAGACCATCCCCTCGAAGCCCAGATGCTCAGTTCACGGTCCAGTTTGATCACTGCAAGGTTGGAAAAATGAGCTGCTTGTTGTTTCATTCGAGGTTTTTTTTAATGCCTTGTTTCGGAGACATTTTACATTCTTGCAACTTTTGTTAGTAACTTTCATCTTCTCTACCCCAAACTCTTTTCCCAGGACTACGTTGTGCACGTGACAGATGAGTTTTTAGAGTTTATATCAGATGGAGCGCTGGCCATAGAAGTGTGGGGTCATCGCTGTGCTGGGAATGGTCGTTCTCTCTGGGAGTTGGATGCACTGGAAGCCAAGACCCAGACGCTCCGGGACAGGTCGGATGCATCACATGTTGCACTGACATTTTTGCACTTCTATAAAATTGATTCTAATCCCAGCTGTTACATGTTCAAGGTGGAGCGATGTGTCTCGCCGGATCGAGCTGTGGATCGCCATCCAAGAGCTTAATGAGCAGGGAGAGTATGCATCTGTGGAGCTGCAACCTGGGAAAGACATCAGCACAGGAGGAGTCTTCCAACTCCGACAGGTCAGAGAAAAACTATGAAGGAGGTTTCCTTCAGGTCGGGCTGGCTGCTTTAGACTAAACACACATTTAAGAGGATAAAAATTAATTATGTGATTATGATTTCTTTCAAACAGGGTCACTCCAGGAGACTGCAGGTGTCTGTGAAACCGGTCCAGAACTCAGGCACTCTGCCCTTGCTGGTGGAGGCTGTTCTGTCTGTCTCTATTGGGTGTGTGTCGGCTCGCTCCACCAAACTACAGAGACCACTCGACAGCTACCAGGTCTGCAAAATGCACATGTTTGCGTTTTTCCACATACACACAAATGGACTTTGACTATGAGCCTATTGTGCTGGCTTCATTAGGATGGTAATTTGTCTTTAGGTGTTTCTGTATCAAAACAGGAAGATGTTCTGGGGAACATTCTACTTGTTTCATACCACAAAGACACAATATTACACCAATTCAGCCAAACTATGTTTAGTCTTTCTCAGCTTGCATGCCTAGACTGGTCCATCCTGGTAGCTGGCAGCCAGCATAGAGTTGGTCAAGAAAATAAAGACTTGTTAGTGTCGCAGTTCTGTTGTGGGGTATAGAAAGGGGCTGCTTGTTAATTCAGTAGTCACAGAATCCTTTTTTTTTTTTTTCAAATTAACTATGAAATTGACAATTCTTGTTATAAATATAACTATTTACTCAAAAAAGTATGTGAGCATGGATGTAAACGTCACTGAAATTCACAGTAAGCTAGATGGGAAACAACTGGTTTCATCTGACGTGTCAAGTGAAGGCCTTTACTGCTTCTCCACATCTGACTCAGTGTGTTCTCTCCTGCCAGAGAGAGGTGGAAGACGATATGGATAGTTATCAGGTACCCTTCGAGTCTCCTGCTGCTGCTGCTCACCCTTTAGTTCACACTGCAGCATGAAGGACACCAACCGATGTGATCACGTGTTTGTGACTAGGCCTTGTGCTGAGGGCATGAGAGGCAGGAGGTCCCTGCCGACTAAAGAAGCGCTTTATTAAACAGCATCTGCCTCAGCTGCACACGTGGATGTATTCTGATGTGTTGTGATTACCAGTCGCACCAACAACTCTTTGGCATCTCCTAGAATAAAAACGAACAAATTACAGGTTCACCCTGAGCTTCCGGGAGCAGCATGTCTGCCAGAATCTTGTCCCGCCTTCTCTTGCCTTTCCCCTCAGGTTTTGCGCACTAATGCTACTGTTTGCTTGTCACTACTGAGGAGCTGCAGAAGTAATACGCCTCAATTAATCACTTGGGCATTGCATGGCTGCATGATTTACAGTACTTTGCATTGTGAGAGTGTGCTGATTGCAGAAGCGTAACATGATTGGCTCTGAGGTATTTTGGGGATTGGGGATGTTGCAGAGGGGAATCTACTCTCTGCTGCTCTGTCAGAGAAATACTTCCCATGTATTCAGGTAGGACTTTGGGGACCTTTGGCTGCGTGCGAGGAGGTGCATGCAAACGAGTGTGAATGATGAGTGCGATTGCAAAAGGGGGATAAGGAGAGCTTTTGTGTATGTGTTTATTTAGTGAAATCACATTTGTTTTATAGCCAGAATTGGAGAGCTTAAGACTTTTACTTTTTAACATCTTGGGTTTGGTAAAGCTGTTACTTTTCCAAAGTATTAGCTGGGGGTGTTTGGGAGTAGTTACAGTATTCCCTCAGAGAAATCAGCCCAGTGCACGCTCATCATCCACTGGTAACAATTCACTCTGCCCTGTAGCAGAACCTTTGCTTCACTGAGCCAGCTGGCATTAATTCAGCTCTTTGTTTGGTTCCAGGAAGAGGATCTCAACTGTGTTAGAGAGCGCTGGTCAGATGCACTAATCAAACGTCGGGAGTATCTTGACGAACAAATCAAGAAAATCATCAACAAACAGGGTGGGTTTTAGGCCCTGATCACAAGATTGCTCATTTTTTTTAAACATTTCTTTTTTAACTTCTATCCTTCTCACTGCATGTAGAGAAGTCAGAGGAGGACATTGAGCGTGAAGCTCGGCTGGTGGAGCAGTGGGTCGGGCTGACTGAAGAGAGAAATGCAGTGCTGGTACCTGCACCTGGTAGTGGCATCCCGGGAGCTCCTGCAGACTGGTGAAAACAAGCAAAACAAAACATTCAGAAATGAAAACTTCTTGTTGCCTTTTATTTAATTTTATTTTTGAACCAATACCCTGTTGTTCAACTGCTCGTAGGACTCCACCTGCAGGAATGGAAGCTCACATTCCTGTACTCTTCCTGGATTTAAATGGTAAGGCAGACACATACTTTACTTCACAGACTCCTCGCTGGCTTCACAAATGCAAACGGCCTTCTTTTTGTACGCCACCAGCGGATAATCTGACAGTGAACGAGCAGCTGACCGGCCCACATGCTGCAGGCGTTAACTCTATACTGCCCAAAGAGCACGGCAGCCAGTTCTTCTATCTACCTATCATTAGGCACAGTGATGAGGAGGTAAGTAACAACGGTTACTTTACTGCCCTCTCCTGGTCAAAAATACTTTAACATTATTATTTTTTAATTGAATTGAGTTGAATCATAGACAAAAAAAAAGATTAAAGTGTTTCCAATTTGGTTTCTCTTGGCAACTCTGAGACTCTATGGAGGCCCAAAACTGCCAAAAAATAAAAATAATAATAATAATGATGCATTATTTTTCTTTTGCCTTTTCCCTTTACTTACTTAGAGAAGCTCACAGATATCCAATAGTGTAATGAATGTACTGTAAGTAAGTCAACTCTGTAGAGTATTTTTGTTAAACATATACATTTGTGTGTCTTTGGTTTTACTATGGCTCCATGTTAAATTATCTTCATTTGCTAAATTGCTGCTATAAAGTTTTTCTCCTCACATAATTGCACAAATTGACACATAAAAGGGTTTTAGGGCAACTTTTTTCCTACAATCATGTGTGCCTAATTGGATGGGTTGCAGCATGTGTGGTAGGAAGTAATTAAATGAAATTAATCTTTATTCCTTTTTGTGTGATGTTGAGCAGGACTAACCCTACAGTAATCGTTGCGCTAAATGCTGTCTAAATGGTAATTAGACAAACCCAGAGCTACGGTCCACGTATGCCATCGTAATCCATGTGTCTCCCTGTGCTGTCACAAAACCACTGCCACACATTCTTTCTGTAGATAAATGTGAAATTAAATAAATTAAACACAAGTTTGAAATTTCATTAGGTGTCAGCAGTGTGCTCCTGGGATTCATCCATTCATGATTCTGTTCACCTCAACCGGGTCACGTCGCCAAATGAACGCATCTACCTGATCATTAAAGCCACGGTGCAGCTCAGCCACCCTGCCTCCATGGAGCTGGTGCTCCGCAAGAGGATTGCTGTCAACATCTACAACAAACAGGTTAATACTTGAAACTCTAGATGTAACCAAAGGAGGTTAGCCCAAAGAACATATTAGGCTTACAGATGCCTGTCATGTTTTAATGATCAACATAATTTGAATATTTTTTTTCTTACAGAGTTTCACTCAGAGCCTCAAGAGAAGAATGTCGCTAAAGAACATGCTTTACTCCTGCAGTGTGACTTATGAGATAGTTTCCAACATACCAAAGGTATGTTGGAAACTCTGCTTCTGTTTTATCAGTGTTTGGAGTTTAACTTCTCTTTCTAAGCTTCCTTCCTTTTTTTTCTTCCAGGCTTCGGAGGAGCCAGAGGAGAGGGAAACCTTGGCTCTCATGGCTGCTCGTGGGGACAGCGAGGAGACTCAGGATGGAGAAACTTACATAGAAAAATACACCCGGGGAGTTCTGGAGGTGGAGAACATCCTTAGCCTGGAGAGGCTACGACAGGTAACCTACGCAGTAACACAATCTAATTTAGTAAAAAATGTAATTTAGTGTACATCATAATCATTAATTATTTAGGGATGATGTATAGAGATAAACTTGCCTTTGTTTAATGGTCTCTGCAGGCTGTGACAGTGAAGGAAGCACTCGCTGCCAAGGGGAGACACTTAAGGAGGAGTATCAGCACACCAAATGTACAGCAAGTAATTAAAGAAATCACTCACTGCATGTCCTGCTGGCCATATGGAAATAACTTGACTATAAAATTATACACATAATTTTACTGTCCTATTTCTTGTTCTCCAGTCTTTATGTAGTAAAACAGACCTGACTGGTTGTGAAGATGAAGACTGTAAGGTGCGTCGGGCTTCTTGTTCAACGTTTTCTGTAACTGTCATGCAAGAGTACATTTGTGTGATGACTGTGGTCTGTTGTGACTGTAATCACAGGATCACTGTGACCGTGTGGACAGCACCAACTGTAATCCACAGGACGGCTCCCTTTGTACCACACCCATTAAAAAGGAGAGTTCAGGTAACCTCAGAAAAAGCACGTGTGTGGAAGCGTTCCGTTCTGACTTAGAGTTAACACCGAATGTTCCCATACAGGGTTGGTTCCAGACAGTTCGACCTTTTTTATTGCCAGCCCCTTTAAAGTCCTCTCCCCACAACCTCCTAAATTCCTCAAGTCTCTTCTTCCTGTCAAAGAGGAAAACAAGGCCAAGAAAGTTCTTGAGGCCCGGCCGCTGCTGGGACACGAGGTAAGGAGGATGGAGCTGAAATCACTCTAAATGGGTGGTGTTCATTTCTGTGGGTTTTTTT
>NW_005187485.1:1262245-1268065 GCF_000239375.1 Pundamilia nyererei | reverse complement strand
GCATGTTGCTCCTTTTGCCATTGCACTTTTCTTCCAGTTCCACATTTCCATTTTGTCAGATCACTGTTGGAATTTCACCACATCAAGTTACACTTTCAAAACATGTTCAGTATAACTACGCTGACAAAAAGTACAAATTGTCCGAAGCTGCGTGATGACATCATTCACTTTGTTGTTGTCACTTTATTGAGCAGAAGATGCGTGACACATAGGAGCATGACTTCAACTTGACTAAGCTGTGCTGTGTTATGTCTCATTTTATTTGTGGAAGTTGAATTTCCGGATATTTTTGTCACCGTTTCGATCATTTAAACTAACACTGCACATTTGTTTTCTTGAAGTGGACTAAGAGAGGTGTAAGGACTGAGGTTATATCAGGAATACTGTGGTTCGCAGATAGAAGTTTCTACAAACCCAGTTACAAAGATTTTTGGATGCTGTGTAAAATGCAAATACAAGCAGAATGTGATGATTTGCAAATCTTATAAGACCATATTTTATTCACAATAGCAAAAAAAAAACCCATCAAGTATTTAAACTAAGAAATTCACCATTTTCAGAAAAAATAAGTTGGGATGGGTATCTCCTCTTTGCTTAGCTACAATAAGTAAATGGCTGGGAACCAGAGAGACCAGTTGTTGGACTTCTGTGGAGAGGACTGTATATAACCTTCAGCGCTGATAGTCCCTTTAAAGGTGCCAATCCCATAGGCGCTGATTCACCCCCATACCACGAGACACGCTGGCTTATGAACTCAGCACTGAAAACAAGTCAGCTGTTGCCGTTCCTTTTTAATCCAGAGGATGCAGAGTCCATGTTTTCCAAACATGGTCTATTTTAAGTGATCTTTGTCCCAGAGAGACAGCAGCGTTTCTGGACCATGTTCACATATGGCTTCTTTTTGCAAGATAGAGCTTTAACATCCATTTGTGGATGGCACAGGGAGCTGTGTTCCTCAGCCCATGCAGTGATTTCTGTGACATGTCTGTTTTTAAAGCAGTGCTGCCTTAGAGAGCATCCAATGCTGATTTTCAACCTTGTCTTTTTTGCATAGAGATTTTTCCAGATTCTCTGAATCCTTTGGTTGTATTGTGTACTGTAGATGAAGAAATATTTAAAGTTGCTGCCTTTAAATTCAAAATGAGCTCATTTTTGTCATGCAATAGTAAAATCCCTCAGATTAAACATTTGACATGGGTTGTTTTTTTGTTTTTTTTTGTTCTACTATGAATAAAATATGAGTTTAATGAGATTTGTAAATCATTGGAATCTGTTTTTATTTACATTTTTCAGTTCCAACTTTTTCAGAATTAGGTTTTTAACAATCAGCATAAAAAGTTCTGAATGCATAAATGTACATAAATAGCAGTAGTCTGTTTAAAATGGTCTTATGCATGTATTAAGTGTGAGCAAGTGCTTAAGATTATACTTGTTCACGGGGCATGAGAAAACGAGTGCAAGAAACTACACAGGCTAACTGCTCACCAGTGTTCTCTAATAAAAAGTACTGTCCCTCGTCCTTAGTGCACTTCAAGCAGTGTTTTTGTGAAATGTTAAACTGCATGGCACTAATGATATAAGTGGCCTGCCCAGCTCCATGCATGCTGTGTGTGTGAGTGTGAAGTGTGTGCTGTTGTTCTGACCCATCTGCAGAGCATGCGCTCATGTGTGGACAGCCCTGCACTGCTCCCCCCTCCCTGCCCCTGGCGCCGACCCAGGGCAGGCAGCGAGGGCCACTGCAAGCCTTCCACCTCCACCTCCACCCCCACCTCCACTCCCACCAGCAGACAGCTCAGCCACACACTGCCACACACTGCTGTAAGTGTTACACTCTCCACTGAGGGTTACTCTAGGAGTTTTGCACAGACATAATACGTGCTGACGTAACAAGTAGTCTGTGTGCTGTAAGTATCGCATTCACAACTATACACTTGTCCTTTTGCTGGGCAGATAATCCGTGAACTGACAGCATTTACAACAAGAGTCATCTTCATTGGCTCAGTAATAACATAGCATTAGTCAGGAAAGCTAGTTAGAAATAATAGTATTTAGGTTGCTACTAACCTGGTAGAAAAAAAGTGTTTATATCAGTTCAATACTTTGGTTAAAATATGTAATACTGTGATATTAATGGGGTAATACTTTTGATTATAATGCAATACATGCAACACATCTAAAACATGCATAGAAAATATTAAGATTAATAGCATAGTAGCAGTTTAAATGCTACTATGAGCCCCAGATTACCATCAAAATCACAAGCTGAAATAAGTTATGACCAAATTTTAATACTTAGGTAGCTGAAAAAGCAGAGCTTCATGGGTTTTATGGGTTGGCACAAATATATGTTTTTGGAGAAAATATTATGATATAGTATAGTATAATTTCTAAGCAGCCTCATTCAAATATTCAGTGAAATGCTAAAATATACTATTATACTGTACATTTTTTTTGGCTTTGCCTGTGTAAACCAGGAAAATGGATTTAAAATCAAACAACCAAGAGAAAACTGCAATGCAGGCTTTCAGCTTTAATTTAAATTAAAAATAAATTTTAACTAACCATTTAGGAATTACAGCCATTTTCATATACATCTATTTCCTCAAAATTAGTTTGTTAATTGACTGAAAAGTAGTTTCATGTTTAAAGGAGGGTGATTGTGTGATTTCAACACAAACTGAGCAGACATAATATCAGTTGTTGAAACTGGATTTTATAGCTTTTCATTGTCATCATCCCCAAAGAAACGTCAGTGTAATTCAGGGAGGTCATCATTAGGCTTACAAACTAAATAAACTTATCAGAGAGAAAAACTTTTGGAATGGCCAAATGATTGCCATTGTTAAAAAGATCTCAACAGGATCTAAATACCTGGGAGACCACGGAAGACAGCTAAAGTGCAAGACCACAGGATTATTGTTGTCAAAGTCTGTAATCAGGAGACACCTTCATAAGTGTATATACAAAGGGTTTGCAAAACAGCAAAACACCAAAGAACCAGAAGGTCAGATCAGACATGTCTAACATCTAAAAGAGCCTGTGCAGATCTGAAAAATTCCTCTGGTCTGAAGAAACTACAATAAACTTTTACCAGAATGATGGGAGGGTGAAAGTATAAGATGCATCCTCAGTCATCCAATCCCAGTCTAGCTTGGATGAGTGACAAAACGTTTCTTCCCCTGAAGAAATGTCAAGATGAACTGACTTTATGGATCATAAGAAAGAGTTTCTTTAATGATGAAATCAGTCACCTGATCTCAACCAAACAAAGCATGCTTTACAATTAATAAATACAAAAAAGAAGGCAGAGAGACCCACAAACAAGCAGCAGCTGAGGTGGCTGCAGTAAAGACCTAGCAGCGCATTTCAAGGGAGAAAGCATTTCGTGATGTCCATGGGTTTCAAACCTCAATGACTGCAAAAGTATTCAAAAGAATCCTCATATTTAAAATGATGTTGGTTTGTCCGCTTAATTCTTATAATTTTAAAATTTAGAGGACTGTATATACAAATAACTGTAATTCCGACGTTTGTTAAACCTCTTGAATTAAAGCTGGAAGCAGGCACTTCAGTCATGTATTAATTGTTTCATTTAAATGGCGGTCTACAGAAATACACAAATTGTGTCTTTGCCCAACAAATCGTGGCCCTAAGTGTAGAATGAGTGGTTTGATAGGTGTTTAACTTGATGGGTCACGTTAAAGGACATGCAGCATGTGAATGCAAATTTAAAGCAGCAAACACCAGTAAAGTTATCAAAGATCAAAGAAAAAAGTGTCACAATATTCATACATTATGCTCTGTTCCATCATTACATTCAACCATTTTCATTGTCTCCAGTCTCTTTCTGTAAATAGTCTTCACATAGGCTATACGTGCTGTAACTAACATCAGACCTGGTGTGTCTTTTGTCCCGCTGCTCTTCTTTTGATCGGCAGGACTCTGAAGACGAGGAGACGGATGTGCGCATGGCTCTAAGTCTAAATCGTGGCTCTCAGGACCAAAGCACCTTACAGCCTTACGTCCCAGAGGACTTTGCAAACTTTGAGATCTACAACGCCACTCTGGAGAGCCAGGAGGGGTTTCGCTCTGACTTGAAGGGGAGCCGTTGTGGAGGTGGGAGCAGCGAGAGAGAGGTGTCGCGAAGCCCCACGAACAGCAGTTGCACTAGTGGTTACTTTTCACACAGTGCCTCCAATGCCACGCTGTCTGACATGCCTTTCAGTGCCAGTGAGAGCTCTGACCATATCAGCTGCACCTCCAGAGATTCCCATGACCCTCTTGGCTGCCCTGTTGGAAGAGGCGGCACCCGAACCAAAGGTGTTTCTGCAGGGAGTGATGCTCAGCCACGACCTCTTTCGGCAGATGGGGTTCAGGACCTGCTCATCCATTCAGCCTCCTCACCTATCAGTATTCCTAATTGCACTGATAAGCCACAGTCATTTCCTTCACCAAACAACTGTGTACTCAGTACCAGCCAGGAGTTTACTGACTTTAAAGGGGCTGATGACAGCGTTGGTGTAGCTGATTTGGAACATTTTACACAGGGATGGGGGGAGGAGGGGTTGGAGGTTTGTACAAACGAGCAGAAGAAAACAGTCGATGTAGAAACACGTGACACTGACAATCAGCTCACCTCTGATGTCTCTGGTATTCTTAAGACATCTCTTCCCGAAAAGACAATATGCAAATATCCTAATTATGAAAACGCCGTTAGTGTAGGTGTGTCCTGCCCTAACACAACAGTGTTTTGCACTTCAGTCAGAGCCCCAGTCTCCGCCTCTCCAGCCCAAATAAATCCTGCTGCATCGGTCCCACCTCCACAATCGCCATCTCTACTCACATCGTTACCTACAGCCACGTCTTCAGCTCCAGCTCTGCGAGCAGGAGGAGAACCTCCCATTCAGGAGCCAGCCCAAGGGGATCTGCCCCATGGAAGTCCCTGTCCCAGTCCAAATCCCAGCAGCGCCGAGCCCTCTGGAGACTCCAGTGGGGATGAGAGCACTCCTGTTGCTCAGCTTCCTGACTGGATGGCACCTGGTGAGCAGGTGTGGGTGGGGAAGAGGAGAGGAACGGTCCACTATGTGGGAGGGGTGGAGTTTGCCAAGGGGATCTGGATTGGTGTGAAGCTGGACATGGCAGTGGGTGAGTCCATTTAAAACTTCTGTTTGTAGACCCCCAAGAAAAGTAATTATTACAGGAAAGAATGATTCATTTAAACAGTCTGAATGTTCCATATATCTCATGTCCTGTGTTCCTTAGTCAAAAACTTAATGATTAATTTATATATGTTGTCTTTAAGGCTATGCAGTTATTAACAGCAATATAAATATAGTATTTATTAATCCCTTAAATACTGGTGTCAGTCACGGCTAACGCACATGTGGGGCTATGTGGTGAAACAAAATCGCTGTAACCCCCTGTTGACTGTCTATTAGAGGATTAGAAGAGCGACTTACAGGAGAGCGAGGTTTGCTTTTAGTGGTGGGATTGTTAATCCACTCTGACTGGTCCATTAGTGTCAGCAGGCTGTTGTTTCTAGGAAACAAAACAAGAAAACAAAAGCAAAAAAAACCCAAACACTTAAGGCCTGTGCACTCAGTGCCAAGCAGGAAAGATCTCAAAGGCTCTGTTAAAGGCTAATGGATAAACATAGTGGAGCATTTAGCAACTGGTATTTCTCTTTGGTCTGTTTTGGAGACAACAAACAGGTGAACACAAACTTCACATGAATGCTAATGATGATTTGGGTTTTCTGGCTGTACAAAACAGGAAACTGTCTGTGCATCCAGTTTATACGTTGTGCTTAAAAATGTATTG
>NW_005187485.1:1260455-1261952 GCF_000239375.1 Pundamilia nyererei | reverse complement strand
CAGAAACAAGCTTTCGTAGTTTTCCATATCAATCTCATAAGGGATCTCATACTTTTGAGGGGGTTTCTGCTGCCCCCAAGTGGTATACAAGAGGAGGGGGGGGTTTGTTTTTGTTTTGCAAAGCAGGCAAATACTGTAGTAATACAAACTGTGTATAAATTACAGGGAACTAAACCTGACTGAGAGAGGAAGAAAAAATAAATAAAAAGGAAGCTAAACAAACATCACATTCCAGTAAAGGCAACACAATACATACTGTTGACTCATATATCATCCCGGAAAATGCAGAGGCGATTAGGTAATGAAGAAATGGGTCCCAGGTCCGGTAGAATAAAAAGGGTTTATCCTTTAATGGTGCAGAAGAGCTTCAGATAGAAAGAGTAGGACACCTGTCAGTGATCCACTAGACCAAGATAGATTTCCAAGCACAGCGGAGCAGAACGTGCCAAAAGGTCTCTGTAGTGAAAATAGGCCATTACATTAAACTGTTGAACAATTGTGATCCAAACCTGCTGGACACAGTGCCAGCAGCAGACAGACGTGTAGAACGAAGCATTTAATACAAAGCTCAGGAACACATTTTTAAAAAGTCATGACATCAAAATGTGTTTTATGTCCATACTTGATATAAGATTTCAGCTGCTCAACAGTCCAGCCTTCATTTCACAATGTGTCAAATGCTCTGAGAGAGTAGCAGGTCTGGACTGCAGAGGTGCTACTTTGCACTTTTTTTTATTAAGGATCCCTGCAGTTGCATGTGCAGATTCTTCTTCATCTTCTTCTTCTTTCGGATCCTAATCCACATATTTTTTTTCCTGAAAGACCGCTTTCTGGAAATGTTTTGTTGGCATCAAGTTTAAAATGACTTTTTTTTCTGAAAGGCTTAAAAAGTCTTTTTAATTCTGATTTTATTTACATTTTACTTGTTTTGTAAAACGTGTTTGTAAGAGAAGTCTACATTAAAAGTGATTAGAAGTGAGCCATAAGTCCTCTAATAAGTTATGCCTCATCCTATAGGTAAGCACAATGGGACAGTCCAGGGCAGGGTGTACTTCCGCTGTCCCCCAGGCCACGGCGTGTTTGTCAAGCCCTCTCGTCTCACCAGAGGACCACCCTCCATGGACACAGAACCGCAGACTCTGATCAGATAGGACCCAAAGAAGGACGCATTTTCCGGGGAGTTGCAGGGATCTGAGCGTGGTCCTCAGATCCTCTTCGGCCTCCCTTCGTATTATCTTTTTGACCACTCAAGTCTCTGAGCTGAAGGAGTCTGTGCTGTCTGAAAGCATATCTTACCTGTGCATTTAATGAAGGTATATCCTAATTATTGTTCACTGACAACAACAACAAAAATCACTATGCACATATCTTAGTTTTCTATATGGTGATATTTTTATAGAAAACTTTAATCTGGGAGTCTTTATACAATATTACCCACATACTTTTTGTTACATTGGTTCTGAACACTACCGTATTTTTGTAAGGCAATGCACTCCA
>NW_005187485.1:1257694-1260435 GCF_000239375.1 Pundamilia nyererei | reverse complement strand
CCCCCCCCCCCCCCCCAGCTCCCCCTAGGCTCATAATGGAGTAATCTGGGATATGAAGATTAAGAATGTACTACTGTTAATAAACATTGATATTTACATCAATATGAAATATCAGGGCTAACCAAAGAACTTCGGTTCCATATCTGCTGTTATGAGTTACATGTTATTTTTCTAATGTGCGTATGTGGACGTATTTGCTACAAATCGATGTGTCCAATTAAAGCTTAGTGCCATATCTCTAGGAGTAATGCCACATATCCTGAGCATAAGACGAATCTGCAAACCCTAGTTGCAGTTAGAAATGTTGCTGTTGACGTACTGTAACACTGTGGAGGAAATAATCCCCATCCATCCAGCATGAAACTGTTGGTGTTCGAATGCTTGCACTGGAAAGGATTCTTGGAGAGTTTGTTGACTGTCTTCCACGATGGACTGATGAAATATTTGCAACCGATGAACTGTGTGTCAACACTAGATGTACAAAGCAGCTAGGTTTTGTCTGAGGCTGGTTATACTGATGCCTTATTGCCCTGTTTCTATAAAAAGAGGCACATAAGTCCCAAAATACTCAGTAGTTATAACCATAGCTGTATGGATCAGAACCTGTATGTATATTTTGAAACCCACAAGTATTCAAAATTCCATCCTGCCTTGCTGACTGACTGATTGAATGCCTTTTTAGCAGATGTCCATCTCCATTTTACATGCTAACAGACTGATGAGTGATGCTACACGTTAAAAGGTACTCAATAACTCAGTTTTTCACATGGAGGATTGAATAAAGGGGCGATGGACAGCATCGGTTTAGAGAAAATTAGCTTAGGTATGAAGAAGAGTTTCCTACAAACGTGTGTTTTATCAAAGCAGTGAACTGTGGAACTGACTAGAAATAGGTAAATATTCAAGCTGTAATTGCAAGTAAAAGAAAGAAACCCAAGAACCTTACTTTAAAGAAGAGAACAAAGCTGCTCTCCCTAAAAAGGAGTTGTAAATAGAAATGTATTTGAACATACACTATTATAATGTACAGAATTGTATTTATAATGTATCTTGAATTGTTTAATTGGTACAAAATGTTCTAGAATAGAACATTTACAATCAGTGTATGTGTTGACTCTTCATTCTGCTCATGCATGCTAACCTAGTGTATTTACCTAACTAGTATATGCAAGTAAATTTGAAATTCAGGATTCAGATGCAGGAAAAAAGAAAAAACAAGAAGTTACTTTTAACCACTGCATTTATCTAATGTAGCGATACCTTCAGGCTGACAAACCTGTTTCCTGGATGTGTATATATACATATATTAAAATGTAGTCTAATATTAACTTCTTTTTTTTTTTCAATTAAAAAAAGTCTGGTGATAATGTAGGATTAGCCAGCAGTTTGTGTTTTTAGTTCCGTCCTATGCTGGGATGTAGTGCAGTTTTAATATTTGGAATAGGAAACAGCAACAGTATACAGCAATTTACGTCCTTGCAAAAAGAAAGTTTTCACAGGACTCTATGCAGTTCAGTGAAAATCTAAGTGCACCCTATGATTCAGTAGCTCTTAGAACTACCTACATTGACTCTACATTACTTTGGTAATGAGAAGGAGTTCATGGCCAACTCAATGACTGCAAGATGCCCAAGTCCTGTGGCTGTAAACAAACCCAAATAACCGTTCCTCCACCACCCTTGTTCACGGTTGGAATGATGTGTTTGCGCCAATAGTCTGTGACTGATTTTGACCAAACACAGCATTATTCAAAAGAACACACTAGCGTCCAGAAGTCTTGTTGTATCTTTAGTTACAACTTTGTAAACATAAGCTGTGCTGCCATGTTCTTTTTAGAGAGAAGATGCTTTCTCCTGGCAACCCTTCCGAATTCTTCTTCCTAATTTCTAATTTTACTGCCATGAATTTTAACATTTAACATCCTAACTGAGGCCTATAGAGTCTGAGATGTAGCTCTTTGGTTTTTTGCAGTTTCCCAGAGTGTTGCATGGTCTGACCTTGGGGTGAATTTGCTCACTCTCTGGTTAAGACCGTGGCGTTGTGTCAACACACATCTGATTGTTCACACACACACCTGTGAATGATCTGTTAATCAAGTTAATCAATTACCCTCTTAATCACTATGGAAGCAGTGAGGGTGTACTTTGTTTGAAAACTTTCTTTTTCATATAACTGCACTGTTTTGAGATCTAAATAAGAATGCTATGTCTAAGGTGTACAGGAGAAGATAGCATACGGGTAATGAATTTACAATAATCTCATGTTTTTAAAAAAAAACTTTCAAATGATGTTATAATAGAACACATTTTACTTTAAGATGTGCAGCATGTGTGAAATATCGCCAGGGACAATATAAACATCCTGGAAACAGGAATAATAAGTACGTTGCCCCCTTAAAATGATGAAGCCCTTTAATAGTTTTAAATCTTTCCAGCCTGTCTGTAGCCAGTGGTGTCATGTTTGAGGTGCTTTTAACCTACAGTTATGGTAGTCTGTTTACATACACTCATCACAGGCATGAGTGTCATGGTAATTTGGAGCTTTTAAGGATTTGTTTAAACTGTTCTTTTTCCAGGGTGGAATGATTTTTACAGCATACATATTTAACTATTTTAAACTGGACGCACAAGTTTGAATTTATTTTTGATTCTCTCAAATCTGAAACTTCATGGGCCTTGGCAAAGTTAAAAGACAAAAGTTATTAAAAGATTTAAGTAAGCATATGTAATTATTTGAATATA
>NW_005187485.1:1222345-1257260 GCF_000239375.1 Pundamilia nyererei | reverse complement strand
TTTTTTTTTTTTTGCACTTTCATTATGAACTTATTAAATTACACCCCAGCAAGTGCTGTGCACCCACGGACTGCACGAGTTTCCGGGGAGAACTGACATTCCCAACATGCTATTATTTCCCAGTCAACCCTAACTTATATATGAACATACATGGTCGAAGTAACTGAGTAACTTTATTCAGCTCTACGCTGCGTGACCTTGTGACAGTTTCAGCAGTTGTGCGACAGTAGGGAGCCTGAACACGGTGTGGTGGTCTGGATCTGGGTGGAGTTAAGGATCCGTGTCACGCACACTGACAACTGGGAAGCACACACACAACAAACAGGTGTCTTCCTCCTCTTTCAGACGCACAGTCACACTTTCGGGGGGCCTCCTGTCCGCACACTGAACGCTCCTCTTTCCTTTATCTAACTTTTAAAACTCCCCGGAAATCATTTCGAAACACAGCTTTCACACAATGCACGCGGCACAGAAAGACACCACCTTCACCAAGATCTTTGTGGGAGGTCTTCCTTATCACACAACCGACTCAAGTCTGAGAAAATACTTCGAGGTGTTTGGAGAAATCGAAGAGGCCGTTGTTATCACTGACCGGCAGACGGGCAAATCCAGAGGTTATGGATTCGTAAGTAAATCTTGTAATTATATAACGATCCGGTCAGCTGAACAAGTCAAGTAGAATGCGCTGTTTCGCGTGCAGGAGTATCATCTCATGGAAAACGCGTTGTCCTAATTTAGGTGACCATGGCAGACCGGGCCTCTGCCGACCGAGCCTGCAAGGACCCCAACCCCATAATAGATGGAAGGAAAGCCAATGTGAACCTGGCGTATCTTGGGGCCAAACCCAGGGTCATTCAGCCAGGTGAGGGACTGGACCTCAGTTTTGTTTTTCTTTTCTTTTACAATCGAATATAAAAAGAACTAAACTAAATTAAGCTAATTAAAGTTTATGGAAACAAATCTAAGAAAACTTGTAGGTATTTTTCTTCCTGGGTTATTTTTATTTTAAAGATTTTAAACAAATGTTTCACAATGGTCTGTATCAACTCCAGGCTTTGCATTTGGTGTGCCTCAGATCCATCCAGCATTCATCCAGAGACCTTACGGGTATGTGAAGCTACATTTTGTTTCTGTCACAAAAATCTGTCTCTATTAGAAATGCCCTTGACTATATTTTTTTCATTATTATTGTTTTAAACGTGTATTTATTATTGCCTCCATCTGTTTCACCCTGACTGATGACATGTGAGTGTACATGTGTGCCCCTCTGCTTGAGGTTGATTGTGAAGGAAGTGAGCGTTTGTCCCCAGCCACTGCAGGACTTGTCTTCATGTTGTCTATTTCTCTCTGATCTGACAGGGTCGGTAACGGTTAAAATAGCTGATGAAGTGACATGATGATTTGAGGAATAGCTGAGTCTGCATTGGGCAGAGCGCTAAAGTGTTACCTGTATACTCTGACATACACAAACGAACAGAAATGGTGACTAGATGCATGGACATCTTCTGCTGTTGTTGTTTTCTTTGATGATTTTTTTTTTCAGTTTTCCATAGTACATAGATTGGTGTGTGCCTTGTTTTCAGTATGATGTGGCGTTCAGCTTAACTGTGTGCTTACTTCTACTTGCAGTGGGGGATGTGGGGCGTTCAGAAGGGGATTTTTTCATACAGACTTTTCCAGTCATCATAGGGAGTTATAACTCTGCGATGGGGTGTTGATTCTTTTTCCCGTTTTAATGATTGTGCTTTAGCCTGTGTTTTTGTTTATTTATTCCTGGTTTCTGGTTAACATGAAGTTCACTGTGTTTTGTTGTCAAAAGGGGTTGGGGTTGACGATCACTCAGTGTGTTAATTTCAAATTCAATCCCCGGCAACAAAACAAACACTGGCTTGCATGTGGGAGTTCATTTTCTGTTTCCTTACCCATGATGCTGTGTTTTGTTTTGTTTTTTTTATTGTTTTTTTTTTTTTTTCAATTAACTTACTGCTTTCATTTGTAGCTTACATCTACAGGTACATATACTGAACATTTTCTTTCTGATCAGTCACAAATATTCAGTGTTTTTTTTTTTTTTTTTGCCATCACTCAAGTGGTGTGTATGAGTGTGTTCGATTGCCTCCCTCTTTGCAGAAAGGCTGTGCTTTGGTGAAGTAAGTTATTTTTTTTAACAAAAAGGTTTCAAATTAAAGCTGGATCTCTCTGCTGAAATTTTAGTGTTATGAATTCATTATTTTAGCTGTGACACATGAGTTTAGGTGTGCTCATATAGTCCCTGCAATATAGGGTGAAGACAAGAGCTCTTAGCTCGTCTCTTAGGCAGCAGCTGTTGGCTACAGTGATCCGCATGGCCTCTCAAATTCAGATGGAAAAAAGGGAGTCACTCAGCAGCGCTGTTAATAATGTATGGCAGAGACGGAGCCGCTCGGCTGCGGACGACAGGTGGGACGAGCCATGCGCCCATGAGGCGTTTTGGTTATGTGCTGGGGATTACCCATGTGCCCTGGTGATTTACAATGCACCTTTATTTAGCTCTCCACTTGCAGGACGACAAAACCTCCATGCCCTCCTTTCAGTAGTCACACTTAAAGTCAGCTGTGACCTTTACAGCATTTAAACACTTTGTAGTAAAACCAAGTTGCGTCACAAAGCGAGGATACCAGCGTGATGGCTTCTGTCTTGTCAAGTTGAAAGCTGTTAAAGTAATTAGACGGGTCACGCTCAAAAATAAGCATTGGGAGTTTTCTGGAATCGATGTGCCTCTATAAGACAAAAGAGTTAGCCTTTGTTTCGCCTCCCATTTTCACTTATCAGTGGGGACACCTTCAGTCTGATCGTAGTGAGGTGTAGGCAGTTGTTGAGGAGAGCTCTGCCATGTGTCACTGAAGGAGAAGATCAGCTTGTCCTTTTGCGATGACAAGAGGAGCAAAAATAGCATGCAGCCAGCCTCCCTTGTCACTCAAGTTGGCCGTGCGTGTGTATTTGCGCGGGGTGGTGGTATGTCTGGAAGGGTAGAAGAGGTGCACGTGTCAGTGGATAAATATACTTTACACCTGCTCCTCTGTGTATTTGGTTAGTGTGACTCTGACAGAAGTTTAAAGTGGAGGCAAGTTTACCCAGATACAAAGGTTGTATGTTTCCATCATCATCAAATGGAGATGTCCCTTTATTACACAGTCTTGTTTATTTCTTTTTCAAACAGCCATCTGCACAACATGATACAGCTAAGCACCTACTTTTGATAAGATGCTGTATGGTTACTTTAACAGCTACGTGCAAAACAGTCATTTTTCTCTTTTTCTTTTGCGTTTAAGGACCTATTAACATGTGTGGGCATGCTTGTATGTGTGGTGTTGGTGTTGCAGTATGTGGGCAGAACCATGTCCATTTCTCGAACTGATATGTTGTGTTTTTGCGATAAGCTCGCATTTTGTCAAATATGGTTTTCAGTGAAGCGTTGGGGTGCAGAGCTTGGCTATGTCTTCTTTTAATGCCTCACTGTGTTTCAGATTCGGGTGCTTTTTGAAATTTAAAGCTACGCTTGTGTTTCTTTGTGGTTTTTGCTGCTTTTTAACGTTTCATTTCTAGGTAGGGTTTTTATTTTTTCCGTTAATGAATGGATTTGCTGTGTTCTGAGGACTGGACTGACATATTTGGCACCTGCTTTTCAGTTTTCCAGCGTTGGAAAGATGACTGACTGTGGCTCTGTTCTGACCCTGTGCATCTTTGTGTCCTACAGGATCCCAGCTCATTATGTCTTCCCTCAAGCCTTTGTCCAACCCAGCGTGGTGATCCCTCATGTACAACCGTCTGCGGCTACAGCAACAGCTGCTGCTGCCACTTCCCCATACCTTGACTATACTGGAGCAGCTTATGCCCAGTACTCTGCAGCTGCTGCGACTGCTGCTGCTGCAGCTGCTGCCTATGAGCAGTATCCGTACGCAGCTTCACCAGCACCGACGAGCTACATGACTACAGCGGGGTATGGGTACGCTGTCCAGCAGCCGCTTGCCACCGCTGCCACCCCAGGAGCAGCAGCAGCTGCTGCGGCCTTCAGTCAGTATCAGCCTCAGCAGCTCCAGACAGATCGCATGCAGTAAAACCTTTAAGACTACCTTACAGAAAGAAAAGAAGGGGAGGTGAGCTCTTTCCACGAAGAGGGTGAAGGGAGGAGATGCAGACAGATTGAGGCTGATTTAAAAAGAAAAGAAAGGTTGTCACTTCCAGGTTTTAACTAAGCAGAACCTCTACCAAAGAGCGAGAAGACAATGTTGAGACAAGTGAGGAATGTATATTTTATTCAAGTGAGATCAGTATTGGATATAAATGAATATTTAATATTTATTCAGCAGTAAAAAATTTGTCAGGTTAACTGAAGTTGACTCGCTGGACATCAAGACAGCTGTTGCTGAGTTTTGTATATATGTTGCAGGGGTAAGTCCAAAGTGCATTCATGTCTTATGATCAGATTTCTTCCACGCTAATTTAAAAATCAGCGATAACACCTGGCGACAGTATGTTACACCTTCATGCAGTTCTCAGTATTGAAATAGTTTCGGACCATTTTTTTCTTTTTGTTTCACAAAGCTATCCAGGCACTGATGGAAACGTCAGTGTTTATTAAGACTTTATATATATATATACACACACATATATATTATTGTTTGGAGTGAGGTAGATTAGAGACCCTTGGGAAAAGAAATCCCTTTTAAAAAGTATTTTTTTTCTGCGGTACATAAGACAAAATGCTCTGGTGACAGCTGAAGCTGGTAAAAGCACTCGCGCGTCTTCCCTTTTAATCACTCAAGTATGTTCAGCTAAAGGGAAGAAACGCTGTTGAATGTGAATCTTTCATTTTCATAAAATGTTTCATCGTGTGTTTAAATTATGCTATTTATGTATTTATTATGGAGCCTTACAGCAATAAACCCTTTGTTTTCATATGTTAGTATAAAAGTCTACTGTGGAACATGTCCATGTGTGCTGCTGCATTTCTCATGATCAAGAGCATATGATGGATGTGAACGCTCGGCTTTGCAAAGCTGTCGTCTGTATAAAGAACAAATGATGAGTGGAAAGGTAGCAGTAACTTTAAAGTGTTTCTTTTTTTCTATACTGTTCTGTTGTTTTTATGTTGTCTAATAGATTAATAGCTCTTTAATGTCACTTTTGATACTTGACTAATTTGATAACTGAGAGGCTGTTTTTAAAATTGATCACATTTTATGTCTTTTGACATTAAAGGTTTTCTGATGCAAGAGCGACAGCTGTTGACCTTGTAATGCATGACTCAACTATACAGATATTTTATTTGGGAAATAAATCAAAATTTACCTTCAACTGTTTCTGTGTTCTTGTTTAATTGTTTGGCAGTATGAAAGAAGATTCTCCAGGTTTCTAAAAGGACGTTTAAAGCTGTTCTTTGGATGTTGGCTGCCTTTTGCTCTGTTCTCCATCAAGATGACTGTGTTTTAGGGATAGCTGTAAACACTCGCTGTTATATCTCTCTCCTGACCTCTTCCATTCATACCGATGATGATTTGAACCCAAAACCTTCACCTTTGGATTCATCACTCCATAAAATGTGTCCTCACTCATGTTCAGGGCTGACAATCCTTAAGAATGGCGTCTTGACAGCCACCTTCCTCTGAGACCATTTTTGATGAGGCTTCAGTGAACAGCAGATGGAACCGCTTATAGGTCAGGTTCTGTGTCAGGTCTAATAAACGATTTTTCTCTAATATCTCTCGGTTTTTCTTACCAAAGCTGCTGCCTCCTGACACCTGCTGGTTAATGTGAGTATTGCACACCATTGAGTCGTGACACCTTGAGCTCTGTGGTTATGTTTTCCCACGAACGCCTGTCTCACATCGAGCACATTACTTTCAATTTTACTCACACGTTGGGCGGAGCTGAAGGCCAGCGGCACTGCCAGGCCTGACGCATTCAAGCCATATCAAAATTACTTAAGGAGGTTCTTTGATTTGTTTTTAATTTTAAGATTTGCTAAAGCATTTATGCACACACTATACGTTGAATACCAATGACATAGGGGGCGAAATCTTCTCTTAAAAAAATGCTGGTTAATCACGTGAAAGTTAAGCGAACATGACCTGACATCGGTCAAAGTAACTCATTTAAAATAAATTTAAACATGGCTTAGTTGATATCGAGTTTTGGTGTTTATGTGACGTATTTAAAAAAAACTATACTTTCTTTACGGAAAGAAAAAGCTCGCAAATCATTGCGGTGAGAACATCGGAATCACCTGTCCCATTTCTCCCATGTTTCGTGAACGCATTCCGTCTGTCGAGCGCGTTAAGAGGAAGTCGTTCTTTAGCAATCACAGTGCCTTAAAATTCAAAAAACCTGCAAAACGACACCCACAAATGATTCAAAGGGAAGCCATTTGGAACTGAAACGTTTCTTCCCAGCACTGTGAGTAGCATTTAGAGACTTCAGCTATCATAACTGTTGATCTCTGCTTCCTAGCCTGCCTTTTTTTTTTTTAAAGAAAAACATGTCTATATTATGTTAATCAATTTAACAGAAAAAAAACTCACATGCTAATTCGTTCTTTGTCAGAAATATGACATGTATTCCCATGTCTTATTTTAATTCAGAGGGCAGAATACGTGAGCTAAAGGGTCGTTTCGTGGATGAAAGTCAGATTTGTGGCCTATTTCTTTTATCCTGTAAACCTCGCGATTCTCGGGATGTTTCAAGCGGTGCCGATTCTTTTTTTTCCGACCCTGGTGTCAAGTGAGCTCCACATGTGGACTCGTGCTAGCGGCAGAAGCACTGACATTATGTACAGTGGTTACAAAACGCTTGTTTTAATTGAGATATCGGTGTTTGTGGGAAAACAATAGGTACCGGAAGTAACCGCTTCCACGTGACTTCTGTATCGCTGCGTGTGTATGTGTATACTCGCTGCCAACATTATCTGTCAAGTAGCATATTTGTTGTTCTTCTTTGTATTTTATGCTTTTCAGAGGTTATCTCGTATCCCTGCGCACCGGACGGTATCTGCTCCTGATCTAAGGCGGAGATGACTACCGAGAAGACTGAATACACTCCCGTGGTGGTGGGAGCATCTCAGCCACCTCTCCCCGGGCAGCCAGCATTTCCCGTTGCCTTTGGCACGAACGTGCCGGGTCCAAGTACGCTCGAGGGCCACGTACCTGGTGCTGGTGTCCATCCCTTCCCTCCACCGACTGCGTTTGCACCCGGTGTCCCGGGAGATTTCGGAATGGCCGTGAACCCCAACCAAGGACAGTCAGGATTCGCCAACCCATCATATCCTGCATATCCTCCACCAGCATATGGCTTTAATGAAAATATCGCAGGTGGGTGTTTGAAACACTGCCACTTTTTTTTTTCTTTTAACTTTGTTCTCAGTTTGTCATTGCCATTGCAGGAGAAGTTTTCCATAATGAGGATCCACCAGCTTTTCATGAGAATCAAGAGTTTGATTTTGGATTGGATAACAAGACCATACGACGAGCGTTTATACGAAAGGTAAGAAGATGCTTCGGTTATTTTGAGCCACATATATTTGTAATATTTTCATCAAGTATCTTTGAAATAATCAGCAGGGTTATGTTACTTAAAGCTGAAACAAATGACTAAAACTAATATTTCCTACTTGGTAGGGTCAAACAGATACTTCAGTACAAACAAGATATTTACCTTGTTTATTATTTACAAATGTGTGTTCACTTTTCCCTACAGGTATTCTTGGTGTTAACCGCTCAGCTCATGGTGACATTCGCATTCGTGGCTGTTTTCACCTTTGTGGAACAGGTCAAGGTGTTTGTAGCGGCGAACATGTGGACATATTTGGTGTCCTACATTGTGTTCTTTGTGTCCATTTGCGTGATCAGCTGCTGTGGAAATGTTCGTCGTAGACACCCTTGGAACCTGGTTGCACTGGTAAGCCAGGGGGTGTTTTCATCACTGTGTAGATTTTGGGGAAGGAAATCCTACTTGCACTTATGTAACTCCTTCTTTCAAAAACTGAGTTGGTTAATTTATAAGAAGTCGAGGGGTCGGGCAGCTTTTGTCCTAAAGTGTTGACATTTTGTACTTGAGGTTTACAGTAAAAAGTTGTGTAACTTTAAAATCATCTGTGATTTATCTGCCCGCTGATGTACTGTGCTTGTCTTCTTTACAGTCCATTTTGACTCTAAGTATGTCCTACATGGTGGGAATGATCGCCAGCTTCCATGAAACCGATTCGGTGATCATGGCTGTGGGCATCACAGCAATTGTGTGCTTCACGGTGGTCATCTTCTCTCTGCAGGTTTGTACCTGTAGATCTCTGCCTCTGGTCTACATGTTGAGTGCGTTAATCATTCTTCAATATGTAAATAATCATAGGTTTTTCTTCTTCCAACAGACCAAGTATGACTTTACTTCCTGTTACGGGGTACTTTTCGTCTGTTTAATTGTCTTGATCGTCTTTGGCTTCCTCTGCATCTTCATCCGTGACAAAATCCTGCATATTGTCTATGCTGGACTGGGAGCATTACTCTTCACCTGTGTAAGTCCTTAAACAAACTCGTCACTACTGCTAGGTCGGATTTGTGCGAAATTTTGTGTTGGTGCTTTTATTTTGTGATGCTGTAACCTAATCTAAATTGGTCACACATCAAAACAACAGTAATCAGCTGACATTTGTTTAGGGTCTTTCTTTAGAGTTCAGGGTTTATTCATGTACCTTGTGGCTGAATTTCATACAGATGCTTTTCACAGAAGTCTGGTCAGTGGTTATAAGAAGGAGCAGACAGTCACAGAAAATAAGGAAGAAAGAAATGAACAAGACAGACTTTACGAAACACCTGTCTTCAACCCAGACTTGCCACAGCACCCCAGGCAGCATTAAAGATGTAAACATTCGGTGTGACAGCAGTGTTTGTTTTCAGAAACATTACCATCACAGAACAGCTTTTTAATAATTAAAGGACTACACTCACCAGACACTGTTAGCTGTACCAGGCTAGATCCCGTTTTGCTCTCAGAACTCTAATTCTACATGGCAGGATGGATCCATGCTTTTTTATAATTTACACCAAATTCTGACCTTGCACCCGGTGTGGTCTTCTGCTGCTGTAGCCCATCTGCCAAGGTTCCACCCATTCTGGTGCTCATTTTAGCTGTAGCTACATATTCCTGCCTTGTTATTGGCTAATTAGATATTTGCTTTAACAAGCAGTTAAACCAGTATACCCAGTGAAGTGACCGGTGAGTGTACATTTAAACGAATGGCATGTTGAGTCTGGTTGGAAAGGGAATAAAGTGAAAGTGAATAACAGAGTGGTGGTTTCGCAGAGACACATTATTGAAGCTTTAAAGGTTATTTGAATGTTCATGTGGACAAGCAAAATGAAACCAACCTATCTCCGTAGCTTGATAGTGGCGCTAACTGTAATTTGGATAATGGAAACTGGAACTAATGTTGCACCACACATGAACAGAAGTCAGATCTTTATATATAAATTTTACTTCTTTTTTTTTTTTTTCCTGTTATTTATTGCTGAAAATCTTTGACTGTATTAAATTTGTGTGTTGCAGTTCTTGGCTGTGGACACTCAGATGCTTCTTGGCAACAAGGAACTGGCCCTGAGTCCCGAGGAATACGTCTTTGCTGCTCTAAACCTGTACACAGACATCATCAACATCTTCCTCTACATTCTCGCCATCATTGGCAGAGCCAGAGGAGGCTGAGCAAAGGGAGCGACAATCAAAACTGTTTTCTGTTCAAACACAGAAGCGAATTCTGATAATGTTGATTTTTGCTTTGCTTTGTAGTGTGTATTCGTTACATAGTTGAAGATTGCTTTTGCTTCACCCAGTAAATGTAGTTTTTGTATGATGCTATGTAGTGTAAGTAGGACCACATAGCCTCCAGCTTAGAGATTGCTACAGTTTTCTGCAGTATATGTACAAAACTTGTATTTTGGTTTAGAAAATTGTATCCTATGCCAAACAAAACCATTAAAAAGGACAAAGGTTTGCCAAAATGATCCCAAGGTTTTTTCTTTTTGTTTTGGTGGGTTTTTTTTGTTTGTTTTTTTTACCAGGAGGAGTTTTAATTAGCCAGAAGAATGCTTTGTTGATATCTAGTCTCATTAGCATGTGGACTTTGGGATTGTTTTGTCAAATTTTTGTTTGCTGGGATCAAAAGTGAATCTTTAATGCTTAACCTAAAAAAAAAAAAGCAGAAATAAGAAGGGCTAAAATGTGCAGTAGATGAAACCGTAACTGCAGCCAAACCTAAATATAAATGTATGCGACTCCATGACAGCTAGGCAAGATTAATCCAATGATGAAACCTTTTAAAAAGTGATGAATTAATGGTCATTCCTTCATGTATCGAGGAAACTTAAAATCTTGATGCGCTCTCTCTTTCTCTCTCTCTCTTTCTCTCTCTCTCTTTCTCTCTCTCTCTCTCTTTCTCTGTTTTCATTGAACTAAAAGAATCCTGTCAAAGTCAACTGCTGCCAGAGTTCTGTTGTCATTTGAAGTGATACAGTTTTGTTTTGGGGGCATTTTGCGGCTTAGCTGTGAAACTGAGACCCTCCAATGAATCTGGAGCAAACTGCTGTGGCCTTGCGGTTAAAAAATGACCAGCTCAGGCAGGACAATGATCAGCTGAAGTCGATATTAAGTGTGGTCAAAGAAAACATAGACCTCAGAGCTAGGATGGAGAGCTTCAACAAAGACACTCTGGAGGAATTAACAGGTATTGTGGTTTTCTTTGCCACCAGGTGGTGGCATCAGTGTTGACTTCTGACTGGCTTTGATTAGAAATCTATATTTTTTACTTCTTTAAACAAGTAATGTTATGTCTACGTGATGTATAGTAAAGTGTAAGCATTTATAAATATATTTTTTCTGTATTTTATTAATCGTCCTTAATATGTAGATCCAGCATTTTAAAAAACAACACTTCGTAGTAGAATAAATGGACCCAGGCTATTTTAAAGAAAAATAGCCTGGGTCCAATCACTTTGTCCTCAATCTCTCTGTATTAATGACTAATAAATATTATTTTCAGTGTACATTAAAGTATTTTCAAGTTAATTGTTTGAATGGCATTGCCCCGTTCTTTGAAGCGTACAAAGGCTAGCGAGGGCAACAATAGATCCTTGGTAAATGCATGTGAAGCATAATGACAATTGCTTTTATTTAATTTAATTTATAGAGGCGTATTTGTTATCCCGCATATTACGAGCAACATGCTTTTCAGGCATCTGTGGTTAAAAAAAGAGTGGTTCAAATACAGTACGATAATATAAAGTACTAGAGAGATAAAAGGGGTAATTTAAGTCAAATTGGGTTATAAAATGGGACATTTTGGGGGGAATGTCATTACAGACACACACTCTCTAATCCTTCGGTTAATCCATACTTTAAAATCAGGTCTATGCCATGGGGTCAACCAGCTCAGAAGGACTGAAACAAGTGTGATGGGGTTACGCCTCCACTCTGGAGTTACAATCAAAGAAAAGCTTTTGCAATAATCACTGGTTTATTAGACAACTTTCACTGTGCACATACCTCTGATTTTCTGCTTGTTATTAATGACGAATAACAAGGCCGTTGTTTTTTATCAGTTTGCTCCATCTCAGGAACAGAACCATTAACTCAGTGGCAGCGCACCTTTGATGAGAAACAATTCAGAAAAGACTTGCAACAAACCAAACCCAAATGGGAACATCGATCTTCGTCTCCCATCGACTTCAAGTCTTTCATCCAAAGCTCTCTGCACACAGACGCAGATGAGACAGCTGAGCGTCACAGCCGCAGAACTGATGTTCTTCTTGACAGCAAGGGTGATTGTTACTTCAAATGTAGAAAATGTTTGAGCTGTAATTGCACTGTTGACACTCTAAGAAAGAAATACTTCATTTTTATTATCTATCTTCAGCCCCAAACAGGCTTCTTGGAGAGATTTGCTATCAGCTGGATAGGAGAATTCTCTCCTACATCTTCCAGGGTCACACGAGGCTCTACGGTTTCATAATGGCCAATATACCAAACAAGATCATAGAGGTAAGAATTATCACAATGATATAATGAGGAGCTCAATTTAATTAGTACAAATGTGTCTGTTGAGGAGTTTCCTGTTTAATATGGCAGTGCTCATATTCACCTTTTATTTACTCATTACAGGTTAGCACACATCCACTGACAGGGAAGGTGGACCAAGGCTATCAGCTTCATCTCACTCAGAGGCATGCAGAGCTCGTGGAAAGGCTGAGCCAGCGTGGGTATAAAGAAGCACTTCACCCTCCTTTTACTGAGTTCATTGTGAACACCTATGGGATCCTAACGGAAAGGCCAAGTGAACACAGCACACAGGAAATGGACTACAATAATCCAGACTTCCTGAAGAAGGTGATAATGACCACTGCACCTAGAAAGCTTCACAAGGACCTGCTGGTTGTGCTCACTTGCCTCTGCATGATGGCAGAAATGGACAGAAAGCCACTTCTTTTTTGGTAGCTCCAGATCCAAATTTGGCTTTGCACCATCCTGAAGCTGGAATAAATGATTCGACATAGCAAATAATGTGTGTCTATGATTTTGTGCTTAATGAAAAATGTCTGCCATTTGATAGAGAAACCCAAAAATGAAACTCACAATTGCACATGTGTTTAGTCATTTCAACAACACCAATCAGCCAGCTTTATTTAACCAGAAAAACAATGAAGTATCCAGGGGGTTTAAAACTGTCACACACAAATAAGAAGCACAGCTTGATGACAGATGTCTTAACAGTAATTTGATTTCAGCCAATATTCAGTGCAGTGTGGACTGCTATGGTATCCCCAACATTGGGGATCATGAGATACAGCATCAGGAAGTTTTCGTGGACCTAACTTTAAAGAGGTGATAGCTACTACAAAATGGCCGATATAGGTCTAATGCAATCTGGAGTTCTGTTTCCTCGCTTTGTTTCACATGTGAAGTAATCTGTTATTCTACAGTACTTTCTAAAATCTCAAGGCACCCCTCATTTTTGCTTGCAGTGACGTTCTTGTCATTTTTAAATAGTCCTGAAAAATAACTTTTCGGGATTTCTGAGGATCTATCAAAGTTTTTCTTTGCACATTGGCTGCTTCCTCAGCCTGATTAAGTCAGACGAATTTGTTTGTTTGCTTGTCTGTTAAACCACGTTAGACGACACAGTTTGACATAAAATACTGTTTCTGCACCTAAAAGGTGATTTACAAAGAGCTGTTGTTACCATGTTGTGCAGTTCGTCCCTAATAAATACATAAATGAATGAATAAATAAGAGGAAATTGGATAAGTTTAGGACAAAGGGAGAAGGGAGTCTAAAATCTATCTACAGCAGATATCTAAAAGTTACGTTAGGGTTGACACAAGACTTTTGCACAGTACTGTATATGCTATGCATTTTTAAAAACTGAAATTGAAGCAGGACAGTTGCTGGCTCCGCAGTATGTAGTTTAGTTTGTCGTCAAGTAGGACTTTATTATTTTACTGTTATTATCGGAAAGTTTCATTTGTTACGTTAAGTCATATTTACGTCACTAACAATAAGTAAATATACTTAAAACAATTCAAGAAAAAAACACATGTATGGAAAATAAACAGCACAGTGACTTAGAAATATCAAATTCAATGCAGTTTTTCATTTGGCGAACATCAGCAGCTGATGCTGTAGGTCGCCCCAGGTGAGGTCACGTGCCATACGGGGCAGACACCATGACAACTCTGTAGGGGTGTGGCTTAATAACGTGACACACACCGAGCAATAAGAGCAATATGGTTTTATGTATGTTCAAAAGGACTGCTTTACTAATGTTATTATCTGCTTTCAAGCTAGACCGTACGTGTTTTCTACCGAGCATGTGCGAACAATACAAAGAAATGAAATAAAATAAACATTTCAACCGGCTGCTCGTTGTGTGGGTTCATCAGACGGACTGTGCCAGTTTACATGCTAAGGTAAGTAGACGTGTGACTTCCACGTTAGCTGGTGTTTTAAGCTAGCAATGCAACATCAAGGGTGTATAATGATAAACGACATGTAAAGAGAAGTGTTAGCATTTACTGAGAAAAAGATTGTGGGAATTCAAAAGTATGAATTTGAGAAGTGAAACGGTTAGCTTAAGCTTACTTGCAGATGGCCGATGAAGAGAGAACGTGTTATTCAGCTACATTTACCTGTACAAGTATGTTGCGAGCAGTGGCACAGAGATCTCTTGCTGATTAAGAGGCTAGATGATGATTTAAGTTACGTTAGCCTGTGTTTGTGTAACCTAGTTTTATTCCGTGATTTTTTTAATAGTTAGGAATGTTAATCGAAAGTCAGAAATGGTCCTCAACCTTTGAACGCACCACCCTGGGGGTCCATTGTTAAGCAGTGTTTGTAGTATGATCTGGATTTTCACTGTGAATTAAATGCATCACCAGTTCATATTGCTACAGTTAACGCCCTGATAGAGAATATGCTCGCCTTGGATCGATATAATTGTGTATAATATGTATGTGGTTTTCAAACGACAAAAAGCAGCAGTACAAGGTTTGAACAAGATAAACATTTGTACTGTTTTACTTTACATAAACTCATGGGCCTTAGATGGTGTGTTAGATCTGTAAAGACACAAAGGTGTGGTGCTCAAGGCAAATTTTCACTGAAGCCTTACTCTGCCTTTAGTTAAATAAAAACTCTACAGATGGTGTTTCAAGCATGTTTTTTTTCCCTCTTCTTTTAAAAGCAATCATTATGCATTGCGTAAACAATGAGTAAGCTGTCTGTTGTTTCCTGTGCATTTGATTATACTGCCTTCAATTCTGTGCAGATGCCAGTTGCTTCATGCTTTCCAGAAATGCATGTACGGGCATGAAGTCGTAAAGCAGGTTATTCCATGAGAACGATTATTTCCTTTTTCTTGTTTCAGTGTCCAGTGGATCCCATGAAGAGGAGACGCTGCACAGGAATGAGGCCAGGCCGAGAAGCTCTGACGTTGTTGATTGTTGTTTAGAGACTGTAAATCAACATGGCCCTGCAGGCTTCTGCCTTTCCTAATGGCTTTGTTGCAGGCATCCATGCTGTGGGATGGGCTTTTATCGTGCCATGTTTCTGGTTTCTTGATCGCCTCATTGCTGTGTGCAAGTCCACCACTCTGGAGCAAAGTCAGCGGCTGGAACAGGAATGCTATCTTCGCCCCCTCGAGGTCTTTTTTGGCTCCATTACCTTCTTTATTCTTTTTCTCGCTACTGCCCCTTTGGCTTTTCTTGGCTTTCTGCTTTGGGCACCTCTTCAGGCCTGCCGCAGGCCATTTAGCTACCACAGAGAGATACCATCCTTACCAGAGAAGGCAACAAACAAGGGCTTTGAGCTGACTGGTAAGGCGTCATTTGTCTTTGCTTCAGCCAACCTTTGTCTGCTGCCTGACAGCCTGGCTCGCTTTAACAACTTGGCTAACACTCAACGTAGGGCAACTGCTATTGGCCAATGCATTGTGCAGGGCATATCTCGCCCTAATATCCGGATATTAGTTGATTCCCCCAGCAGCTGTGGTACTCTCAGCCCCTCCAGCAGCATTCTTCCCACAGTGAACTCACCTACATACGGGGCTACAGTAAGTCAACATCCTGACCCAGCTGAAATGCATGATCTAAATCTAAATTCTAACATAGATTGTGTACCCAATGATGATACAGAAGAGCCTTTGAATGAGTCTACCTTTCCCCTCCTCAATTCCAACCGTAACTCTAACCAACAGGACCAATCAAGTCAGCAAAATCCCCGAGCTTTGAGCTCTCAGGGACTCCGCCAGCAGAGTGATGTACCCTGGGAGATATCGCCACTGTTTCCAGCCAACGTCGACATACTGTGCCTTGAAGAAGTGTTTGATAAGAGGGCTGCACGGAAGCTCACCAATATATTGAAGCTTGAATTTGGACACATACTGTATGATATAGGTGTGTATGCATGCCAGCCACCATGCAGATGTTCTTCTTTTAAGTTCTTCAACAGTGGGCTCTTCCTCGCCAGCCGATTCCCTGTCCTCGAGGCCCAGTACCACTGCTTTCCAAACAGCCGAGGAGAGGATGCACTGGCTGCCAAGGGTCTGCTTTCTGTTAAGGTGCATTGCTTAACGTCCCCCTCTTTAATCTGTCTTTCTTTTTTTCTATGTGATATGTGATATGAAGTAGTGGATGCATGCATAATAAGGAGGGTCATCTTATGAAGTTACAGACATTTTTAGTGAGGTATTGAGTGTTGATTTCATTGGACTTTGTTGCTTTTATGTAAAATAGAATTAATACTTGGGCTTTTGTATCAGTTTGAATAAACAGAAAATATGATGCCATGATTGTTTTTTTTTTTGTTTTTGTTTTAATTTCTAGGTGCTTATTGGGAAGAACCAGAAACAGAAGAGAGTGGTTGGCTATTTTAACTGCACACACCTTCATGCACCAGAGGGTAGGTCCCAATTTCTGATTTGGCTTAATTAAACAAATTATAAAATCTTTTCATATTTAAATTTTTTTATTTTTTTATTTTAAGTTGTGTTTAGGAGACCCTCTGTGTAATCCTATTTCAGGTGAAGGGGAAATTCGTTGTATCCAGTTAGAAATGGTAACTAAGTGGATCGCGGAATTTCAAGCTGCCAACAAACAACCTGATGAGGATGTTGTTTTTGATGTGCTCTGTGGAGATTTCAACTTTGACAACTGCTCACCTGGTGTGTTGCTGTCTCATGCAAGACTTTATTCTGTTAATATTTTTCCTTTTTATTAATATTGTGTTTTTAACCAGTTTTAAAAATGTATTCATCTAGATGATCGTCAGGAACAGAGTCACTCTGTTTTTGAGGAATACAAAGACCCTTGCAGGGCCGGACCTGGAAAGGAGAAGCCCTGGGTCACCGGTTTGTACTATGTATTCCCTGTAGCACTTCATAGTTTGACTATATGACAAATTTCAACAAAGATTAGAGAATTTTTATGGTTTGTTTTTGAAGGTACTCTGCTGGAACAGCCCACATTGTATGAAGAAGATGTAAACACCCCAGAAAATCTACAGAGGTACTTTTGCCACTTTTGTTGTTTTCAGGAAAACTACATTTCTGATAAGAAATCCTTACACACTGTTTATGGTTACAGCAACCTTCCCTGTCTTTTTCATGCTCTTGTAGGACTTTGGAGAGTGAGGATCTGAGAAAGAGGTTTATCGCTCCTCCTGTACCTAAGGCGGCCTTTCCGTTGGTATACCCTGAAACTGACCAGCCGTGGATCGGACGACGGATCGACTATATCCTGTACCGCGAAAGCTCCATTTCGAAGCAGTGCCGAACAGTATGTGCCTCTCTTATTTCCCTGTGTTCAGTCCCTAGTCTTTTCATTTGCTCATTTGTGTTTGAAATGTTTATATCTGTAGATCATTCAGAAAATATTTGCAAATTGCAGAACTACTGACAGCCTCCTCATTTAGAAGAATAATTTATCATTAGAAAATGCATAAAATCTTTTTTTTCCATTTAGGAAATTGAAGAGGTGACCTTTATAACTCAGCTGGCTGGGCTTACGGACCATATTCCTGTGGGACTGAAACTGAATGTGGTTATGGACTCAGACTCTGCTGATGAATGAGGACTCATTCAAACAACAGTACAAAATGCACAAAAAAAGTGCACTGCTTTACTCTGTACAGGTACAAGAGTGTTTTGACTATATACTTGAATTTGTAATTTTAATGACCAAGGAGATTATACCTCAGGTGAACTTTATACAGATTTATAGCATAAAGGTTTTATAATCGATGCATTTTATATATCAGGGGTTGTTCAGGCCAGAGGTGTTGATTTTATAAAACTGTAGCATTCTCCTGTCATAGTTTCCTACCAAAATAAATGCAAATAATGAATTTTATACCTTTCTTTCTGACAACATTTAAGAGGTGCATTTTTTTTACTTGTCCTTCTGACACAGCAGACAATAGTACTGTTGTGACTGTCATCCAGCTGCTAGACAAAATGTTGACAGCACACAATTATGATTATAATGAACAAAAGTTTCAACAAACAGTTCATTAGTAAGTAGCAGTTTTGTTTTCTTCTATACACAACCATGCCAGTCTTACAGTTCATCAAAGTAGCAGAGGCTTTGAAGAAAGTAAATACGAAATAAAAAGCCAGAGTGATTTAAATGTTGCTGGAAACTGAAATTGAAATTAAGGAAATAATGAATATAACATCAACTCCAATTTAAGAGCTGCAACATTTGATGAGATGCAACAATAAAATATGGCAGGTGAATTGATATGTACAATTAGATGTTCTTCTGGAAAACCTTGAGTCCTGGCATTCATGTGGATGTGATTGTGACGCACACCACTCACCAAAACAGTGATGCTCACATTCACTACAAAGGCACCTCCAGACGGCGGGGCAGGACAATACACTTCATTTGAGACTTGCTCAGAAGAATAGACCAAGCTGTTGATCCCACCTACAAAGTCTGCAGATCTAAATGCAATTGCATGTCCACTGGATATAAAGGAACAACCAAACATCACAAGACATCCCCAGAGTTCCTGTGTCCATTCCCCGAATGGGTCAGCTGGTTTAATGGGTCAGGTTTTCATCATATCTTAAAGAAGGACGTGTATATGCTTCAGTTAGTGGTTTTTAGATCTGGACAAATGTAACAAATTAAATCAGGGGTTCCTCAGTTGTCTGTTCTTGGACTATTACTCTTTAGCTTTTACATGTTCCAGCATAAAATATCCTATTCAGATGATACACAGTTGTAGTCATCATTTTCCTCCAATGATCTAACCCTTGTTTGCAAATTAATGGAGCAATAAATGATCATAGTATCTGCTGTCATCATTTTCAACATTATTTTAGAACTGAACAGAGACGAGGCAAATATTTGTTGTTGCTCAAAAAGGTCAGAGAACATTTGTTCATATTTATCATTCATTTCTCGGAAACACAATGAGCAAGTCTGGTTTGATAACTGGTTTGTTCACTAGATGGGCTTTCTATCACTTTAAAGTACATATTCAAAATGAGGAATGTTTTACCTCAACCTGACTGTGAGAAATTGGTCCATGCATTCATATCACGCAGGTTAGACTATTTGAATGCTCAATTTGCATCAGTGGGACAACTTCAGCTTATTCAGAAAGCAACAGGCAGAGTCCTTATGCATACAGTCAGGTCCATAAATATTGGGACATCGACACAATTCTAACATTTTTGGCTCTATACACAACCACAATGGATTCCAAATGAAACAAACAATATGTGCTTTAACTGCAGACTGTCAGCTTTTATTTGAGGGTATTTGTATCCAAATCAGGTGAACGGTGTAGGAATTACAACAGCTTGCATATGTGCCTCCCACTTGTTAAGGGACCAAAAGTAATGGGACTATTGGCTTCTCAGCTGTTCCATGGCCAGGTGTGTTATTCGCTCATTATCCTGTTATCCCAATTACAATGAGCAGATAAAAGGTCCAGAGTTCATTTCAAGTGTGCTATTTGCATTTGGAACCTGTTGTCAACTGTCAAGATGATATCCAAAGAGCTGTCACTATCAGTGAAGCAAGCGATAATTAGGCTGAAAAAACAAAACAAACCCATCAGAGAGATAGCAAAAACATTAGGCGTGGCCAAAACAACTGTTTGGAACATTTTCAAAAAGAAGGAACACGCCGGTGAGCTCAGCAACACCAAAAGACTAGGAAGACCATGGAAAACAACTGTGGTGGATGACCGAAGAGTCCTTCCCCTGGTGAAGAAAACACCCTTCACAACAGTTGGCCAGATCAAGAACACTCTCCATGAGGTAGGTGTATGTGTGTCAAAGTCAACAATCAAGAGAAGACTCCATCAGTGTGAATACAGAGGGTTCACCACAAGATGTAAACCATTGGTGAGCCCCAAAAACAGGAAGGCCAGATTAGAGTTTGCCAAACGACATCTAAAAAAAAGCCTTTACAGTTCTGGAACAACATCCTGTGGACAGATGAGACCAAGATCAACTTGTACCAGAGTGATGGGAAGAAAAGAGTATGGAGAAGGAAAGGAACTGCTCATGATCCTAAGCACCTTATCAGTGAAGCATGGTGGTGGAAGTGTCATGCGTAGGCATGTATGCCTGCCAGTGGAACTGGTTCTCTTGTGTTTATTGGTGATGTGACTGCTGACAAAAGCTGCACGATGAATTCTGAAGTCACTGGACAGCACTTCACAGTGCAGATGGACAATGACCCAAAGCATACTGCAAAAGCAACCAAAGAGTTTTTGAAGGGAAAGAAGTGGACTTTTTTTGCAATAGCTAAGTCAATCACCTGACCTGAATCTGATTGAGCATGTCTTTCACTTGCTGAAGATGAAACTGAAGGGAAAATGCCCCAAGAACAAGCAGGAACTGAAGACTGTTGCAGTAGAGGCCTGGCAGAGCATCGCCAGGGATGAAACCCAGCGTCTAGTGATGTCTGTGTTCCAGACTTCAGGCTGTGATTGACTGCAAAGGATTTGCAACCAAGTATTAAGAAGTGAAAGTTTGATTTATGGTTCTTATTCTATCCCATTACTTTTGGTCCCTTAACAAGTGGGAGGCACATATGGAAACTGTTGTAATTCCTACACTGTTCACCTGATTTGGATTTAAATAGCCTCAAATAAAAGCTGACAGCCTGCAGTTAAAGCACATCTTGTTTGTTTCATTTGGAAACTTGAGCATATCCAAGTGTTGGAGTCACATTGGCTCCAGTTCAATACAGAATTACCTTTAAAATCCCTCTTATAGTTTATATTGCGCTCGGGTCATCAGATGTAGATCTTGTAACTAGTCCCAGAATTAGATCCAAGTGTGCTGAAAGTGCTTTCAATTACAGTAGTCCCATTCTTTGGAACAAGCTACCTGCTGCTCAAGTACATAAAAAAACAAAACAAAACAAACAAAAAAAAACCCAGACTCAATCGTGCTCTCACAGGCCTTCACTTAACATCTGTGTGTGCATGTGCAAATTAATTACATCATTAAAATGTAATTTCCAAACATGTTTCACATGTTTAAAGTAAATCACAGGGCAATGGACTAACCTTACATGTGGAAATCAGAGTACAAAGAAAATCCACAGCCTGAAGTTTCGGTAGCTTTCGCTACCGATAGGGGGAGCTCTATATTTTCCCCCCCACAATCACGACCTTAAAGCCAACAAAAATGCATTAAAAGCCAATCAAAACCGAGGACATGAAACACTTCCTGTTTTTAGCGCTGTAAACTCGTGGATAGCTGTTTCCGTAATACTGTAATGTTATGCAGGTGAAGACCATGAATTTACTCTGTCACTCGCGGAAAGTGCTGTCCTCGGTGTTGAGAAGTAGTGTTTTACTAAAGCCAACAGAGGCTTTTGGAAGCATTTGTTCAATCTCCAAAGCTCGGTGCATTAGCCTGTCTGTGCCTCAACATTTTACAGCAAATCTTACCTCATGTCAACACTCGCATCACACAGCGTCCTTCACCGGGCACTTTGACATAAAAAGATGTTATTCGGAAAGCGAAGAGAGCCGAAATTCAGAGAGTAATGGTGTGATTGAAGATGATTCACATGAACTGGACGATAATAGCAGCGAAAACAGCTCCTTAAGTCGCAGTAAGTACTTAGAGCGTGATAGAGGTTTCAAGAGCAGTCGCTTACTTGCTTTATCATGTGTAATATAATTGAATTTCTTGACGTTTCACGGTTACGCGACATTTGGTCTTGAAAGTGTGATACCTGAAAAGTTTTTATGGTGCATCTTCAGGTTGTGAGGTGGGAGCACAAAAACAAAGTCCTGCTTCTTATTTCTGACAAAACTGCCAATATGACGGCAGATGCCTAAATTCTTGCTTAATATGCTTATTATTTGTGCCAGTTATTAATTGGCAGGTAATAGTAAACACTGGGATTTCATGAAGGATGAAAGAATGTAAATATCTACTACTTACAGATAAAACAGGGGAATATAGAGTTTTGGTATTGTTAAAGAGGTTTTTCACGGTTTTTATGTTTTTCATCTCGTGTGTGTGGTTTTTTTTTAAACACTTACTCTAATAAAAATATTAAATATTTTTAAATCTGACATGATTGCGCATTAAATATAAAACTTTTTGTCATTTATGCTGTTGTTTTTCATTTAAGCCAAATAAGCATCAGATGTGTGTCATTTACTGTTATGGACACTGCAGCATGCAACAGGCTGCACAAAACTGCAGCCTGTTGATCATGTCCACAGGATATGCAGAATTTATAAATAATTAAAAAGTAATGTCATGTTTATATTTGCTGATGTATTACTCAGGTTGTGTAATGTTACAGACACTGCAGAATTTGTCTGGCAAAGTCCACACCTTCACATATTGACAAGAGGAAGTAATGAAGAAAAATAATTAGTCACAGAAGTATAGAATTACACATGTAACATTTAAAAAAATTGGTATTAAAGGACATGCAAATGTGCTAGATCATAATTTGGAGGGTATTTGCATTTGTATATCAAATAAACAACCTTTGATTATATCTCATTTCTTTTTATTCAATGATTTCAATCAACACCTGTGTAAACGTCCTCACCAGGACCAACTCTGTATAAAATTACTAGAAAATACTTCTTAGTTACATGGATGAATGCAGTTTTGTCATTTCATTGTGGGTGACTCATGTTCAAAGTACCAGTATGTTTCTGTAAAATGTCTTTTTCCAAACTGCCTTGCAGTGACTCAAAGAAAGTAGGACCCCTGTGCTGCTTACATGCTCGTACTGCTTTACCATTTTCTTTTCTTTTTGTCAAGGATCCTTGGAGACTTTCAGTCTTGATGTGCTGGTGTCTCTTCTGCGTCAGGAAAATGCAGTAGACCTCTGTGTGATTAAAGTACCAGAGCAAATCAAATACGCTGAGTACTTCATTGTCGTCAGCGGTGTGTCACCAAGGCACTTGCGCGCAATGGCACTTTATGCCATTAAAGTGGTAACTTACCTCTGTTTATTCTTTGTTACATGCTAAATATATTTGTTCTTTAAACTCATACAAAGGATGCTTTTACTTCAGTACAAGTTTCTGAAGAAAGATGAAGATCCAAATGTCAAGATTGAAGGGAAAGATGCAGAAGATTGGATGTGTATTGACTTTGGTATGTATATCCTTATTATTTGTTTAACAATTCCTATCCACTAAATTAACCATCTATAAAAGTTACAAGTATTTGTTTTTCTGTGTCTCAGGTAATATGGTTGTTCATTTCATGCTGCCAGAGACTAGAGAAGTGTATGAACTCGAAAAACTTTGGACTCTCCGCAGCTACGATGAGCAGCTGAAGAGTATCCCAACTGAAACACTCCCTGAGGATTTCATATTTGATGTTGAAGTTACAAAGTGAAAACATCTAAGGCTAAATAATAAGATGTGCCCAGACTGAACTACTTTGAGTTTTGGATACATTCTTTACAGTCAAAACCAAATCTGTTGGATTTCCAAAAGTACTTTAAGTGACAGAAATGCTGAAGCCCAACTTACCAGTATATACTGATCTCAGATATATTAACTGTACTATCTACATTATATCTCATCTAATGAGCATAATATCCCATGGCAAGACATCCATCTGTCTGCAGTTCACAAGAATTGTTACTCCATCTACTACTGGGCAGGTTTTAATAAAACTTGCACACAATGAAAATATACTCCAAATTGTTCTCAAGGTTGCATTTTGCCAGATGAGCTACTATCTGAAGTCTTTAATGGAACATAAAGAAAAAAAAATACATGCTTTTGGCTATTTAGAAATTGTGGCATCACATAACTTGTCCAACGAAGTATGCACCGACTCCAGTGTTTACAACACTCTCAGCAAAGCTGTGCAAGCAGTGGTTCACTTAAGAAGGGTCTTCATTCTGAAAAATTCTGCAGAGAAAATGGATGAGTAGTAGTTTTTAGTTCTTTCTATTGCACTTGAATGCATGTGTAGTTGGTAATACTATGTGAAGAATAGAAAGTACGATGCTAGAACATCAAATATGCAGAAACAACAAATTGTGTAGACTTATGCACGGTGCCTTACACTTTGTTATGACATACACACCACTCGGACATAGGCTCTTGCAAATTTGCAGATATAGAAAGCATGTTACTGAGCCATCACATCATTTCTCTGCAGGGGTCATCCCAGCATTTACAATGATAGTGATTTATCTGTGATAGGCTAATGGTCAGCCTTCAGTATTTTTCTTTAGATAAATAATCCAGAAACCCAACACCTTTTGTGTTTAAAATTGACAACCTCTAATGATTCTGTTAATTTTTCGTACTGTTTGACATCACTGGTACGGTGATATGGTGTTTGTAAAATGCTTAAATGACTCATGAGTTTGCAGATAAAATGTATGTTTTATCCTGTTTAGATTGTTGAAGTAAATTATTTTTTCTTACACTTCAGACGTGTTGATTGATGATTAATATGGTGTCGAGGTGAGGACAAAGAAGAGGCAGACGTTGCTGTCGAGCAGACGAAATGCATAGGTTCAGTGTTGATTCAGTCTCCCCAGGTGTGAATATACTTATTCACAAGCACCTGCAACTGTGTCTGAAGAGCAAGAGCCTTTTAATATTTAAACCTGACAGCAGCAAAGCAGTATTCACATTTGCAGGTATAATTTAAAAAATAGTCTGTATTTAGAATATATTCAAGTCTCAGAAACACATTTTCTGCACAATTCAAGCAAGAATAAATAAATAAGAGAAAGAAGAATATAGAGTGACTAAAACAAGTCATTTAAGATGATGTTTTCAGCCAAATCCGTCTGAGTGCTTTGTTTCGGAAAAAAATTGTTGCCCAGGCCATTATTCGTTACACGCATTCACTCAGCACTTACAAGATAATAAGACAATAAAAGACTCAAAAGTAAGTGTATCCAACACCTAGGTTGATTAGGACATGGACAGATTAAGAGTTTCTGTCTTTTTTCATGGTTTCTGACATCAATATCACATTAAAAAACAGACTGATAAATAGATTTTTGGACCTTTTTGACATTTAAAGAATACGGAGCCTGAGGGTAGAAACTAAGCCAAAACATACACAAACACTGATACAACTCGCACTATATCCCCATAACTTTCTTGCATGCAAGCATTACGCTTCATTGACTTATTGTCAGGACATTAGCTAAATGTGAAAATGTAATGAGGCAGGAGATGCCTGCACAGAGCCGACTGGACCTGGTGTTTGAATGCTTTTAACTTGTGGTCGTGCTGCTTGCACATGAATGGAAAATGAAGAATGAGTCAGACTAATGTTTAAAAACAGATGGGGAAGCAGTGAATTTGGACATCTTCATGCAACATAGTCTCTGGTTTCCAGTACACTCCCAATATAAACCCACTGAGATGAAAGTTAGACTTTGTTGATCACACTTACTTATTCAGTAGTTTAAATTAAAAAATAAGACTATCAAGTAATTATTTTTAATATTATTTGTCTTTATTGTAATATAGTAAGCTAGTTTAAAAAAATAAATTATTTCTAATTAAAAAAAAAAAAAAGGCTCTGGGGGAAAATTGCAGTTTGAAAAATCTTTTTTTGTTCCACTCAAATTTTGAGTGGATAATGTTCTCATTATCTATACAGCTGTTTCACCCACTGTTTTCTCCCCATTAGGGGCCAGGTGCTACGATGGAGGAGATTATGAAGAAAGGGAGGTTAATTAGTAAATAGTAGCAGAGTTTGTGTTTTGTGTGTCTTTTTTCTATACAGCTCTCACTCTGGTTTTTTTTTTACATACATTACCAAAGTGCATATGCAATTAAATTCTATCATGGTCTTTGTTTAGCATTAGGTTTCTGTATAAAGAAAGGAGTATATTATTTAGTAGGTGGTCATTACTATCCAGTGCAACTGGCTAAAATAAATAATTTATCTTCCAGAATTCCTACTGAAAGTTTTAGCTTTAATCCTCAACTAGAAGTCCATCTGGGTGTCAGGCTTTTAATATTTTAGTACGAGTAAATGTATGTATTTAGGCCTTGTGATAGTCCTGCAGGTGGGCTCTCTCTTTGTAGATAACGTTTGTGAGGAGCATTACAAGAGAGCACATCAATTTTATCAGAAATGGCACTTGAAGGACTCTGTGCTTTATCCACCTGGCCCTCATTTGTCATCACAATACCTGATGTCACAAACTATTTAAATCAGTCCGTAAAGGGTGTTCTGCATCAAGTGCAAATGTGCTTGCAAAGATTCTGGGAGTATTTGTAAAAAGTAAATAAATAGTTTTGAGCTTCTTGTACCCCAACGCCTGTGTCCGGTGATGACAATGAAGTACATGATTGATGGCTGGTTGGCAGCTCCTGCCACAGCAGTCAGTTGGTGTCTGCTCCAAGCATGCCAAGTTTGACTGATCTGATCAGCATAGTGTTGTTTTGGAGCATTTTTCCTGACAGATTCATACTAACAGTGAACCTGATCACTTGGCAGTGATACTCAGTGCCATGAAAATCGCAGTATTAACATGTAAATGCTTTCTATGAATAACAATGTCATTTTCTTTTACAGCATCTGAATATTTTGCCTGTAATATGAGCCAGAAAAAGTTTTTTGTTTGTGTTTAGCCGACGTTACCAGCAAGGACTTGTGCTGTTGCTTTGGAGTGCAGCGCTCATATGACTGCCACAGAACAGCAACGATTTACTGCCAAGTTTTTGTTGAGTGCCCTTCTAAGAAAATAGTTGCCATTAAAGTTGTCTTATCATTTTGGAGCTGAAAGCTTTTTGTGCCCTCTATCAACTGAAATTGAAAGTTTAAGGAGTTTTTTGTGATTTCCTGCCCTTTCTTGTATGATTTCGAGTAATTTAGAGCTATGCTTGCTCGTTTGGCCGAAATTGCTGCAGTTATTGTCTTAAGACAACTGCCTGTATTCAGTAGTGTTTAATTTGGACTTAAAGATGAGATACATGAAGCAGTTTTAAAAGGCCATAAAATCAAAGGATTTAACATATACTAATGAGTTTTGAACTTTTGGTTCATTACTGCTAACCGTTTAAAGGCTTTGACTAGGCTGCTCTTGTATAATTTGCACACAATACACAATTGTGTGATAGCAAGGAGCACGAATGCCTGTTCTTTTATTTCCAGCAGCTTTTCATATTTTTGAGATGGTTAATGCACAATTTCATGAGTTAATTTTGTTTCCTGATGAGCCACAAGTTCTTTTCAGTCAAGGCATCCGGCATTTCAAAAACAATAATAAAATAAAAAAGTCAAATCAAACGTGAAGCTTCCTGCTGTATCAGCCCCTTGTGATTAAGGTAGTAGTTAAAAGTAGCTTTTGATGTAGACCCCCTTTGCATTTCTCTATGAAGTGAAACATAATTTTTCCAAACACTAGGGCATCCTTTCATTTTTCAGCTTAATGTGAAAACCATGGCCATCTTAAGTTACACATCATCAGTTTTATTAAAACATACCATGCTGCTTTTGGTCTTAAGTAGATTTTCTACATTAATAAAACTTTTAGCTTTCATCTCCACTCATCAGTACTTTTCCATGATAACTTCAAAATCTTTTTGTGAACCAAAGAAAAGTTTGCTGTAATCAGGTGTACTCTTATTGCTTATTTAGACCTCCTCTTTTTTTTTAAACATAGAAAACAAAGCCATTAGGGTAAACAAAAATGATGCAGACCTTTTGGGTTGTTTCAAATGAATTGGTCCTATTGTAGAACACAAATTCCTGTAGCATGTTAGTGATGTACTTATTTTAAATTTATAAAAAAACAAAGGTTATGAGTTTTTTTTCTGAAATAATGCCATTTTTTGTTTCACTGCTTTGCTACTTTGAGCTTAAATAATGCAACCATAGATATTTCTCAGGAGTAGCCTAAAAGAACAGAATTACCCCCCCCCCCCCCCCACATGGCACAAGCTGTATAAAACATGGGCAATGTAGGGAATCAGACAGACGTGCCTTGAACAGCGGGAAAAGCAACTACAGCAGAACTAAAGTGTAAGCAAAATCTTTATTTGTAACAATTTGATGGAGAGGCTTGCTTTTTAAATTTAAAGTCAGCATGTCTTTACAGATTTGACTGCCTTTATGTTTCATGAACATGGTCACTCTATTGCAGAGCTCTTTTTCTGATTTTGCCGTGAGTTGCTGGATTTGTGTTTTTGTTTTTTATTACTCTGTATTTTCACTTAATTTTCCCTGTGATCTAGGACGTGTTCCAACGCTGTGATGTCGCTGAGTATTCTGGCTCTCTGCCTGCTGGTTTGTATTCACTCTGGCATAAATGCATACCCAGCCAAACCTGCCAATCCACGGCAAGGCGCGCCACCTGAGGAGCTTGCCAAATATTATTCTGCACTAAGACACTACATCAACCTCATAACAAGACAGAGGTTAGTTATCTACTTCTATATTATTAAGTCCATCTTGACCCTATATGGAAAAATATATTGTTTAATTGCTGATATCTTCTTTATGCACAGGTATGGGAAACGAGACAGTCCTGATACTGTATTTTCTGATGTGCTAGTGAGGGAGAGCACAGAAAGTGTTCCAGGATCCAGCTATATCAGGTAGATTTATTTACCCCATTATCTCTCTGTTAAACTACCATATATATATTCTTGTATATTATATATTCTTCATTGGACTGAATATTACTTGAGTCTGATTAGGAAGAGGGATACATTATGCAGATATTTTAATGTGTTTTCTAGAGACTCAATTTCTAATTATTATGTTTTAATGTGTTTCTGTAGGTATGATGGGCTGCCATGCTGCTAGAGCTGTTACATCCAGGTTGACTTTACCATAACGCTGCCACTATGATGTCTTTTACTCCCATGAATTGAACTTGTGTTGCATGGAATAAACGCTGTGTGTAAAGAAACTACTTTAAACTGTTTGTGTTATTGCCACTGCTGCACTGTGACATGTTGCTAGATAGTACAAGTGTGTCTTACGTGGTGAACAGTGTTTTCTGTGTCATTCACTGATGGAGTAACAGTGCACTCTGATGGTGAGCTGACATCTAAGCATTTTGAGGTTTTTCTTAAGTGGGGCAAATAGCTTTTAAAACATGTCTGCTGCAAGAGTCCTATTTAGGGGAAATGTGAAATAGAAATTAGTAATGTGAGTACATCAAAGTGTTTTTCTCAGCTTTACTTTTACCTCTTTTATCAAGCCTACTGAGATTTGCCTGCACCCTAACTCACAACAGATTAACACTTTAATCTCATCAAGTGACCTGGATACATAAAAGCAAATCATGCAATGCTATGGTAGTCTCTATGTGCCTTGAGAGAAAATGTCACTTTTTTATGAATGTCGGTTGTGCAGATGAGGTTATTTGTTGCCAGACATGGCAACAATTATTACAGGACTCAAAGATGGCAGTGAGGCTTACAGTATCTCTTGGGGTAAGCGTATCCTTCCAGTTTAGTTCTTAGCTGTGCTGTTTGCTATGCAATATGAGCTGTCATCATTGTGCATGCTTTTCTGGAGTCAGCAGAGAAACTAATCTGTATATAAGGTTAGACATTCAGTCGACTTGTTTTTAAAGACTACACACACACTCGCTTACTCACAGTAGATCAGGAATCAATACACGAAATAGATAAAGGATGAGACCTATAAACCAATTCAGTAATGGATAATTGACTCAATATTCATCCCTATTCATAAAAACCATGAAAAGGCACAATAGGTGGTCAAAAGGCAACTGTATATTTTAATTTACAGTACTCGCATATTTAATTCAACAAAGTACTGTTGTTAAAATACATTTAGTCAAAAACAAAACAAAAAGTACATTAACGGGGTCATAAAAATCTGAAGAGGGCAACAACTTTGCTACAGCTTACTTTCATACATAAACATTTACTCTACTTAATATTTCTACCTTTATTTATTTTAGTGTAACAGAAAGTTATATGAGAAGACTGCGGGTTTTCGCTGCACTAGATATAACTTGAACGCACTGGATGACATTAGCAGTGCGTGAGTGGACTGGGAACTGAGAGCAGGGGCGCATGCAGGCACGCACTCTGAAAACGCAGTAACAACTTATTCGTGCGCGAATGATCGGCGAATTATAAAACTCCGGAATAAAGAAAAGAATGAAAGCTTGACTGGAAACTGATTTAACTGGGTAAAGTATATTTCATTCATTCATTTGTTTATGTGAGGCTATGTAACGGTACGGGACCTAGTAGTTTCTCGGATTTCACTGTGCCACTGGCTAATGTTAAGTAGCTACTATGAGCCACATATTACTATTAGCTACTACAAAGCTAACTTTAGCTGATTTTACTTCTCTGCTGCAAGGGCCGATACTAACTGAGCGTTAACTACCGAAGCTAGCCTGTTTAAATTTTGCTGGCATGTCTGTTATTATGTATTATTAGTATTATTTGTCGGCCAAAAATAAAACTTAGAGCGCACGCCACTCGTAGTTGCTAGTTAGCGCTGCTAATTCGCCCGCATATGAGATCCAAACGGACACGGCACGAGCTCTGGTGTTAATGACAAGACGACCTGAGAGTAGAGACCTACGGTTTAGTTTATTTCAACCAGCAACTGGTCGTTGTAATTAACGCCAAAATTAGTATTCACGGCTTCTACTTACCATTTCAGCTAAGCTACCTGACGTTGAAGTGGTTACACGTGCCCAGTGCGTGTGTAGCTTGACATCAGTTAATTTAACCGCTGCAGAGAACACATTTATAAGTCACTCGTCCTGCCTGAGGTTTGGTGACAATTTCAGCTTCTTCTAAGAAGTGCTGCAGGAGTTTAAAGAAAGAAGAGAGAACACTCTTATGAGAACAGCTGTGATGTGCATAGGTTTTATTTTCCTTGAAGTAATGTTTAAACGTTTACCTTATATTCAAATGCTAAGAATACGGACCAACGAAATGCTGTCTTCCCTACGTAGAATATATTGTGTATAATGCAAACGAAACAACTGAAAAATGTAATTGAGAAGTAAAACAGAATATTTAACTAATGTAAATATAATATACCAAAATCACGCGTCCCATACAAATTATAACTGTTTTACTACATGATTTATTTTTTGATTACTTTAAATCGGATAACATGTAGGTCCATAATTTGACTCCTTTAAGCTTTAAAATAAAATTCCTCTTTAAATAGACAGTGGTCATGTGATCATCTTGGCCAATCACAATGACTGCATTACAATAACATTGAATGGGCAGGAGAAGTGTGGACAATAAAGGGACCCTAAGGGTAGGGAGTTGCGTATTTATCATGATTTGCTTTTATTGATAGTTATAATGGTGTTAAAACGGTCTTGCTCAATTTCTGATTATTCTCCCTCCATTCTCTCATTAGTCCAGAGGTACCAGATGAGTGTTTTTTAGAAAACGTGGGGCTCGGTGTTGGCCTGCTGCACTGATGATCTGAAATCAGTAACTAGGTGAGTTGTTGCCATGTTTTTTTGGTATTTGTTTTAGGTCAGCATGGTTGTTTTGCTGCTTTTGTTGATAGTGCATAGCTAGAATACAGTGTTTCATTTATGTTTATACAGTTCACAATCTGTAGTCAAACAAGGCTTCCTGAGTCGACTGTCTTACTGTGTATTGAGGGAGTTCGAGAGTTTTTTTTCCTCACTCTGTTTGGAGACCGTGTTTGCACAGAAAATCCCCAGGGCCCTTTCTGTGTGTGGCTGGCACAACCTTTAGCCAGAAGGATGGAAGACTCATCCTTTGTCATTCAATCACCCTCTTTGTCATCTGCTTAATTCATGAGTGCCCTTTGTGCTAACATGCATAAAACACAAAGACCAACAAATGCTTTCTTTTCTAATTGCTCTCCGTTCTGCATCTGTTTATCACTCATACAGCAGTAAATGCAGGCTTGATTCTAATCATTGAAAAAGGCTTGTTTAGTGTGATACTGTACTGACTCGAGTGGGTTTCCTACATCCTGCAGCTCTCCAGTTGCTCTGGTTTCTGTAAACAGCAATTGGGTGGCTTTTGACCGTGTTTAGGGAGTTTCACCATCCTGAGCTGTGGAATAATAAACATGACTGTGGCCAACGCAAAGTCTGGCTCAGGTAAGCTGTAAGAGACAAAGTCCCCGACTAGCCTTTTGCACAGGAATTGCAGCAGTGTTGTTTACCATATTTGCCATTTAATTACCATTTGAATGGTACTGTGCCCACTTCTCAGAGATAGTTGTGGGGGTGCCTTTGGCCGCCTGTCAACAATTCCATTTGTTCTTTTTTATGGACAAAAATGTAGAAAAAACTATGTTTAATACATGGTTCTCTTGATAAAAACGTTTCAGGCTCATCTGTTCAGATTACATTTTAATTCAGTGTTGTAGTCCTCATATAAACAAAAGAGAAAAAAATGAGAAGTGTTTTTATTGCTACGTCTTTCTTGGTGACAAGAAAGATGTTGCATTAATTTTGTTGCTAGAAGTAAAATAATAATAATAATTTGACCTGTGTCACTAGTCACTACGAGACAAAGCTATTAGTGAAACAATTCCTTGGTGACCGACCGTGCATCCTTGTTGCTGTTGCAATGGAAATGAGCAATGTTCTTTGAATTGGCCCATTGATTCGCTCCCCACTTGTTGTTCTTGCCTTGTCCATTCGTAGTATACTGAAATAGTTTTCCACTGGCTCTGAATTTTAATTATATTTATTACTGCTGGTCACGAGGTTGGTTTTTCACTAGCATTTCTGCCTCTGTTTTTACATAGCAGTGCATTTTAGAGCTTAAAAGAAGTAAAGAAAGCAGTTGGCAAATAATTAGCTAAATCATTTAAGTTTATCTGTTCTTCTACAGCCATGCAACAGGTGCTGGAGAACCTGAGAGACATGCCATCAGGCACAGGAGCCAAAGATATTGACCTCATCTTCCTCAGAGGGATCATGGAGAGCCCCATCGTCCGTTCCCTTGCTAAGGTATGTTGTGCACTCACTGATACCACTTCTGTTTGCTTGTTCTCCACTTCCTACAAACACATGCACAGATACATCTCACCATAATCTCATCAGGTAGATTTTTCTGTTAGCTATAAGTGAAGTAGATTAGAAGTCTGTGTAGGACAGAGGAAGTGAATTGTAGCTGGTGTTTTCTCATGTGTGGAGACGGGAGAAATGGGGAATTCATGCTTTATGTGCAAGAGTTCTAATCACATGAACTGATTACTTGTTGTGTGTCTTTTTCTTGTGTCCACATTTAAGTTAGTTACCAGAAATCTAGCTACTGCAATCTAATACCCTTCCTGTCATCGGAAGAGTAAAACACAAAGGTCTACTCTCTGCAGGGCTGTACAGCACAGCTTTTTTGTATTTTTATTTTTATTTAATCACCACAAATTTAAGTTCATGTTGAAGCTTAAGTAAAACAGAAAACCTCTTAAAATTAGATCAATCAATTTGGCACACAAATAAAGAGGCTTACAGCATGAAGAACAAATGGCTTACATAACATTCTGAAAAAAATATCTCCAGTGCAGATTGAGGTCATCAGGTTTAACTACCATAACTATAAATAGACAGCTTTTTATAGAAAACCGTCCACAAAGAGAAACTCTTGTCCTTATTTCGTAACAAGAGTTTGTAGCTTTAAAAAAACAAAATACACTATTTTACACAGGTGGCCCATCAATCATATTAAATGGATTTGAATCCCTTGTTACTTTATATTCTGCTCTTAATTTTCCTTCATTCTTCTGCATATCACAGTGATAGTTTAACAGAAACAAAGCCCGCTTGTTCTTGGTGTAGGTGGTAAATTAATTCACTGTGATATATATATATATATATATTTTGTTATTGAGTTGTTTAAAATGTTTGGATATATTAAAATTCAATAAAAATATCAGCAAGTGGGTTTTTATGAATGCCTGCTGTTGTAGTCAGTGCAATTATGGATTAAATTATAGAATTATGACAATTATGGAAGTGTTTTTGTTAGTAAGATGGTATTAAGAAGTCATTCAGAACTCTGGCTGAGGAACATAATGGCATAGTCCATTCTTAACAACTTGCAAGCCCCCATGCTTCCACATGTGCAAAATATAGTCCAAATTCCTAAAATCACAACCTTCACGCCACAGTTTTCAAACTTTATAAATCCACTCAGTGGAACAAACAGGTCCACTGAGTGGATCTAAAGTGCAATCTGGCTGCTTGGCAGAAATATAGAAAAAACATCAAGTGGTAATTGCAGCTTTGGGAATGTTGTTATGCTATAAAATCACAGTTTGTAAGGCTAACCAAATTTACCTCATGCTTGATACAAACATTGACTTGCTGTGTACACTCTTTTGGTGGACATGTCTGTGTTTAGGCACATGAGCGTCTGGAGGAAGTTGCGTTACAAGCCGTGCGGGATGATAATGTTCAGCTTGTCACTGAGATCTTGGATGCCCTTAACAATCTCACAGATAAGGATGCTGCCGCTGCTGAGCTTGTCAAAATCCTGCAGGAGCCACACTTCAAGGTACCTTAAGTCTTATTCAGTGGCGGGGTGGGGCTTTTTACTGGAGTGGAAATGGAAGCCAGAGCTGCTTCTCCAACCCCTACCTCATTTCTTCTGATTTACCTGTCTGCAAGCTTCACCTAACTGGTCTCGCTTTCTTACTATCAACTAATTTGTTTCGGAGAGTATTGAGAGGATTCCTACGCACTGTTTGAGTAAATCTAATGTTGTTAGGGCTGCTCGATTATGGCAAAAATGATAATCACAATTATTTTCACTGAAATTGAGATCACGATTATTTGACGATATTTATTTAACCCTTTAAGACCTACTATAGAACCAAGTCCACCAGAGCTTATATTATTTTTATTTATTTTTTTTACATGCTGTAGTGTCATTTGTGGGA